>NC_092356.1:33572556-33903414 GCF_963676685.1 Mytilus edulis
ATGAAGGTTATATAGAAAAGATGTTTTTCATGTTTTCTGTAACGTACTCTATGCATGTAAACAATGTGTATTTGAAATACTTTTTTAAAGATATAAAACCATTTTCATTTTGATGAAAGAACAACGTCCCTTTCTTTTCTTGATGATGATTATCACTTAGGAATTAGTTCAATAAAGAAAGTGCTTAACTTGTCTTTTTAATTTCGTGTTTATTTTTGGTTGTGGAATCATACAGATACTAACATCAAAGATATAATTAAGTCACTGTCATTTTATTTAGCTTACATTTGGAGAACACACAAATCGAACATCACTTGTATACTAAAACTAAGGCGGCAACTATCTTTAATTCCTTGGTTGTTTCATTTAGCAAACCAAATGGATGTATGTGTACTGAGCACGGAATTCGCTTTGATGTGAATTTTCATTCCTTTATACTATTTTTTCGTAATCTCTTTTATAATTTCCCTCATTTTCCTTTTCAACTGTACCATTACATTCGAATCTTTGTATACTTAATCTAAAGCGAAACAACATTCCAATTTTATTATGTGCTATCAAAATTTGATAAAAACGATATTAAATAGATCAAAAAAGTTTCACTTATCTACAACATCTACATTTTATTTTTATATTCATGTAAAACATTAACGGATATCAACATAGAACCAATTTACCTCTCTTAATTCATCCGATTGACACACGCATGCAAGAAATAGCACTCAATCAGTAGACTGTATACTTAATATTATATCACGTAAACTAAACTTTGACAAATATGTTTATATATACAATTTAAATATTTAACTTTATGAAAAAGGCACTAATTGCTGGACACGAAAATTGGTTTACAGTCAATCAGTGATAATTACGTTAAGGTTGTACAGACAAACAAGTGCTAAGTATTCAAATACAGTAGGGGTATGTATTAAATGAAAAAGAAGAACAATATTTGATTTTCAACTTATCTTTGAATAGAATGATGGTTTTGTCATACAAATATGAAGACTATTCGCCGTTTCAGAATCTAATGCATCCTGGGTAATATTTTCAAAAGCGTACACCAAAGCGTTTTGATTGGTTTAAAACGTCCTAAACAATCGAAATTCAACCAATGACGTAACGTTATTTTCACTTTGGGGTACGAACAATGAAATTACCCATGATGCTTTAGATTCTGAAACGGCCTATTGGAACCTCAGATTATCTGACTATACGAGACATGTCAATAGTAAAGAGAAATATATAATACATTTGAAATACATATTTAGTTCCAAAGGAGAACAAAATAAGCTGTTAACTTTAACTGACAAAAATGTAGATAGAGAGAGGGTTTACTACACAAGGATATCAGGAAGAATTTCAGAGTGTCAATAGTGAATGTGCAGCAAACTTTATAACTGAAGTGGCAGAAAACATATTTGTTCTGTCATATAAAATTAAGACTGACTCGACGATCCGAGTACTTTAAACATATTTCCATCTGGTATGATTTTTTATATTGATGTTTTTATGATGTCCGACAGTATGTCTTTTATAAGTGAAATCGTTTTTAAATAAATGAATTCCAAACAAGAACTTTTGACCCTCCTCGAACAGAACTTTATACGACTTTTTAAGCATATTTCTATTGTTACTTATTTGTATGCCTCAGTAGAGATATGCAATAAAATGTTCCACCCCGAGAAGATGTCTTATAAATAACCACAACATTACAATTACTTTATGGTAATTAAATATCCGCAAAATATAGCATTAACATAAAATCAACCCCTTAACATTGAAACTTGACGGGCACCTGTCCACTTACAGGGGTACTGACATGTGCGACATGTGTCAAATCAAGAATAACTTTACTGAAGTAAGGACAATGAAGTAAGGACATGGCAGGAAAAAACAGCCTCTTACCTGTTGCCCAAGGGGGGTTCACCAATAAAGTAAAGGTAATTGCCTGTCTGAATTATATTGAGAGTCTTTCATACATTAACACTGACAATTCTTATGAACGTGTTAATATGACACGAAGATGATGAGAAAAAGGGTGTCCTCTAATACTTAAAAAGATGAACGCGGTATTCTCTATACACTTTGCAAAGTGAATGCAAATAAAGCGCTTAATTTGTAGAGGACAGTTACAACAATGAACCAACTGATATAGAAATGCAAAAATGTTTAAAATAGTATATCTCTAAGAAATGGTGTGAATTATTTGAAAAATTAAAACTACACAAGTTAAAAAGAAATAATAAATTAAGGCATAGTATATCTGATTCTCATCTCAGGTGTATTGAACTTATTTATCAAACTGAAATTTTGGTGATCAGGTAATAAACTTTATTTTCTTCGAATACTAACAGTTCATTTACATTTAAAGGTGAGAATTATAGAATTCAAATAGAGAAAAATATTCAACGAGTGACCGAACAACACATTAATTCACGAATGCACGTAGCGCATGAGTTAATTATCAGTGTTGTTCGGTCACGAGTTGAATATTTTTCGATATTTGAATTCTTTAATTAGTTATTCTTTTTATTACATTGGCAAATGACTTTTTTTTTTTAAAAGGAATTAATGTAAAACATGTAAGGAACTATATCTTTTATTCTACGCATTCACAATTTGTTTTGATCCACCGTTATCGACGTCTTGACAACGCCTATTGTTGTATGACGTCAGAGAGTGAAATGACCACGTTTATTTCACATGTGAAATTATCGGTTTTTATTTAACTGGGAAATCAATGTAATTTATTGCAGCCAATGTAATAATATGATTTTTTCACAAACATTATGGATGCATTATCTGTTGCTTGATAAATAAAACTACACCTACTCGAAATGTACATCATGTTAAATGGAAGAACAATTTAGTTTTATTATTTTTAAGAGTTGGAAAATGTCAATCGCTTCGTTTGTACACTCATTTCAACATACTAAAATACAGTTTCTTCCATGAAAAATGTTTTAAAATGTCTAACTTCCATTCATAATGTAGAAATAAGAACAAAATTGCCATGTACAAAGGAAATATGTCTATATTTAAAGAAACATTCTGCATATTTGAATGCTTAATCTCCCTTTTTCATATATATTCTATTTACATATTTTCTACATTACAGATAAAATGAAAATATTCTATATAATATGGATTTCTAAAATGTTACATCCCTTATAATAAATTGATGCTTGACAAGTATACAGTTATTCACATCAAAGAAGAATAGTAGATAAAAAGTCACTATCCAGGTCTTTTCAATGCGATCCTAGTGTTAATATCCTTATATAGTAGTTCAGAGTTAATCGAGCAAGGTATAATAACTGGATGAATGGGTTCCAGTAATGTTAATATAGCTATTGTATAGTGAAGTAAATGTTCATGTGATCCTATGTTAATCTGACGACGGGTTATCTAAGGACAATCTTGGCACACCTATAGAGTCGATGAAACTTTACACTAGTAAACTTTATAGATGAAGTTTAATGATTTGATTCAACCCAGGACAATAGTCTAAAATTAATGTGGGGTAAAACATCAACTGTCAGGAAGATAAGATGTAATGTTTGGTACTTTTTTAGTATACAGCATCCATAAAAAATACTTCTATCCACTTCGGTCAGCATTTTTTGCTGATAATCCCTGGACTGGAAACTTTCTCTCAGCTGACAAGCTAGTGTCTTAAAATTTGCTCACCCACCGGGTCAACATATAGCTTTAAACAAAAGACAAGTGTCCATGCACTATGTCAAGCTTTAAATCGTTCTGAGTTTAGACAAATTGGTAACAGATTTAAAATATCAATAATATGCTATCAACACTCAACCCCTTAAGGAGAACAAAACATTAGGGGCGGATTAAATATAAGAACTGAAGGAGTTTCCGACATGAACAAGTAGCGATGTAAAACTATTTATTTAGCATTCCAGTCTCCTCTTCATTAGTGGAAAATAATACCCTCACGAATGTTCAATAAAAATAAAGTAAAAGACAATTAATAAAAAAGCAGATTAATGAACAATAACCTCGAGACAATAACACTTTACAAGTACAGTTGGTTTCACACTAGTAATTTGTTTGGCCCTTTATAGCTTGCTGTTTGCTGTGAGCCTAGGCTCCGTGTTGAAGACCGTACCTGACCGATATTGGTTTATTTTTTTTTTATAAATTGTGACTTGGATGGAAAGCTGTATCATTGGCACTCATACCACATCTTCCTATATCTATATATGTAAAACAATGACGAATATGACCTGGTTATGCAATGTTCACAGACTCTTATATCAACATTAATGTACTTCACCTACTGATGGGAAATCATGCTGCCTGAATATCTGATTATTTGTTATAAAATGACGTCACAAACAGTACAGGAAGACACGATGTATATTTTCATCATAATATTATTACTGGAAATGACTGTCAATAGTATTAAAGCTATTTATAGTATAAGTCACTGTGTTACCAAGATAACTTTTCTCATTTACTTAATATTTCAGTTTTTAAGAAAAAGTACTAAAGGGATATAACTCTACTTGAAGTCATTGCTTTTGAAGAACAATTTTGAATGCGCAAATGAAAAAAAAAAAGAAAAGAAAAATAATTGACGGCTCTTGTAAAAAAGAAAATAATAACTGACAGGTAATGAACTGTTATGTCATGATGAACTGTAAAAATGTTCAACAGTACCTTTCGGTAGAATATGCAAGATGTTTCATGGTAAAAATTTCGAAATTTATGAAGCCTCAAAGCCAGTCAAAGATCATTATCGACAATTGCAGCGCCAAACAAATTCATTACATGTCAAGATACCCCACAACAGACTGTAACATGCAGCACGCATTGTTATAAATCACTGGAGAACTTTAATTAGGAAAAGCTTTTTAACAGATGATGAATATCTAAGTTACAAATTGTCTGAAAGAAACTTAAACTTTTTCTTAAACGCATAAGCAGAACAAATAATTAGTAATAATAGAAAACGAAATAAAAAAGATGATGATAATTTTAAAGTTAAATAAAGGGATGGCATAGATGATGTCTTCATTTGAGCTACGAGATATACTCACATAAGACAAAATGAATCTCGAATCAATCTCATGCAAAGTAATTAATTCAAAAGTGTCTGAGCTAAAACAATAGGATGAACCTTTATACAGGCGTTAGTTCTCCACGTAATGACATTCAAACATATAGGAGGACAAATGAATGTTATTGAACAGTCTTACAGCTGTGATTAAACAGTATATCGAACGGAAGAATGATATATGATATCTGATCCAATACTATATAACTTCATAAATCAACATAGAAATAATTTGTTTGGTGAACTATTAGTTTACATGATATAATATATCTTGAGATGGTAAAAACACGTCTAGTTTATAAAAATTACAGTAATGTTTACTATGGTCATGATATATTCGACTTTTCATCAAATTAATAAGGAATTTTCGGGTATTCAACATGAGACAGAGGAGAGAGAGAATTTCTTACCTCACAATTTCAACAGAAACAACGTGGCGTTGATTGCAGTACACATCACGGAAAATCCCATACATCGTTCATCATAACACCCACAAATTGCATTTACGTTTAATTTCATGTTACATGAACAACTAATTCGTCTAGTTCTTTCATGGAAATAATTGTCTCCATTCTCATATTTGAATACAGATGGTGTTTTACCGATGAGACTGTTTAATTTATTTTGAAGAGGGATTCTAATGACAGTTCGCAGACAACTATTGTACTGAAAATATTTTTCTATTCATTCCTGATTAATAGAAGACGATTTTGATAGACACCTTACCATTATCTAACTATTGCTTAACTAGACTTTAACCGATTATACACAGCGATGCTTTTCAACAATACGACAGAAATGACACTGACGAAGAAAAGGAACCCTAATGATATCCTTGAGACGCACGTAATTTCATTTATATTTTTTTGTCCTCAAAGAATATATTTATTTATAAATGGTTTGTGGATGACACCTATTGCGTAAGAATGTAATTGGTATCTTTAATAATTTGTCACTTTCAAAGTTCTTTACAAATTACGGGGTTTATATTTGTTTAGATGATTTATTATATTACAAACAATTACAGTAGAATCCTTTAAAGTATTACCTGTCTTTTGCAACGAAAAAAAAAGCAGAATGTTATAAAGTAGATTGATATACATATAAATTGTTGGTGTTAAACACTCTAATTGGTATTTGCTATACTCTATGTCAGTAGTTATTGGTGGAAAGAAACCAGAATGCAAGATCGAGTCAACAACATGTGGTAAGAAAACATACAATTCCTTGTCGATTAAGTTTGGAGACAAACCCAACTGCCACGCGCGAAGTTGAAACTAAAAAAAATCTTCTTAAGATAGCGATGACCTACTTGGACCACTCGGTCAGCGATTCCCCATAATAAGTTGACAATACTCATTTAATAACAGCTGGTTTCTGGTCGCATCAGAGTTTCTTGAGTGATTCAAAATATTAAAGATATCGCGACTTATAAATTTGACAAATGTATCTTGTGATTTAAACTCATACTACGAATATTGATGACTGTTGTTAATAAATACAACTGATAAAAGACATTATCTTCAATAACTATATGAATGAACCTTTCAATAAATTAATGGATCTGAAAGCACAATGAAAGATTGAAAAAGAATAAAAATATCGAAATTTCAAATAAGAAACCTCTACACGTTAAGTATTTTGTAAAATCCTTATAAAAATCGGCCGACGGAAAGTACAGACCAGGCACGCTTAGAGCTAGATGTAACAAGAAAGCAGAAAGTTAATTTTGAAATTGTCATACCATATATCGAGTTAATACAGTTATTATTGTCATAAAACACTGGTTTTACCTTTATTTACCTTTTCTTTTTCTTTCGCTTGGTGTAGTGGTAAACACCATACTAGTACTGAGTTCTACGAAAAAATACTTTAACACTGTTCTACAGACACTTAAAACGTGACTTACAAGTCAGCAAATAAGACATACATTGTAATTTACCAATCACACCATGTAGTAGTTACTCTAATCATTGAAGTATTATATTGTCGATATATTACTTCCATGGTCTAATTGACCACAAACAAAACACTAGTTTAGTTGTAGAAGTACCGGTTGTGATTTGACTTAAATAAACTAAACGAGGAGATTTTGCACTTAAAGACGATTAGTTGGACCTGCTTAAGTACAATATTTACAAAATCGTTATAGACCATACATAGTAAATGCAATTTAATATTACGTATTAAAATTCAATTTGCACAGTGATATTTGAAAGGCATTTATAAAGATATGTAAATATATATTTCGTATTACGTAACGTATGTTTGTGATAATTACAGCTATCAAACCGCCTACTGCTTCATTCTGTATTATTTCCCACAATCAAACTTAGTTTTTTTCATCTTGCATACTGTGAGGCTCGTCATTTTAAATTCCACAGATGCACATTTAAATATTAACGAACGTTCATGTTAGCGTCTGTTACTAATATAGCGAACCACACAACGTATTTGTTCGTCGAATATCATAACCTTTCGTGCAATATACATGTACTTGTATGTACATCTTATGTTTACACTACCAACCATGTACGTTTCAATTTGACCCTAAGCCAATTTGAAGGACGAAAAATACTTTCTTCTGCACAATAAAGAAATGTACTATTTCAATAGTCTGATACTCGAATCAAAAGTACTTAAGTGATCTTTTGAAATAAGTAGTTCCCGTTTAAAATTCTGGCACATATTGTGAGTTTGAAAGACTATTCCGAGATACTACACAGCTAATTTATATCAAACTTGAATGAAGGCGCCCATCGTGTGTGTGTTTTTTTCGAAGAAAAATATCCTCAACAAAGATACCAGGCTTATAACTTTGAACGCAAAACGCGCTTTTCGTCTACAAAAGACCCATTAGTGTCGCTCAAAACAAAAACTTCAAAGGTGAGTACATGACAAACTTGAAAAGATTTGAGCGTCAAAAATTCCGAATAAATTTTGGCAAGATATATTTTCAAACTTTCATTCCTGAAAGTTTATCCCCAACTTACATCAGATGCAAATTAAAGAATTTATATGCAAGATCCATTATTCTAACCCAACTATTCGTGATATATCATCTGTCTCATAACGCCATTGAAAACAGGAACATATCAGTTATAACACGTACGAATATGTCATCTTAATATTGAGTGTGCCTGAGGATTAAATAAAGTGGCGATAATGAAACTGT
Organism: Mytilus edulis; assembly: GCF_963676685.1. Lineage (NCBI taxonomy): Eukaryota > Metazoa > Mollusca > Bivalvia > Mytilida > Mytilidae > Mytilus > Mytilus edulis. The sequence goes on from NC_092356.1 coordinate 33,580,815, forward strand.
CATACTTTTAATATTGTCTATCTTATAAGTATAGTAATAATGATAGACAACCACTACGGATCATTACTGTTATGTTTCGCTAATGGAAGGGTCATTAATTTAACTAATGCTATTCTTTTCCGTTATGTTTGCGTTATAGATAAATCTATAAATTTGCAATTAACTGAAAAGCATGAACAATGCTTAAAAGTTTATGAAATTTATGAATATTGAAGACTGTCATTAAATAGACAGAAATGGACTAATGATGGCTTTTAATGTTATTCATAACAACTGATTGTTCTATGTATAGAGGTCAAATTAAAAAACAGCATTTTTCAATATACAAAAGTCAACAGAATTTACCGGTATCTAGTTAATGTGGAGCTAAGAGGAGTTGAAAATAAGAAAAATCACAAAAATACTGAACTCCGAGGAAAATTCAATCGAAAAGTCCCTGGCAAAATCAAATGACAAAACACATCAAAAACGAATGGACAACAACTGTCATATTCATGACTTGGTACAGGCAATTTCAAATGTAGAAAATGGTGGATTGGTAGCAAGATAATATCACCAAATATCACCTTAACCACGTCAGGTATATGACTGTTGTTTTCTATTCGTTCCATAGGTTGATATAGTCTAACAGTTGATTTTTCATGTTTAATGGACGTCCCCCGTGTTGAATTTAGTTCAAAGTTCGGTTTGTTTGTTAATCCTTTTTTTATTATTATTCATGTCATGGTAAGGAACTGATTTACTGTTAGGTTCAGTAACTTGCATTCAAAGAACCGGTTATTGCTTTAATCATAAGTTTTGCATTGAACATATTGGTTGATTTTCTTTCATACATTCGCCTTGCAGCACTGTAGCACAATCGTGTGTGAAAATTCAGTATGCCTAATACAGATCATTTTGAAATGACTTTCCAACCGCCTAATCAAATAAAGTGTTGATTATAATGTGTCTGTTTACGACGTCTGAATTATACAACATCTAGCGTTGGTAACCTTAATAATCAAATCATGGTATTAGCCGCTGTCCGTCTGATACAGGATTTAATGAACACTTCCTTTGAATTAAGATAAGACGTTTTTCTTTCTTTAGTAATCATTAAGTGTTTTGATGAAGACTGTTTTCACTCAATCCAATCAGTTGTTAATCGTTAGGTTCTTATTTAGAATCCCTAGCCATCTGGTGCTGGATGCACTGAACAAATACTTCTATTATAGAACAGCAAACTTGCTAATTGTATGAAACTTATATTTTATAAGAAATATAGCTTCCATTTACCATTATACACAAAATAATATGAATAGATATTCATATAATGCTAATGAAATAAAATGTCAAGTGTGTCTTTATATAATCAATTAAATAAAATGAGAATGGAATGTGTGAAACAATCACCATTCAAATAGAAAACAAAATATGCTACTATTTCCCTATTTTTTTCTAGTATCTATTTAATGTGTTTACTATTTGAATTGTTTCTGCAGTTGATTTTTTTTATATAGTCCCGTTGATAAAAAGCTGTACATTTATGACGATTTTACGTAGAACTCACGATGTATTTAAGTTTTTAAAGGGTGTTTGGTTAGTCTTTCAATTACGTTTATCCTGCATTTATTTTTATTCATGCGATATGATATTCACTAGTAAGAGTATGAGATTAAGATGCACATCGGTGTTATTTTGTGTAACGACAGTTATTTTTGCAATAAATCTTGTGTTTTCAAGTTCAGTTTTATTTCATATGAAATCGTTTATTATCCATTAAACCATTTACTAAAGCAATTCCATTACAATGACACAAATCGGTTGGTTAATTCCAAAATCGACCCTGTTAACTGTCGAACTTAATTAAATTTGGTTGCATATTCGTTGCACATTTCACACCAGGGAAATCTACTAAACTTTCATTTCTTGCTTCGAAGACTGTCAATGAAATGGTTATAAACTTTCCCCCGTTTGATCGACATTTTGATTACAGTAATTGAACCTTTGATGCAGTGCACAACTTCCTGACATCTGGCAATACGAAAGCAATGGCTAGAATAAATTTTAATCAACGGCACTACAACCTTTGTCATGGTATGTTCACACTGCGTTTTTACAATATGGAGATTAATGCAAGGTCAATTATCGATTTTTGATGTACTACATGATAATATTAGCAGATGCACCTAAAATCGTTTTACTTTCATGTAGTTTATCAAGTGTGACTTCCGGTAGCACGCTAAAATCGCGACACACGTAGTCATAGTCTAGTGATAGCAGGTATTGATCGTCGCTGGGGGTCTGTATGACAGGTATGTAGGAAGAACATGAAAGAAATAGTGGCAGTATATATTGTTAGATACACTGGTGGAAATCAAGTTGAAGTGTTGATATTAGAAATGCCAAAATAGTTAGAAACATAGAAATTATGACCAGATCCGATTAAAACTCACCTGTGTGGGCACGATTTAACTCATACTTACAAACAATATATCAAAAGCATGTTGGCACAAGAAAACAAGATCCTCGGCAATGATTGCAAAACACATGTACAACTTCAAAGAAAAAGCTAATCAGATGGGATAAAAAATGGAAATATTACTAAGTTTGATAGATTGATGCCAACAGCAAGGGATTTAAACTGAACAAAAGTTACTGCACAAATAAACAAATAATATTCATATTAATCGTTTTGAATAAAAAAAATCACGTAAAAAACTTATAAAAGGAAATGAAACAAAATCTGAACAACCAAAGCCGACCAAACTTCTTGAATTTTAGTATCCTTATAATGCTTGTTATTTTTTTTTAAAGTAGAAATTAATAGTTTTCCGCAAAATAACTCCTGAAAGCTTTTCTCTGTCATTCAGAGTGAATTTCGATTTTTGAGTTTGACTGTCCCTCTTGCATCTTTCGTCCCTCTTTTGCAACATCTCATGTTTTTCATGTCATGTGTCCTTTTATTAGTTGTCAATAGTTTCGTTTTACTTTGACCTTCTTATATCACCGTCTTTGTATTCACGAAACGCGCAGTTAACAATTACTGTTTAAACACTATTTCAATACGAAAGTGATGTTTTTCTACAACGATCCAAGCGGCTTTTAAAAATTCGGTGGGAGAAGAACGAGAAAAGTGGATCACTGATGCTACAATGTAACATATCAACTGACGAGGAACATAATAGAGGTTGTGAATCGGGGTTACAGAAAGGAGAATATATGACAAAAGAAATAAAGAATAGAGAATAATGGGGTGCTAAAATATTTTGTAAATATAAAAAAATGCCTTCAAAAATTGAAAGATTGGGTAAATATAATGAGTGATTACAGAAAAGAACAACGTCCAGAATGTTGTTATTAAGTAATCACAGAATATATAGGCATCATTTTTACAGATAAAAATAATGCGAAAAATATAAAAGGATACGGAAAAGAAGGACCCCAACCAAACCTTTTATACCAGATATTAACAGAATAACCGGAAACAAACCGAACATTGCATCAACTCATGTGCTCCAGAAATGTAAACATATCTTGGTCTACGGCGTATTGCTCATGTGAGCTTAAACCCGGGTGTAAATCTGATTCAGTAGATCACATTTGAGAACAAAGGACATTATTTTGGTTACTAGAATTTGATCATATTTGTCGTCATCAGTGAAAGAGATATTCCATACTTATCAACTAACTCGTAAGTGCATAGTTGATTCGCCATTAAAAACTGTCTCAGACATCAGATCATTATTTGTTCCAATTGAAGGGAATCAAAAAGTATTGGATATTTTCAGCAAAGTCATAAGTGTTCATTTATTATGAATTTTGATGAAGGAATTCATCAATAAAACCCTTTTATCTAATGCTTTTCCTGATTGTTTATTAGTGATTATAGGGAAAGGACATTATTGTGAATGGAAAATAATTGTAAGGTTATGGAAATCTGTGGTGGATTGTTACACGATTTATTGACAGAGACAAAACACATCTGACTTACTAATGTTAAATGTTTTTTGCCCACAAACAAATGATGGAATTGCATTTTGATTAACGAAAACAAGAAGAAGACATCGTGTTCCGTTTATCAGAATATTTCGCGTGACAAACTTGAGAAAGATATTCTTATACAAGGCACGGCGATTGACTTTAATAATTTAAAAAAAAAATAATAAGCGCGAAATGGTGCAATCTTAATGAAAGTATGGTTAGTAGCTGATGTGAAGATGCGTTACAATAATCGTTACATTATAACGAAATGTAAAAAGGACTCGCCAACAAAAATGAAATGTTTAAATAAATCTGTAATGGTCTTAATATCTCGTTAAATGGCTGTAATATGTCATTTAGTTTTAAAAGTAGTTGTAAAAGAACAAACAAAGCAATACAAAATTAGTACTTGATAAATAGCATATCCAAAGTGCATTTACATTCCCCCGGAACGCTCAAAGTTGAATATTTAAAATCTTGGTATGTATAAGAACCAAAACACATCAAGAGCCATCTGACAATAGAGAATATAAACCCAACAACCAGATGCATATAACGTCAACGTTGCCCGAGGGATTTGAAAATTTAATTTCTTGATAAATTGATCAAAAGTTACTCCTATCAAATAATAATGTAAACTTTATCAAAACAGGAAAAAAATAAAGCACAACTTAGACTATTGAAAATTAGTATCGTCATTTTGTGTGTGTTTATCATCGTAAATCAAATAGATAAGTTGACGTTTGGTCACCTGATGCCAATTCAAGTATCGCAGTGAGGACAAGAATTGCTATTGATGAACAATTGATAGTACCCTGGGAAATACACAGGTGTAAAAATCGGAACGACGATATCATAGTTGGTACGAACATTGCTATTTAATAATTCTTTAAATAAAAAGAAATTTTCGGCTCTCCCTTGCGAGTATGGTCTTGTGGAAACGATGATAGTCCGTTGGAAGGGGACGATAAATGCCTGACCCGTAATAAGAGAGAGTCATATCTCTTGCACGTTAACGACACCCTTGTAGATTTCGAAAAAAGAGCAGACTAATGCCGCTACAGGGCAGCACTCGCACCCGCAAAGTGGAAAGGGATTAATACAAGTTGCAAAACTTGTTTTCCAATCCACTTTGAATAATATGTTTAAACTAAACTAAATAAAAGGAAAAACACAGGGGTCAAATAATTCCTTGCTTCTTCTATAGAATACTGTCATCTTGACTTTTCTTACTTAAATACTAGTATGAAATGATAGTGTATGCTAATTAAGGAACTAAATAATCAGATGTCATATGTCCTAACAAGCTTTATTCTAAATTACAATGCAATTGTGGTCTTAACAGATGGTCAGAAGGGTACATTGTGTCAACAGTGAACACATTATAAAGATAAAGTGGAGATCCAAATATGCAAACATAACAATAGACAGATTACATAGAAAAACTGTATAATGATAGTTACAGAGAATCTGCTTTCAAGTGTTGATTTAATGGGATTACTCTAATAGTGTGCATTGAATGACCACCCTCCAAAGGTATGCATGCATTTGTGAACACCAACAGGTTTGAATCTTTTGTATTTTACAATTTATTATCTCCACTCGACAATATTCAACAATAGACTATCGGCGATTGCTTTTCAGATCGCCCAGAAGGTCAAAAGGTGAGTGTTTATTGCATTATGGGTATTTTCAATATGGAGGAAGAAGATATTTGACAATAGACCATCGGCTATCGCTTTTCAGATCGCCCAGAAGGTCAAAAGGTGAGTGTTTATTGCATCATGGGTATTTTCAATATGACGGAAGAAGAAACAGATATTCGTGCTTTACAAAATGGCCACCTTGTTATAGTGTCTAGGATTTCATTATTTAATGACGAATGTTCATGGGTGTTTCAAGGGTCAGGAATGTTCTCATTGTTAAATAGAATATGCTTTTGGTGTATTCATTTTGGTACTTATTGCTTTCAAATTCACTATTCATAATCTATTTTCTGTATTTAAATAAAATTATCTTAATGATAAATCTTTTATTGCACAATGCACGCAAAGTATTGTTGATAATCGGTTTCGGTGGTCCCTTTAAAAGATGAGATTCTTCATGATAAATGTAAATCAAGAACAAATAGACTGATGGAGTTGTTTCAATAGGGTACTAATAAACTAACAGGGAGGTAAAATAATATTATTTTTTCGTTAACATTTTGCGTATTTATGTGAGTAGAAACGGACATATTCATTTTTGTAGAAAGAAATGTCGAAAATGGATTTATACTATATTTGAATAAGTTTATATAAATAAGATATTTATAAAATGTAAACCATTATGTGTGTAACATTTTATAAAAGAAGCTATTTGAGGAAATGCATTGATTAACTACGGAGACCAACTTTAGAACAGATATATTCATTTAAAAATGAGGTATGAGACAATTCTCTACACGAGACACTAAAGAAACCTTTTAAGGCCAAAGTCAAGCTTCAACAGGGAGTCTTGGCTCACACTGACCAGCAATAATCTATAAATGGCTCCTAAAAAGACTAGTGTAAAACCTTTCAAACAGGAAAACCAACGTACTAATAAAAAACCCCGAAAAACAAGAATCACTTATGAACAACATCAACAAACGATAACCACTGAACAACAGGTTCCTATATTGATTTAGCTTTATAGACCATTCCGTGGATACATGTCAAACCATTCGAATAACGTACTTTCAGTGTTTCTTAATTCGACCCGTTGAATCTGTTAGTTGTAGGTATATCCCTTTATCAAACCTTTATTATATTGATAGTTCAGACCTTTATTGAAATCGGTGATGTTATCAATGCTGCTTGTGTATTTCATTATGTGAAGATCCTCCTAGATATCGATACAAATATTCGATCAAAGAATCTGTACTTAGAATAATAAAACACAACGAAGATCGTCTCCAATCCTTTAAAGAACCTCTCTTAATAAAGGTAGATCTACCTGTGAAAGATGATGTTTACCACCCTGGAATCATTAGGTCACATCTAAAGGTCACATTCCAGACGACTGATCTCCGTGATAATGTATGTTTTTACGTTGTTGCAATACACCGATAGTCTTGTGATAAGTATCAGAGTTACTGTTGGTATTACACTATTAAATGTTCCCGATGACATAATTGATACTAGTAGATCTCATGAAGATCAATGATCGGCAAATTTTATACAAAGGTTATACAGGAAGAATGTAATATGTACAGTCATAAAAACAATTGAAATTAATCTCTGTTCCTTGTTTTATTGACATTAAATCTAAAAAAAAAACTGTACGCTTTGACGTTTTTTAAACTTTCTAATATATCAATATAAAGAATAAGAAAAATGTGCTATGTTTTTCAACTCTCCACTAGAGATCAAATGAGTTAAATGTACGCAACAGTGGGTAACACGAATCGAGTCTTTGCTGATATCAACTTATATATATATGAGAAATATCAACGAGTTTTGAATTTATAAGAAAGATGGTGAATTACGAATATGTATAACTGACTGGTGTTTGTAAGTGTACTATATATGTCATTCGTTATAATTTGTACGTATTTGATAGCATCACAGATACCTTTAAACATTAAAATATCAAATGGTTCCTACCAATTTGTGAATACTATTGTATCATTAAATGAGTCGGATGTTTCCCTATCTACGTGGGCAGATAAAGATACTAACATTTGTGCTTAAATGACTCAGAAAAAAAGTTTTATGTGATCCTGATCAACCGATTTCTAGTTAATTTGATTTTAAAAGACACCAGAGAATAAAGATAGCGACGAAATAAATAATTCATGGGCTTAAGCTAACAATATCATTTCAAATGATTCGAAAAAAGTTAAATCACAAAATTCTCCGAAACATAATCAAAACTGAAAGTCCGTAATCAAATTGCAAAATTCAAAGATTGAACACATCAAACGAATGAACAACAACTGTAATATTCCTGACTTGGTACAGGCATTTTCCTATGTAGAAAATGATGCATTAAACCTGCTGATATATAGGAAATTGATTTAATACAATGCTACATAGCCTTTACTGTTTTAAGATTGTCTGCTGACAGTAAAGCTATTTGAGGAATAATTTTATGCTTATGACCTATGTAGAAATTATCTTTTACGTCGTTTGATCTATGGTTATGGGTTGTCTCATTGGCAATCCTACTGACATCTTATTTTTATATAAGATTTAGAAATACTACAGAGGTGCGTTCCGTGCTGAAAGATGATGATGACAAAAAGAAATACCTGATACTGTATGCTACTCATTTAAAATATAAGAATAATTCAATATAAATACATATCCACAAATGAGGGACAACATATCCAACAGTTTGGAGTTGCCAGTGACATGTCTCGTGGAGACTAGACTAACGTTTGTCTCACTCAAATACCAAATAAAGAATCAATAATGACTTTTACCCTCGCCGCAAAAACACTTGCTTCGACAAAAGTTTGTCAATTTTAAAACATCAAAGTGATGAAGATAAAGTTTTATATTTTCATTATAGCCTAACAGGTGCAAAATAACGGTACAATTGTTATTCAATCATTGTGAGATTCCAATGTGAACACAGTTATAATCAAATCTATTAAAACATAAAATATATTTAATGAAAAATTTATATTTTTAACAGGACTATGATTATTTTGGTATATAGGGATCTAACAATTTATTTTAAATTGCAGTTTTACAGGGTATTAAACATGAATAAAGACATCATATTTTTAATTTGCCTTTTTACCTTTACATTAACTTGTTACAGTTTCTCAAGCAATTAACACTGCTCACTTGATATAAGTTTTATATAAAAGTTTATATTCAATACAAACATGTAGTCACACTTTTGTTGATGACCTTACTACTGATGTTGAACTCTAGATGTCTTTGTGTTTTTTGTTTACTTCTAAACAGCAACAATAAGACCTTATCAGACGCATTAACTGGGGTTATATCAATGAACATTTTTAATAATCGTTTAATGAGTTCTATAATATAATCAAATGTATTGCAATTCAGCATAATGATAAGACTTTAGTTCCATCTTTATTTAAAAAATTCTTTCAAAGCAGAAAAGGTGTTTTCTCATAAAAATCGCCTTATAAGTTTACATAAAGATGGTTCAAAGGTAACTAGAAGTAACAACATGAAAATTAATAGATAGGTATATATGATGTCTCTTGCCTGCCTCTGACTTAAAGTTGGACTAAACCTTTAAAATCTCAGCCACCAAGTAACTGAAATACACTTTGACTGAAACTGTATTTCTCATTGTTAGTTTACAATATATTATCGTATGCAGATATGATTAATCTTTTCCATTTGGATATTTACTATTCTTTGAGTTGACAATTTTGCAGTCGACACCATATAAACGTTAACAAAACGATACTCTACCATTAATCCGTGCATGTTCTATTAATGGTTTTGGTAAACTTTCTTCAAATGATTGATGGGTAACGGTACAGGAAGTCGGAATAATTAAGAAACTGTCAAATCCTGATAAGGAGCCCATGTAAATTAAATCTGAAGACCATCGGGATTCAATAAACGGAGAAGAGTCAAGACAATTTGTCAATGTCACTAACTTTTGCAATTGCGTACTCATAACAACCTATGATAACAAGCAAAAGCAGAATTATCTAACTCATGTGAAAGAACGTTAAAACGACACCAATGGTTATATGTAATATGTTTAATTTTCAATATGAAATTTGCATTGCAATAAAGTAAATACGATTTGTCAAGGTTTCTTACTTTTGAAATTGCATATAAATTCAGACCGCCTATAACAACCTTAAGGAACGAACAAAACCCAAGTTCTTTAATTGATCATGTGTAAATACGTATATTCAACACCAGCGGTAATATGCAAAATATTATACTTTTCAATATGAAATTTGCATTGCTATAAAATATATTCCAATTTTCATTAGAAATAACTGCATGGTATACCCTTTGTCACTCAAATTATACTGAAATAGATTACGCAGCTTTTGCATTCTTCAGAAAAGCGTAAGTTTGATAGAGTTTAAAAACTGCATTCAGCTGCAGTGAGTTTGTTCTAATTTAAAAATATGCATTGAAATGCACCGAAATGCATGAATTTACAATTATGTCATAATACATTAAGGACGTTTTAGTTGATAAGATGCCAAACTTTACCAACTATATATTAAAAGTGATTTACGTTGATACATGGAAATAATAAGCCTTCTTAATCCTTTAAATACATGCTGACTTATTTCAATATGCATCAATATCGTTTATAAATAATTTCAATTTTTGAAAAGACGTCCTAGTAGCACATAGGTGTAATTTATGTATAGAAATTTTGTCCTCAGTTATTTGATTTTTTTCTAGTAAGGTTCTCTCATTTATTCCTATTCAGATAATACTTCTTATCAGACATTATGCCATTAATCATTCAACGAACACAATTATCTCTTCGTAAATTGTTTAATATTTCGGTTAAACAGAAATTAAAAAAAATATATAATGTTATAGTTGGTTCACAAACAAACACACATTTAATCAGTACTGCATACGCAATAGAAATTCACTGCGTATAGAAATATATTTATATATTAAGTGATTGAAGGGTAGAAAATGGATTACAGCAATAATACCATCTAAATGAAACATTTACTATACGCTTAACCAGACCAGTGTTATTGCAAAATAAACTGCTTTGACCCTATTTTTTTTTTGGCAAACAGTTATATTAAATATTGAAATTCGAATTCAGATACAAATATTGATAACACCAAGCGTTTTCATCTGGCAACTGCAAAAGTATCATTCTGTGTTAGAGGTAAAAGAAGTAAAGAAACATATGAATGACTTGTTTATAAATAGACGTAAGTACACATGTTTTGTCATTATATATAAGAGTTAATAAGTAGGCAAAATATTCATGGTATTTACTGGAGTAATAGGATCTGAAGCATGATGTCGATAAAATAAAACACTTACCGTTAACCAAGTTATCCGAGGTAGGTATGAAAAAAATGTATTGAAAAAAATGTCAACTTCTTTAACTTCCGACTATCTTTCACAATAACAATATTGACAAAAAATACACTTTATACAAACTACAATAAATGTTTACATGAGCTGAAATCCTTAGCCTACAAGTGACTATCGCATCAACAGTATTCTATTGTTAAAAGTTTCAAAACAGTCACAAGTGGTCAAAAAGCTCGAGTTACTTCTATGAATGGAAAGAGGAGGATTTAAATCTTCCCTGTGCTCTGATTGGTGAAACATCCCATATAGTAGTATGGATTAAATCCTTACAAGTAATACATTCATTGTAATGGGTCTATGATCATCTTTAAGCTTGATTAAGACGTTATATATCTTTATAATAATACACGTATAAAAGATATTCACATAGTGTAAAATCCTTTCCATAATTTAATCATCTATTGCACGTGGACTTCTATCTCCGTCTGCTAACTCTGCAGAAAACTGCAAAGAATGGACAACGACACAACGAAATGGTTTTGACAAAAAATTTTAGATTTTAAAAGAAAATAGAAGGACGAACTGAAAAAATGAGATTCAACGCATTGAATTGAAAGTGCTATAGTATTTCTAACTCTTAACAGCTTGTTATTTTACGCGATCTCTTGCATTCCGCTGGTGATTGAAATATCTTTTCATAATTTAGTAATTGTATGTAAGTATGATATATCCACTCCCGTTGATCGAGTTTATTCAAAACCTAGCATTTTGAAGGAATATTAATTTAAAATGTTGGTATGTTGCTGTGGTTTTATGACAGAATATAATCCGTATATATTTCAAACTTTAATCAACTAGCGATATATATGCGGTATAGCATTACTTAAAGTATATTTTATGGATAAAGTTGCATTTTAATGACCAACTTAATTTCGAATGAATATAATTTAAAACCAATTATTTTAAGGTGTATATTACTTTGTTTAAATAATAAGATCAATATAAGTATATGAATACATTAACATCAGTTTTCAATATAACTAATATAATAATATGCCTCTAAAACAAATAAACAAATAAAAGCAATTATTTGACTTCTACGTCATACAGAATTAAGAAGATCTTTCATCAATGACATCCCAAAGTCAGGTATGCGCAACTATGCAGATAATAATTATCAAAGGTACAAGACTTATAATTTGATACGTCAGACGCGCGTTTCGTCTACATGAGACTCATCAGTGACACTCGGATCAAAATAGTTAGAAAGCCAAAAAAGTATAAAGTTGAAGAGCATTGATGACCAAAAATTCCTAGAAAGATGTGTCAAACAGGCTATAGTTAAGTATGCCTGGGATAAAAAAAATCCGAAGTATTTCGTATGATTCATACATTTCCAAACAGAAAGTTTATTGAAAAGACCATATGATTGATATTCATGTCAACATCGAATTGCTGATTACTGGGCTGGTGATACCCTCGGGGGCGAAACGTCCACCGGCAGTGGCATCGACTACGTGGAGTAAATAGTTATCAAAGGTACCAGGTTTATAATTTGATACGCCAGACGCGCGTTTCGTCTACATGAGACTCATCAGTGACACTCGGATGAAAAAAGTTAGAAAGCCAAAAAAGTATAAAGTTGAAGAGCATTGATGACCAAAAATTCCTAGAAAGATGTGTCAAACAGACTATAGTTAAGTATGCCTGGGATAAAAAAAGTCCGAAGTATTTCGTATGATTCATACATTTCCAAACAGAAAGTTTATTGAAAAGACCATATGATTGATATTCATGTCAACATCGAATTGCTGATTACTGGGCTGGTGATACCCTCGGGGGCGAAAAGTCCACCGGCAGTGGCATCGACTAAGTGGAGTAAATAGTTATCAAAGATACCAGGCTTATAATTTGATACGACAGACGCGCGTTTCGTCTACATAAGACTCATAGATCAGATCACTCAGATCAAATAAAGTTAGAAAGCCAAAGCAGTACCAAATTGAAGAGAACTGATGACTAAGAATTTCAAGTACATTATTGTCTGATGAATCCGTAAGACTTTGACAAACATCTTCTCAGACAAAGTAAAATTTCTCCTTGTCTTCTAGGAAAAGCTTTATGTTGTTTTTGCACAGAGACAGATTTGTCGCCCGCAGAATTTTTCACCGAAAATGAAATTCTAGTAATAGATTGTAATAATAGTAATCAGTCTATTTTTAATCTAAGAAATTCGCTATAAATATATACAATTTATATACAGAACATGTTATGACAGATTCGCATGCTGTGTTAGTTTGTTTGTAACATGTCTTCTGTACACACAACGTGTGAGGGCAAAACAAATATTTTACACTTCTGTTACATTTGTATTAAGCATGTGACGTGTGTTCCTAAAACATCATCTGCATGTGATATACCTGGGTAATTTCACATATTGTTTTGATATATATTTTTGCCCCAAAAGTTCAAATCTACTTGGTGCTGTTGAATCAAGTGGCTCAATAACATACATATGCATGCTGTATTTTATACATGTAACATAAAACTGTCATGTCGTATAGAGTAACATTTTTTGGAATTTAAACAATGTTTATGCTTGTTTCTTATGATATAATTATTGATTTTCGAACGATAAGAAATTAAGATCGACAGAAAAGACACAACACTTGACTAATTGGCTGGTTCATTGATTAATGGTAAAATTGTTCAATATCCGCTAGCAATATGTTATAAACACTACATCAAAGGAACGACAAGATACATGGGTATGCGAGTGGAAGTGGTAAACATTTGGAATACCTTTTAAAAACATTTTTTAAACTGGTGTACAATAAATAATACTACGGACTAGTGAGGGGAAGCTGCTCACGTTTGAGAATTATATTACATGTACAATCTTGTATGATATCTGAGCATGAAATTACGATTTGCCGAGCGTGTGCTGTATTAACCAAACAGAAACCTCCGACTCATTATTGGTCTTACAACAGTGATGCAGATACTGAATTGTAGGTTTCATTACGTGTGAAGAATTGGATATCGCTGGAAGCCAACCGTTATTAAATGTTTTATGAGTTATTCAATCTTTTTTCTTAAATTGAAAATAAATTGTATCTTGGTAAAATATTTTATTATTCGCAATCTCACTTTTAGAGTATGACGGTAGTGGTCATACAATATAAGTAAACCCTGATTTTTTTTAACATCAGACGTGTTTAAGTCTTTTGTTGCTTCAGAATGGAATCAAATTTGACTAAAAAATATTCTAAGGTGGAACATGTCAATGTCTGTGTATTTTTGAAGAAATGAAGACAAATCACTTTGTCAAGGAGGAAATGTTACCCTTGAAAGTCATCATCAACCTTACACGTAGCGGATGGAAATGTCGTAACTTCGTAACACAATGCAGGATAGACCAATTAAATTAACGAATTTTTCACATGACTTATTTATATCACACTCCGTTTAGTATAAAACAGGGAGTGTGTGTTTACAAGAAATGCCACTTCAAGCGCAAAATAGATAATCGGCAACAACCCTAATAAAACTGTATTCAGGCATTTTTGAATGGTTAAGTGTAATTAATAATATATACTAAAGGGTATCCACGCTGTCAATAGACTTATATCTTTCCACACATCAGAGACGTTATTAAACAAAACTTAAATATTGTCATTATTCATCAACCTTAACCATTTATCTTATGATTTATTGTAAATATTTTAGATATTTAACTATGTCAGAATATATTAAATTTTCTTCATATTACACGACATGAAACCTTTATAAAATTGATGATGTGAAAAAAATATATTTAACAAGTTCCCTATCTGTTTATTTTATCTTCCAAAACATTCGACAGGTTCATACCTGCATGTAAACAGCGAGTAAGACAAGCCGATGTCAGCTTCCGTATCTTTATCTCCGTATCAAATCACCAAATACGTTTGTAAAATGCATAACCTCGCCACTTGTAGCACAAATTGTTTACTACTCTCGGCGTGTGTTAAGTATTAAAAAAACTAAGTCATGAAATTAGTTTTTAAATGGCTTCTAATAAAACAGCTGTTTCTGTCAATTTCATTTGAAAAAATGTAAGATATTTACTTTTTGTATAAGTCGGTTGCATCAATAAGTTAAATTAGAAAGTTTTTTTTTAATACTTTAAAATAACCCGTAAAAATGTACAATTTTCATTAATAGTAGTGACTTTGAAAAGAAATGTAAAAAAGATCTTAAGAAGCATTTTTTTTTGTAATTTGACCAACTCTTATTTTTTAATAAGTCAGTTCCACCAATAAATTTCGTTAACGAATTTGAAATATTAATAATATTTGGAAATTAATCTATAAAGATATACAATCTTCATTTTTAATTATGTCTGTGAAGAAACATATAAAAAAAAAGAATTTTATTAAAAATTCTTTAGCAATTTGACGAAATTTAATTGAAAAATAAAAAGTACCGTCATATGAGCGTAAGATTCACATTAAATATGTAAAGGCCATAGTAGGTACATTTTATACCATACAAACTAACTTAAGAAAAAACCTGGTCCGATTTGAAGCATTTTATGTGTTTATAATCCCTTCCATCTTCCTTTCTTGCTACCAATGTTTAAAGATATGTTGCTACGGCTTTTTTTTTTTTGCCTTTTTAAAGAAAATTTTAATCCAGGAACAAACTTTTGGCTTATTCTACACGTTTTGCCTTCTCAATGTTCTACCTTACACCTTAAAAAAAATAACGACTCGGCTGTACGAACCTCATCAAAAACTAGGTGTGATCTTAAAATATTACTTCATAGATTTGATTTGAATATAACGCATAGGGAAAAAAACCTGGCGAGTCATACACTCTCCTATTCATTACCATACCCCTACTAAAAAACGTAGTGTTGGTGAAAGGAAGATGAACAATTCGAATCTACAATCAAGTTTGGTTGAGAGAATAACAATACATGAATCGTTCAAAACTGACTCACAGAATTGCAACCTTATTATAAAAAAGAATCACGGAATAGTATATTTTTGGACGTCATTTATATTAATCAATGCCAAAATATTGACAAACGGGCGGGTTTGTCTACCAACAATTGTAGTAAATAAATGTTAATCAAACAAAAACAAAAGAAGACGACATAAAAAATACAAGAAGATTGCCATGCAATCGCAGATGACTGATAGATAAGTAATATAGCAAAAAATACATCACACAATTTCACGCAACATACTAACTTATCAACCCTAATTACATGTAACACACGCTCCGAATCTGTATGCATCATATGCATGTTTTCAATGTTACATTCTTGATAAATATACAGACTCTAAACGCTATTACAGAAGGTAAAAATACAAATGTATATTCTTTACAGTTAATAGAGAACATTGACTAGCAATATTATGTAAATGCACAAAAATGTCAGTATTCTCCTCAGAAACTAACAAAACCTTTAAATAGACTTATTAAAAGGGGATATAGTTACGATACTGTTGTCAGGTCATTAAAGATTGCATATTTTGGCTTTAACATTGATTCACTGATAGGGTCTTTGCATCGGAACTAAACACATTTATTTCTTAAAAAAACAGTTGTTGGCATGACACGGGTTATGTTCTTCTCATATATTTTATGATAGTATGATACTAAACCCCTAACGGGAGGGATTGTACCTGATATTCATATGATGAAGACATAATCTTTCAATCAGTTTAATTGAGGTCTGGAGCTGGCATGTCAGTTACCTGCTAGTAGTCTGTTGTTATTTATGTATTATTGTCATTTTATTTATTTTCTTTTGTTACATCTTTTGACAACAGACTCGGACTTCTCTTGAACTGAATTTTAATGTGCGTATTGTTATTCTTTTACTTTTCTACATTGGCTAGAGGTATAGGGGGAGGGTTGAGATCTCATAAACATGTTTAACCCCGCCGCAATTTTGCGTCTGTCCCAAGTCAGGAGCCTCTGGCCTTTGTTAGTCTTGTATGATTTTAAATTTTAGTTTCTTGTGTATAATTCGGAGTTTAGTATGACGTCCATTATCACTGTACTATTATGCATATTTTAGGGGCCAGCTGAAGGACACCTACGGGTGCGAGAATTCTCGCTACATTGAAGACCCATTGGTTGCCTTCGGCTGTTGTTTGCTCTATGGTCGGGTGGTTGTCGCTTTGACATATTCACCATTTCCTTTCTCAATTTTATGTTGAAATAGAACAGAACAATAAGTTTTACATGCGGTTTTCATGATCCTAGTGACACTTGTTAAATGCATTGTGTTTGTTTTAGTTCTGTATTCATTTTGTATTCATCATCTAACATCCATTGATACTTTCAAAATAAAACATCATTAAAATAGATGATTGAACAATTTTAAATTTGTCTATTCATAATTACGACATCTTTTGATCTTATTATGTTTTAATACTTGTGGTATTTTGCGTAATATGTATACTAATAAAGAATTTGAGGGTTATATGGCCATGAGGCAGCAATTAAACAACAAACTATAAATACACTCATCATAGATACAAGGATTAAATTTTCTATTTACGTCAGACCCGTGTTTCGTCTACAAAAAGACTCATCAGTGAGGCTCGAATCCAAAAATGTTTAAAATGCCAAATAAAGTACGAAGTAAAAAATAATGCTAGAGGTCACTATATGGTAAAGACTGGCATATTAACAACATTTCATGATTCAATAAAGGCAACAGTTGTATAACACTGTTCAAAGTCAGAAATCAATTAATAGTAAACAAATACGGATTACAAACTTAAACCAAGGGAAACGCACAAACCATAAATAAAGACAACAGTAGTATACCGCTGCTCAAAATTCATTAATCGATAGAGAAAAAACAAAACAAATCCGGGTTACAAACTAAAACTGAGGGAAACGTATCAAATATAAGAGAACTACGACACAACAGAGACAAAACACCGAAATGTAAAACACACAGAAACGAACTATAATATAACAATGGCCATTTTCCTGACTTAATATAGGGCATATTATAAAAAAAAATGTTGGGTTGAACCTGGTTTTGTGGCATGCAAAACCTCCCGCTTTAATGGCAGTGTTTATTATAACATTGAAATGACAACATTACACGACAGGGCTACAATAAATAAATGGGAGAAAATATATGACAGAGAAACAAACGAATAATGGCCATCAAAAGGTAACAGGTTAAAAAATATCTGTATACGCCAGACGCTCGCTACGTCCACACAAAACTATTCTCAGATGAAAAAAGTTTGAAAGCCATAACAACTACAAAGTAAAATATCGCCGAGGACCAAAAGTTACAAAAAGTTATGAGGCCAGAGTTATCCGCCTGGGACAAAAAAATCATTAAAATCAAGAAAAATACATGGTTTTGCAAACAGTAAATTTTATAAAATGACTATATAATACATGATTAAACGGAAGTGGTGACTAGCTAAAGAATAAAAACGAAAACATGACAATCACAGTCGTGTTAGCCATAGTTGTTGCAACACCCAAAGTGACGTGACGTCACATTTAAATTTCTAAAACGTGTTCCGAAAATCAAGAAAGAATTTGAATAAATTCAAGATAAGATTTGTATGACTTATCTAACTATTAATAACAGTGAAAATTAAAATACTAATTAATATTTAATTGTAGTAAATAGTAATTAGATAATAAATTGTATTATCTAGCTTTTTCGGTGTTTCTTCTGATAAAACTGCAAACCAAATATATCGTGTAAATTTCGTTGATCCAAAATTAAGTCTACCAAAACTGGATGAGTAGTTATCCCCAACACAACACACGAATACAACAGAAAAAATACGATTTATAACTACAAACGTTAAGATATTTGACAAAATTCGATGACAACAACAAACACAACATCAAAACCCAATAAATTAATTTGGGATGGAAAAGTACCGTGCCACGTCTTAAGGCAATACGAATTCACACTCAGCAAAACAGTCACATTCGGGAATAAGTCACGTTCGGTAATAAAAAGATCAGACGACACAATGACAAACCACAATCTAACACGTGGTAAAAATGTCCATAGTTAGTTTGGACAAAGATACATCGTATGGATCAACCAATTCGTGATGGTGTCCGTAAAATTTACGGAGCGTCATTTTTAATCTCCTCATATAACTTTGTTGGAGCAGTTTCTGCGTTAGGAGCACACTCCTGTATATGAAGTCCGTATAGTGTGAACATGCACGAGAATAACGTATCAATTGAGATATGTAAACACCATACGAAGGGGCAGAGGGTATGTTACTGCTGAGAAATGGAAAATTGATAATTGGGAAGTTGAAATCGTCCCGTTTATCATAGAATTTCGTGTGAAGTCGTCCATCTGTGTCAATAATGAGGAAAAGATCAAGGTATGAAGCAGTCCTTCCAGTATCAGTAGTATCCTTAATTTCTAGTTTATTGGGATATATGAGATGCAAGTACAGGCTGAAATAGGGGTTATTTAATGACAGGACATCATCAATATATCGGAAAATGAAATTAAAGAATTTAGCAAGGTGCTTTTTCTGTTTGTCTTTTAGAAGGTTTGAAAGAATTCTGCTTCGTGCGAGTACACAGACAAATCGGCTAGTAGGGGTGCACAATTAGTACCCATTGGAATACTGATTGTCTGTTGAAATATGAATCTTCCAAACTCAACAAATATATTGTCGATCAAAAAGTCCAGCATTTCGATAACATCATCTTCAGTATATTTTCTGGTAGATTCAGTGTGGTTCTTCGCAAAATATGAATTATTATAACCCAAATAAGAAATTTGTATCTACGATTCCCATTTTATAGAAATAGCTTTGTTTAATGAGATGGTGGAGTCGATCTTTTAACTGAGCCTGTGGAATAGTAGTATAAAGCGTAGAAAAATCATAAATCTTTATGTTGCTGCAAAATTGCAAAGATTGTGATCGGAGATTAAGCAGTAGATCTTTCGAATTTTTGAGAATCCACATCTGGTTCAAGCACTGGTAGAATATATCTCATCACAATATTTTTGAAGCCCATCTTTGACTGTAGAAAGAATAGTAGTCATAAAGTATTTTAGAAAGATGTTTAGTCGAACATTTTGACGATCCAGCTATGTATCGTTCTTTATATGGAGTTTTGTGTAGTTTTAGTGTCCAGTATAATGATGGTAAATTTTCTTCGTTTTCTTTGATGTTGATACCAAAAGAAAGAAGGACGGATTTGTGATTTTGTAAAATCTCGTCCTTGGTAAATGATGTTAAGGAATATGTAGGATTACCAGTTGTTCTATTTATTCCAAGCTCTGTCGTGAGACTTTGTAAATAATGGTTTTTACCTAATGCTTAGTCCGTTGCTGTGTGTATTACATTTTAATGTTGTGTCGTTGTTCTCCTCTAATATTTAATGCGTTTCCCTCAGTTTTAGTTTGTTACCCCGATATTGTTTTTTGTCCATAGATTTATGAGTTTTGAACAGCGGTATACTACTGTTGCCTTTATTTTACATATGGAGACAATATTATAGGAGGCTTTATCTGCTGGAACATTGTCATGCAAAGAGGATAAAGCATCCAGAACATCCGGATTCTTGAAAGGGTAAGTAACTTTTGTGTTCATAATACATCGTAATTCTTGAATGCGCCTCTGAATGCACGATCGATTCAGACAAAGTGTCCAGTTCTGGTTCGTCTGGTTCGCGCTTTACTCATTTTGTTGCATAGTCCTCAGCTGCATCCATCAGTAACTTGAAGTCCTTTTTTCAGTTGATGAGCTGGAGAATTCTATATTTTGGTCCCTTGGCTAACAACTCTCTTAGTTGCTATTAGAGTAACACAACGAAAGTACAGAAACAACGAAGTACAACAAAACAAACGCCAATGCAACATACATAGAAACGAAATATTTGAAAACAACTGCTTTATTCCCGACTTAGTACAGAACATTTCAAGAAAGACATGGTTGTTGACCTTGTTTTACTCGCGGTTATAAGACAACGTTGGAAATACCGTTAAAATGACAACAGTGAGGTGAGAGGAATACAGTGCAAATAAATGCAAGAACACACAAATTATACGGAGACTATACAGAGTTGTGAAAAATTGAAACATAGAATATCAGTGATGTAACGTGAACAAGTTATTCCTGAAATAGAAATACAAGGACATTAACAAAAAATATTTTGGGATAAATCTATGTTATTCAGAGTTTTGAACATTTTCTGTTGAATAACGGAAGCAACATAAAAGAATACAGTAAAATCAGTACTAAACTTTATAACACCAGTTTGATATTTGAATTAGAATTTCCTCGTTAAATTAACATTTTGATATCATATTCGACGAAATAGAAGAATCCGCATATACATGTCTTTGTTGACATAACGCAAGGGAAATTATAGAGTTTATACATGTAATTGTAACAAAATTACATGTTCATAGAATCCTTGAAGATTAACAAATATAAGTGAAGCCAGGGGACAACCTCATAGTAGAATGATTGATGTCCTAAGCTAAAGTTGAATTCAATACATCTCCAAATTGTCTTGGAATATATTCAATTTTTCTATCAGTAAGCATGTTTTATGTAGTAGGATAAAAGCATGTTGCATTCAGATTCAGTTAAATATCGTGACCCTTTCTTCATATCTATTCAGATAAATTCTTAATATTTTTAATTTCACATTAAACACTATATATCTCTTCATTGTCTTGGATGTTATCCAATTTATCTATCAGTAAGGATGATAAATGCATGTAGCAGTCAACTTTAGTAAAACATCGTGAATTTTTTCCTATATATCTGTTCAGATCAATTCTTAACATTGTTTAACATCTGTTTACTGTATTCTAAAGAATTTTCTCACTGTTTTTCTCTATTGTGCTTTACGTTTGATATCTTACTTGTAAAGAATAAATTGTACTTTTTTTACAAGAAAGAAATCAAAATATTTTCTTCGGATTTTATATAATGATAACGATATAGAGATACAACTGATAAACGTAATTTATATTAAAAAACATCGACAGAACATAAAGAAAGTACATACTTTAGTTTAAATATCCCAACAAGTAATCGAAATATTTTGTATCTGTTTACTTCAAAGAAACCATTTATGATAGTCAAACTTTTTTGTCTTCTTTAACCAGTTCTGTATCTTATCTGATTTGCTTTATTGGACCTTGTAAGATTTATAGTTTTGACCAGTGAGCAGAACGATACAGATAAGGTTAATTATAATGTTTGTTACAAATTGAAATATTTCACACATATTTTAAAGGTAAAACAGTACTAAGTTTCAACACCAATACCGGTAGACACAGTATATACGCTTCGATACTTTTAAGTGTTGCCGCGTCTCACATTTTTACACGTTTATTAACTCCTACGTTTTTTTTAGCAAAAAATCATTGTCACATAAAAAAAAAACCCAATTACTTCTAATAAAATTTCATTTAATTCTTGTCTGTTTCTTATATAGTTTTCGTAAAAATAACATTAATTTCTTCCACTGCATTTCATACAAAAATGTCTGCCAAAAACTTTATAAATGCAAGTACATGGATTTCTGTTACGTTTTTACAAGGTTGTAACTTTAAACATTTTTATTTAAAAAAGACGTCACATATGAACATTTTTTTTGGAAAAGCAGCAGCTGACATCCCTTAGGTATCTGAGCCACATTGTTTCTTGTGTTCACCTATTGTCCGTTTATTTGTTGGGTTCTAGATACCCGTATGATATTGATTCACCCTCAGCATGTTCTGTATCAACATACACTGATAAAGAGGTTATGATGTCATTGCCGATAATATTTCGGATGAGAAATGTCCTTCATCAGTTTCAGTTGCTTAAAACATTTAGCGCATACTATTATTCATCGTTAACCTACTGGACATCTAACAAACAGAATATCGTCACCTAAAATACAAGGACCAATTAAAGTTACAAGCCTCAAATATTATAAGAAATAAGTCAAATTATACACTTTGTTGACAAATTATTTTCGAAACAAATTCGATTGTAATGTTCCTTTTTTGTAAATTTATTGGGGTGTAAATGCATTGACCGAAGTACATTTTGTATAAAAATTGTCCTAAAACACAAAACGTAGTATTAGATCTTCTGTAAAGAATTCGTTTCCGTAAACTTTACCGCTGATCTGTATTTGACAGGCAGTGACAATTACAGAGTCAAACATTGAAGTTAATAACATATTATAGGACTTCGTTAACTTTTGTTTGTAATTTATCAGAAATGAACACGAAATAAAAAGGATTTTTACAAATAGGCGTCATTGCTTAACAACAGTATTGCTTATTTCAATATCTAAGAGAACATTCTCTAATTAGTAGAGATTGGGAACAGACGGATGTCTACAATTATTATTTTATGTGGAGAAGGAATCTACTGAGACATAATAACACAATAAGAGACAACAGAAGTCAATCGATGGTCTAAACTCGTTAACACATTTACAATATATAAAAAGTACCGAACTTCCAGGAAAATTCAAATAGGGACAATCTATATGAACTGTGGAAATCAACACAACGGAACAAGAAAAATCAACTAGCATATTCTTGATTTGTACAGGTATTGTTTAAAGACAATTGTGGGCTTAACCTTATTTATAGCTAAGATAAGACGATACATGATAATAGGTACTAGGCTTATAACTTGATACGTCAGGTGTGCGTTTCGTCTACATAAGACTCATTAATGACGCTCAGATCAAAATAGAAAGCCAAACAAGTATACATCTGAAAAGCATTAAGAACAAAAAATTACAAAAAGTTGTGCCAAATACGGCTAGGGTAATCTAGGCCCATGACAAGAACATCATTATTATTTCGAATAATTCATACTTTTAAAACAGTTAATTCACAAAACTGACTATATAATTGCTATTCATGTCCACACGGAGTACTGACTACGCAGCTTGTAACGTCCACTAGCAGTGGCATCGATCCAGTGATGTAAAAAGTTATTATTTGATACGTCAATTGCGTGTTTACATAAGACTCATCAGTGACGCTCAGATCAAAATAGTCAGAAAGCTGAAGTTACAGAATACTGGGCTGGTGATACCCTCGAAACGCATAAAATACAGAAACGTTTTGAAATTTGCTGTTGGAGTATATTTATTCTGAAGATATGGTAAAAAACTTCAACAATACCGGCTTTCTTTTAAACTCAGAAGTGGCACTCAAATCATCACACTTTGTTGGTCAAATCAAATACCGAATACGGCTAGAAATATATCCCTGTGTGTTGCAAACCTTATTTTATTTTTATAATTATTATAGCATTTAATCATCTAATTGTACATAAACAGTTCATTTACTAAAATGAAGACATGAATGATATTTCATGTTGAATCAAAAATATTATCTACCTGATATAAACAAAGGGTAATATTGATTACTTTTATTGAACACCTTTGATAAACCAAAAATTGAATATGATATAGATTAATAAATAAACATTATAAAACTTAAACAGAACAATAATATATTTTATTTGGAAACACTCAGACACATATTTACATGTGCAACAAAATGCAAAATACATAGTCATTATTATGGTTACTACAAAACAGTATATATAAATGTTAACATATAATCATATAAGTTACAATATTTTAACTAATTTCTTAATAAACAATGATAAATTTTTAAGAACTTTGATATTGCAAAATGAAAGTAGTCCCTTCATTTTCACAACACATGGATAAATGCGGTAATATTCTGAAATATAACAAAGCATACCATTACAAATGTATTTATATGATCAAGCCTACAAATTTCAGTAATCATTGTTACTGGACAGGTGCGATTTGCCTATACGCCATATTGTTTATTTTGCTAACAAATCTGTTTGTTTATAGTGATTTAGATAATATTCACTGCTGTACCCCTATTTTGCACATTTTAACTTATTATATCTGTCTGGTTTTTTTCACATATGTTGTCAGTAGAAGGGAATTTTATGCGAATGTCATACAAGTCAATACACCCTTTTCTACATAAGGTAATTCTTATACTAAATTAGGAACATGACATTTGATGTGTTTAGGCTTTGGTTTAGCCATTTGTGAATGCACTTTCCAATTTCAATTATCCTTCGAGTTCGGTATTTTTGTTATTTAACCTTTTTTCGAGATATTGAAAAGTCTAGACACACATTTTCCGTTTAAACTCTTTGAGCATTAATCCTGTTTAAGTACAAAGAGAACAGTGCCTAGTTATTAAGTATAATAACATAGAAATCTTTTGAACGAAAATAATGATAAATAGATGAAAGTAATGCTAGGCCATTTTGATTTGCCTTTTTTTTTGTTTGTACCCCATAATATTTTTATCGCCATTAACGCAAACATTCTTAATGATCATTAACCGAAAAAAAACCAATTTTATCTATATGAACAGAAATTTGGCAGAATAAATTTTAAAAACATTCAGGTATGTTTCAAATATACATAACAGATATATATATATATTAAAAAAAGTCTTTGATATAAGTCGTGTGCCATTCGCGTGACACAGAGTGTATAACGAAAAACCGATTTATTGTCTCATAAAAGTAGAGAAATAAATATACGTATCTAAAGAAAATGTAATATCATGATTCTATTAATCGATATTAATCATATCTAAATGATATGTTTTATTTGAAGTTTGTTTTAAATGAAAATATACACGTAATTAGAGCCTTGTGAAATAATGTTGTTTGCTTTCAAGGCGACAAATATTTTTTTTTTTTATGAAGTCAAATAAATGTGTTTGGGTAATATTTGCAAGAGCTTTTCTTTTGTTAGTTGAAAGTTAAAAATGAAAGATAAAATCATACTCTACGTACATCATTTGTACATTGTTCTGTTAATTATTCACGTATCAAGTTTAAATGATCTAAACCATAATGTCACTACGACAAAAATATATGAAGTTAATGCAAGGGACAAGTGAACGGATACAATCATGAAATCAAATTGAAACAATGTTTATGTACTTTTTGACAACCTGACTTCGTATTACAGCAACCAAGGATTCTATAATGTAATACTATAATACAATTCTAGGCATTTGCGTAGAAACTTTGTCAAAATTACATGCATTATTATGTAAAGGCAGACTTTTGTCTGGTAAAGTATATATATTGACATTCAATATGCAACAGAGACTTCAAGTGTAGCAATTTTATACTTCTTAATTTGCTTAATATGACTTATTTGATGTTTCAGTCCTCTTATGTAATGAATAATTTATATGGTTGATAATGTACAACTTAACTGTTATCCGTGCAATACTTAAGGTGTTGCAAAGATATAAGAAAAAACGAATAGTCATAAAGGGATACTCATGTGCAATAAATATGTTTAGTTTTTAAATAAACGTCTCAATTTAGGGCTTACTTGTCATTCAATGAAATAATTGTTCAAAACAAAACAACCCACATCTTTATCTGTCATGCTTTTAACATTGACCTAATATATTTACTTTTGGTTGGATCACAACTTCCCTGTTAAATATAAATGCATAACATGTACTTCAGTAGGTATGAACCAGACATACGAGGAGGTCGATGAAGGATTCGTCCATTCGTTCTTCTATAAAAGAGAGGCAAAAGATACCAGAGGGACATTCAAACTCATTGATCGAAAATAAATGACAGCACCATATAAAAAAAGAAAAAAAAGCAGACAAATAATAGTACACAAGACACAACATAGAAACCCAGACACTTAAGCAACACGAACCCCACCTAAACTGGGGGTTATCTTTAATCGTTTAAACATATATCTCTCTATTAAATTGTGTTTACCATTTTTCTCTATACTTTAAGTCTCATTATCCCATTATTTCCTTCTCTTTCTTTTGCCTTTTTGTTCTCTCTCTTTTTTAATTGTGCATCTTTTATCCATTGTTCTGTATTATGTAAATCATTCCAGAACCTCATGTAAATGGAGATTGTAAGACTAAAAGTGTTTTTCTCTTACTTCTATTAAAAATCTAGTATATGTAAAATATGAATTTCATTCTTGCATTTATTGCATATGGAGTACATAATTCCTAGTTTGTATTATATTCCATCTAGCTTGCGGTTCCGATCGATCATGACTTCATTAGTAGAATGTTGCTGCTTACAGGAAAGATATTGCACCAATGCTAAATTTGAAGCTATACCTTTATACATTTTACGGACGCACTGATGAATTAGTAAACCGTTAATGAATGTATATGTCACATATGATCACTGATATGTTCAAATTGTCGTTGATATTCTCTCGTTTTCTTTTTTACGATTGGAAGATCGCCGAATGAGATTTAACAACAAATGAGATCGTTTAATGAAAAACATGGTTGGTGCTAAATGTTGAGTATAATCTGCTACTCTCCAGAAATGCTATAAAAACCTGATTTTGGTGGGGATTATGCACTCATTTATTTTGTTTTTAAACGTGTCTGCCTTTTATCGACCTATGCATTGAATATTTAATTTCACTGGTTAATTCAGCCTCTTTTTCGATATAAATGATCTAACACAAATAATATTTTGAAAACAAATATATTTACAAAGGAGAGCGAGATGTGACTATGAAATTAAATCATTTTTGGTATCTTGTGGAGAGTTGTCCCATTGGCAATCATACCACATCTTCTTTCTTTTATGTCAAGGAGATCCTGATATCAATGCAAAATGTGAAATTGAATATAAAGTGATAATGATATCAGATGTTGTGAAAGTATATATATTATTGAGTAATAAATGAAATATAAATGTGACACGCTTCTGAATTGAAGAGCAGACAGCATGATAAGAATTTAGTTTAAGAAATATTCACATTTAGAGTCGTTGGAAATTGTTTCTTAGCGTATATTAAATTTCGTAATGCAGAATTGTTTAAAAAAGAGGGACGAAAGATACCAAAGGGACAGTCAAACTCATAAATCTAAAACAAACTGACAAAGACAAACAAAGAACAGCACACATGACACAACATAGAAAACTAAAGAATAAACAACACGAACCCCACCAAAAAACGGGGGTTGATCACAGATGCTACGGAAGGGTAAGCAGATCCTGCTCCACATGTGGCACCCGTCGTGTTGCTTATGTGATAACAAATCCGGTAAATAGTCTAATTCCATTCGGTAGGTCACATTCATGCAAGTGAAGGGGATTGTAGTTACGACGTAAGGAACATATCCGATATCATCATTTAAGTTGTTGCATTATCTATATTGTTATATATCTCATATATAAAAAAGTCACTAATTTTTAAGAGACGTTTTATTTGAAATCACAACGGGAAACCAGAAAAATGTAAATGCCATGCAAAGTAGTTGATATCTTATGTGATTAAATCAATGAAATGTATAACCATTTTTATTCTAAAACAAATTAGATATTTTTTTGTTTATTAACATTGTCGATAATAAATTTAAATATGCTATAAAGGCGTTACAATACATTATGCAAACAATCATTAATTTGTCGTTGATTGGAAAAAATATTATAACACAATTAAACAATTTCCGTTTTTTGTTTTTTATAGCTTCCATTTTGAATCAAATTTACAGAGCCTGTCTAATTAATATTCACTTTGTTTGGACAACGTGTGATAGTATTCGCCTACTCTTCGTTTTAAAGTCAACATGATCATGTTTTTAAGAATCAGAATGCGGTCTAAACGTCAACTAGACAAGAAAATTTGAAAAAAGTCGATTTGCATATTACCGAAATAGTCGATTTGTTTCTTATATTTCACACTTTTCCCCTCGTATCCCTTTGCTAGTTATAGACTGGTTTTTAACAAAATCAACTGATTTATACTATTGCAATCTATTTAATATTTGAAGAGCCTTTAAAAGTCAAAACGATATGCAACATATTGAAGGGTCTAAAATGACCTTGCATGTTGTAATCAACCAGAAACGATCACATCAGTCAATAAACAAACTAAATTGAGAGAAGACTGAATACGTTAGATTGACTAGTTTCTCATCCTATATGCATATTTAGGCAAATAAAATACGTTTAACTCTACAAACTGAACGATTCACTACGTTTAAAAGACACAGTTGCATAAAGCGATGTTAAATTGTTGAATTGGCATTTTAAGCAGTCTATTTCATTCCTCTAACACCCTACCTCCGAAACAATTAAAAAAAATGTAGAAAAATGCACAATGAAAAAAGGGTTCATGCACTTACTTCACAAATACTTTTGTCACTAATAAAAGAAATAAAAAAGTGAGCACAGAAATATAGATACGAAATTGTCACATACCACTGCATAGTATACATGCACCATTTGTATAATATAGTAAAGAAATTTTGTCATTGTGTTTCATTGACCTCACCTAAAGAGACATAATGTTAATGGAAACAACTCATTAAAAACAATATTTTATGTTGTCATTTTAAATTATTGTTTTAGGATAGGATGAAGATTGGCGCCAATTGAAACGGTCCAACCCGTTGCATTTAATGGTTGTCGTCTGTTGATGTGGTACATCATTGTATTTCTTTTTTTTAATAGATTATTAGACCGTTGGTTACCTGTTTGGATAATTATACACGAGTAATTTTTGTGCCTTTTATAGCTTGCTGCTCGGTGTTTCTTTGACCTATCATGGTTTACTTTTTACAAATTGTGACTTGGACGGAGAGTTTTTCATTGGCATTCATAAAACTCTTCTTGTATCCATTAATGAATGACTGGCATGTAGTATGAAGCTAAACTAACCCATCTGTAAAATCTCTTTCTTATCCTGAATATGCTCCACTTACTGAACTCCAAAGGAAAGTTAATACGAAGTGTCCATAATTTCTTGGCGAAACATCAAAAGCTCAAACACATTAAACGAATGGATAACAACTGCCATATTCATGACTTGGTACAGGCCTTCTGTGATGTAAAACCTGGTTGATGAAACCTAGTTTTACAGCAAGTTACACTTCTCACTTGTATGCGAGTCGTACAAAGTTCCATTTGTTGACAACAATTTGAAAAGAAAACAACATACAAGGTAAATATGTAAAAATAAGGGTGTAAGAGAGACAGCAAACTGGATTTTCCTGCAGAGGTCAAACCCTGAACAGTTGAGCAAGTATAGACACAACATTTAAGCTTAAAACAGCTCTGAATTTGAATTATGATTGAACATTTGATACAGCATGGGTTTGTGACAAAAAATTAATGTGGTCACAGAACTGAAAAATTCGAAACTGAATCTTTATTTCTATTATCGTCCAATATCCAAAATATAAGTACATTGCTAGAATCAGCATTTTACGTTTCCGAGTAATGGTTCACAATCTTTCAAGAACCGTAACTAATTTTTTTTATCTTTCGAGAACCATTCTCCTGATCGGTAAAAGCGAATATCGTGAATATAAAATGTGACCTTCTTTTTGTCATCAGTAATATCATATTAAAATGCAATAAGCATTGGTTGAACGGCTCGTGGGTTAATGCACAGACACGACTGAAAACAACATTTTGTTTTCAATATTTCAAGAACGGTAACTCCTGAACGGATCAAGTGAAATCATAATTATCCTACTTGACCTCCATTTTGTCATCAGTACCAACATTTGAAAAGCTTTGGTTAAATGGTTCATCAGTTAATGCAACGAGATGACTGGAATTGCCATTTTACAATCTTTTCAAGAACCATAACACCTGAACAGAAATAGTGAAAATCGCAATTATTGAACTTTACCTCAATTTTGTCATAAATAACAACATATTCAAAGAAACGATTTGGCTCAACGGTTCATCAGTAAATGCACGGATAACATTTGTCTGCCCCCCGCTGGCCGCCGCCAGCCCGAACGCCGGCCCACCGTACATCCTAAAATCAATAACAGAAATTTTCGAAGAAAATCCGTTTTAAAACTGCAAAATTTCCTTAAAATAACCAATTTAGTGGCATCAGCCTAACAATGGGTTGTTCGGTTTGTCTGAAAATTTCAGGCTGATTGATCTTGACTTTTTGAACATTTTTACCCAATGTCAGATTTGCTATAAAAGCCTTAGTTTTTGAGATATAAGCCAAACATTGTATTTGACCCCTATGTGCTATATTTATCCATGGCAGCCATGTTTGTTGATGAATCAAAACTTCGGATAAGTTTTATAAACTATTTTTCCTAAGGGACTTTTCGTTAAAGTTTAAAGGAATTTGGCCCAGTAGTTTCAGAAGAGAAGATTTTTTTAAATAGTTTACGATGACAGACGACGAAGGACGACACAAGACGACGAGGACGACGAAAAACGACGACAGAAAACGGACGACGACGGACGACAAGTAATGGCATAAGCTCACATGGGACCCTTCGGGCCCCGGTGAGCTTAAAACAAAGAGGAATAGGTCAAAGCACATAAGATTCAGAATAATTATGAAAGTTGTAACAGATTATTTTTAATTACTTATATGTTGAGATGACTGAATAGATTCCTTAGATCCAATTTATATTCTGAAGCAATCAAAAAGGGATTCGTGAGGTTGTTTTGTTAAGTTTCTCAGTTTTTTAATGTAAGTCAGATATTTATATGTGCTACTTCCAACACTATGTAAATGTATTGAAAAGTTTTAAATAAGAGATTTTATCGGAAATGTTGGTTATGCCTTTTATATTTATCATGTTTATTTGATCATGTCGTTTTCACGGTAGAGTGTTCAAAGCATTATTTAATTGCATCCTGACACACGACTGGCAGAGTGCCGACTTTAAAAACCTAATAAAAAGATAGAAAAATATTAAAGAAGAAGATGAATGATGTTTACGTCTTATTTCATATTCTGTAAGGTAATGTGTAGAGTTTGAGTGCAGAGCCATCACGTTTAAATCTTGTACAGGACAAAACTTTTAAAATTACCTGTTAATAAATTTATAAATTGGTTTAAGGTGGTATGGGTGTCTTCCTCCATCTTGGATTGTAAAAAAACAGAGAACCAAAGGTCCAGATTTTCTATCAAGTTAGCAAAATTTGATGCTGGAATGCAGATATTTAATGTGAATTTTCATTTAAAAGAATCAATTTATAAGAATATAACTTATAAATATTGATATTTTTGCAAATGATGATTATGTTTGGTTGTTCTTAAAAATAAATTAAATTGGCATTTTAAGGGGACGTAACTCTAAAACAGTGCATTTTCTAAAGGATTCTACATGGAATTTTCCTATTTTGTATTTTAGCCGGAAAAAAGGTACGGTGACCTTATCTTTTCTTTTGATATTCTCAAAGCATTGTCTGAAAGCTATTTTTTCCTTAAGTATTGAACAATTTTATCATTTTGTTTAGTTTCTAATCACAAAATTGTGTTTTTTCCTGTATAATCCATACAAAATGTGTCATTTTGTCACGCCCTGTAGCTTGAGACAATGCGCGGGGACCAATCATTTTTATAACATTTTTCAACATACATCAATAGATACTACGTTTTGGCAAAGTATGAACAAATTCTATCATTTTTATTTTAGACTCCCATACCACCTTAAAATGAGATTCTAGCTCTCTTAGGCAAATTTGACATACACCTCTTATCTGTTGCGGTTCCTGTACATCTTTGGCTTTCCACCTTTCGATATTAGGGATCTCGAGGAAGGTAAATCCAGAAAAGCGCGTCTGAAGCATAAATATGTATAAAGTGTGTAAATGTTTGGATATTTTTAAAATGTCGTGTACCTAGTCATAAATATGGCAATTGTTATCAAATGGTCCATTTCTATGTATGTTAACGTTTGCTTTGTAAGGTTAAGTGTTTCTTGTGTTCTGTAGTTTTCCTCTTATCGTCGATGCGTTTCCATCGGTTTTGGTTTGTGACCCCAAATTGTGTTCGCTGAATCGATTCATGACTATGTTAAGCCGGTACACTACCGTTGCCTTTATATAATGTCTTTTTATACAACTGTTTTAACAATTGATATTGGACCGTTCTGTGAATGTTTTCCGAAGGCTACTCACTTGTTAAAACCCGATCTCTTGTTATCTCCGTTATTTCAAACTTATCCAAACAACATCTTTATTCAGATAAATTGTGCAACTTGACGCACCATGGATGTGCTGCTATCTTATTAACTGTTTGTCTTTAATTCAATGATCATAGTTATTCGTTTAGAAATATATATTTTTTTGGCAATAATGTATACGAAACATTAAAACAATTCACAAACAAAAATCTTTTATCATTTATGTTTTATTAGTTCGTTTAGCTCTAGTCATATTTAATCTATCAAATGTATTCCAACAAACGTTCTTTTAATCACAAACAGATCCTTTCCATGTTAAAATATATTAAGCTTAATAATAATATTCAAAGTAATATCAAATAACATGTCGGTCTGGAATATACGCAATCTAAATTCGACCACATTAAATATAACAGCAATCAGTATGTTTCATATCATTCAATTGTAGGTCAAAAAATATAAATCGACGTTTGGTCAAAATTTTCTATTCTAATTAATCAGTAAATTTATATACTTACTGTTGATATAAATTAATAAAGGATATCATCTGTCAAATCATTCCCATCATATTAACAATAAATGTTTGAGTGAACCAGCAAACAGAGCATTTAGTGTTGTCGATTTGCATGATTGTGTTATATATGAACTGCGTCGGATAGCAATCGACCTTATGCAAATTAATATCAATACATCTGTGAACCTATTTCATATTGACAAATTATCTATGTAAAGTATGTAACTGTTTGCAAATTTGAGTTGCCATTTACTTCGTAGCAAATTGCATTTTTTATTTCGTAATTGAATGTTCCAAAATCTATCAAAAGTCTAATACATGTACATGTATCCGTGCAGTTGCTAAAGGTCAATGTGACGCAGCTCGTATTTTACCCTTTTTGAATGTGTTTCCCTTTTTTAAAAATGCCTTCAACTAATTTGTTCAGTGAAAAAAAAGAAGAATTAAATCAAAATATTTTCATCCGACTTATTCTTATTCAGATATAAAAAGATGTGGTACGAGTGCCAATGAGACAACCCTCTCGTCCAAGGCACAATTTGTAAAGGTAATTCATTATAGGTAAAAGTACGGTCTTTAACACGGAATATTTATTTGTATGCATGCTCGTTGAACTAATTACATTTAGGTTGTCCATGTACATTAAGAAAAGACATGCATATTCTCCAAAAAGTACAATTCATTCATTGAAAAAGAGGCGACAGATATCAGAGGGACTTTCAAACTAATAAGTCGAAAATAAACTGGCTTTCTCCGTTGGTAAAAAAGACAAACAGACAAATAATTAAACACAAAACACAACATAATTCTCCATAGTAATTCAATGTTAACATGTTTGCATTATGATTAGAAAAACACGTAAACTTACATGAATGCCTATTTTTTATTTGTTTGTATTCGATAATCCATACTGTTAGTTAGGGACATACAGTTTTGCAAACCAGGACAGATGGAGTTAACTTCAACATTTAAGTAAAGACAAATAAATAATCTAATAAACTTTTAAAATGTAGAGAAAGTTTTTTCTTCTGAATCCTACTAAAACTGAGGCACTGTTAATTTATAATAGATAATGAAAACGAGGAATGTATGCAGGTTAAGCATCTACAGCTATAAAGGCACCACTTACCATGTGAGTTCATAATCAGTCGTGATTATGACCGCTGGATTCATATAGTGTTGTTTGTGTTTAAAAACAACAGACGGCAGAAACAGCACAGGAAAACTTCAATAAGTTGATTATCTTGTGCAAGAAAGAGGCTTATGTATATAATTTTCACAAGTATTAAACTAATTGAAAAGGCTTCTGTTACATGATGTTGCGAATTATAAAGTAATATGTAAAGATTAAGATAATTGACAGATGCATGTTGAATTTTATTTATGATTTTGCATCGGTGCAGTGAAAATTAATGAAAATATTCCATTCATACCGTTACAATTAAGATTACACCAATTCACAATAACAAATCTTCACTTGAAACTTACCAAAATGTTACTTATGTCATATTAGTGCCAAACAGTTGTCTATGCTATGAAAATATATACAACAAAACAGGGGGTGTGGTAGCTCATTATGTCTTTTAACAGTAAATTGGTTCTTATTTTGGCTGCCATGACAAGTGTTTCTGTAATGCCTATTTTGTTAAACAGTATTTTTAATAAAATAAATCATGGAACCGGTAAACGAAACACATCCAAACATATGGTCAATTCTGACTGAAAGTAGATGCATTAATTTTTTTACCGAGTATCAATATGCAAACTGTAAAGTTATATAGTAACTGACTTTTATAGGTATACTTTTACAAGATCATTTCAATTCATGCTTTAAATTTAGTTTAAAAACAATCAATTGTTTGGAGTCTATGGGATTCCGACAGTTTTTTTACATTGATATGTATGTTCTGAATGAAAATTGAGATTTAATCATCATTAAAATAAGTTGATAATTATTTATAATGCACTGCTTGTCCCGACGAAACCACTCTTTAAATTGCATGTTTATTTTAAAGAGGGACGAAAGATACCAAAGGGACAGTCAAACTCATAAATCTAAAACAAACTGACAACGCCATGGCTAAAAATGCAAACGACAAACAAAAAACAGTACACACGACACAACATAGAAAACTAAAGAACAAACAACACGACCCCGCCAAAAAAACTAGGGGTGATCTCAGGTGCTCCGGAAGGGTAAGCAGATCCTGCTCCACATGCGGCACCCGTCGTGTTGCTTATGTGATAACAAATCCGGCAAATAGTCTGAACGTTGAGCTATTGCATTAACCTATTTATGTGTTAATCATTTTATAAGATATATCGAAACATTTTGTGAAAAGAGGAATGAAAATATGGAATAATATTAATAATTAAATTTGAGGAATATTTAAAAAACACAAAACATACACGTTTGGTTAATCAAGAGTATTTACAACTTTATATTAAGCTTTCGCTAACACAAAATCCCTGGCGAATCACCTAGCAGAGATGAATAATAATTTGTTATCGTCCTATATATGAATGACAAATTTTGGTGACGCCTGTTCAAAAATGCTTCTTAAGTATTGTCAAACTACCTGACTATTTTCTGATTTGATCAAATGAATATCTGTTCAGTTTCTAAACAAGACTAACTCGGCCTATTTCATTCATCCATTATCATGGGTGTCATATAATCAACTGATTATGATTAACCTATCAGAGCATCTGATACCCCCTTTTTGGTAGGTGTATTTTGTCCACTCTAACATTTTCTATATTGCATTTCGCGTACTTTTATTTTTCTTAAACTTTGAATATCCCTGTTGTATCTTTCGCCTCTATTTTATCAGATATAATCTGCGACGAAACATTTAAAATATTACAATTTGTTCATTTCAATACCATATCTTGCAATTGACGTTTTTCCTGTAACACCGAAAAATCTTGATTTGTTTTGTTTCATTCCAAAAAAATATGTTTTCAAGTCCTTTATTGGTCAATTTCTTTTCTATGTTCGTAAATGTTATAGTTGTTAATAGATTAGTTTATTCATGATTCAATCACATATAATTTAAATGTTATTTATCTTTTTTTCAACATTTTCATTGTAAAACATCTACTGACAAATATTACTTCAAAATGAAATAAAATATCTTTAAATAATGTGTCAAAAATGATTCAAATCAGACACTGATTATCTTACACGAATCTTCACACCAAGGAGCCAGCAGGTCCATATATTATACCAGTGTTGGCATTTGGTGAATATTCTTATCTTCCCGGGAGTCTTAATGATCATAACTTATTATTCTTTATATTTTTTAAACACTATTCAAAATAATCTATGGAAACATTTATGACTTGTATATTCTTCCTGCAATTTCCGTATACGGTCTTACATTGGATTTTACGCAAAGGTTTTGCTAAACAAATAGATGAGAAATAGCTTTACCATATATATAATTGTAAAATATTTCTTAAACTAAATAATTCTGACAATTTCAAGTGTATCGTTGAAGTTTTTCCTAGTTACACTGATTGAAAAATAAAGGCAACAGAGGTCTACCGCTGTTCAAAAGTCATAAATCGATTGAAACAAAACAAATCCGGGTTATAAACTAAAACTAAGGGAAATACATCAACTATAAGAGGAAAACAACGAAACAACAGAAACACTGAAGTGCAACAAAAAACAAACTACAATGCAACATACATAGAAACGAACTATTAGATAACAACTGCCATATTCTGCAATTGGTACAGAACATTTTATTAACAAGTTGTAGGTTTTATATGGTTTGTTGCTAGCCAAACCGCGCATTTTATGGCAATTTTAAATATACCAGTAAGGTGATAACATTAAATGACAAGAATAGAGTAAGAAGTTTTAATGCCAATATGTAAATATGAATATTGATGTCCGACAGACTTATGTCTTACGTACACCCAAAGATTTATAGATTTAAAGTATTTTTTAATTTTCGAATTCAAGGGTCCAAACCAGTGGAGTGATCATACCCTTACGTATAAAGTACAACGATAACTTTTCGTTTTGTTTCTTTCATTTATGTACATTCATTTATAATCGGTGTTCAGACTTATGCTTTGGAAACTGAAACATGATGGTACGAATTTTGTTTTCATCTACAAACCTTACCACTGTTCACTAGATGATCAGTTAGAAGTACAACATGGAAAATCCTTTGTTATAATGAATGGTCAAAATTCATTAAAATAAGGACAGAAAAACATAGTTTGATGTTTATCTATTCTAAAAGAAAACATACAAAGCGATGACGTGCAATAACAAATAGCACAGGATTGGTACGTATATCCGATCAATTTATCAACAGTATACAATTACACTCACTTATTTGATGTACCAGATGTGATACTGTGAATGGTGACCTTATTATGGCAGAGATATATATGCTTTGTTATGATGCATATGTGTTACACCAGGTGTCGACTCAAAATGAAATAATTCACACATTTACACAAAAAGATCAAAGGTTAATCTGAAATTCAATTTAGACGATTCTAGTACGTCTGTTTCAGAATCAGATTTCAATTCTTTTTCCCAGGTAACATAAAAGAGGAAAAAATCCAAATGCTGTAATCTAGCCATCAGTAGTTTATTGATAATTAATAATAATTTATACATCGAATGCTAAAACAAATAAGATACCAATCAAGATCACTAACAAAAACTTGCGGAATTGCATGTAACACCGGGACGTGACTTGATGCGTCCTAAGGTGCATATACCTCCATTCGATTTAACATTCACTTAAATTGTCATGATAAAAAAGAACACATTCGGTAAAATGTCAGATCAGACAACAGTTTGTAGATCGGAGCAATTGAGATAATTCCCTACTTTTTGTGTGTCTCTAGTCTTTTTGTTCCGTTTCTTATCATAAAATCTACTTTTTGTTTTTATTTCAATTATTCCGTTCATTATTTTCATAATCATTCTCATTTCTATTTTTAGTTAGGTTGTTTGTACTCGTTTTCTCTTAGATAGCAAGGGATTCAATTTCTAAGTGTAATTTCTTATTGACCAAAAAATCGGTTAAACAATTGCAACATTCGGATTGAACTTTCATTAAAACAGAGAGAACACGTTGGACTCTTTATTGTTTATTCTATTCTATTTCAAGAAAAATATTAATCGGTATAACTGGTCACGCCTTTATCTTAAACAAACAATGCGACCATAATAAACATATAACTCTGATTCCTGGAGTAAAAACAGTAGATTTGACGTATGTTTTAACTTTATCTTATACATCAATTTCATTGGAGTTCAAAATTGATAGATGTTTTGAAAGTACAAAGATAATTGCTTAATTAAACTATTTTATGTTTGCTTAAGTGTGTGTTTATCTAGGTCGGTATATGTTTCTTTTTTACTCATGTAATATAGTTTCTATGGCAAAAGTATTACGTGGAATTATAGGTAAATGATGTTTCATTGGTGAATTGAGAGGACAAAGAATGATAACAAAGAAGCGCTAAACTAGCAACAATTCACCCAAAATGTTCGTAGACTAAGTCAAAGAAAATTGTTTCAAAATTTATAGTACATGTTCCGAAGTCAAGACTCTACATTAACATCTGATATTTCATATGCAAAAAGGGACGACAAAGAACCCAAAGGAACATTCAAACTCATAAATAAAAAAAAGACAATGTCAAGACAGAAAAACAGCAAAAAGGGGTGAGCAGATCCTGCTTTACTTGTGACACATGTTGTGTTACTCGTATAAAATGTCTTTTTACAATATGTCAATTAATTTGGCATCATGGAATAGCAGATTAGTCAGTGGCTCTTATCTAAGTAATATACAACACTAAATTAATAAAAAGTATCGGTCACATAAATTTGTTAACACTAACGTTACAAAATAAATTGTGAAATTTTGAAATTAAAACAGTTTTGACAAAAAAAAACATTTCTTAAAGAATCAAAGCGAGTACAACTATAACTATAACGATAAATGCACACTATAGAAACTGTGAGGTGGTCTTCCAGATACCAAATGTTGTCATGATCATTTAGACTTCTGTGTTGACATTAATTGTCAATAACATGGTCTTACTTATGAATTAACTATTTATGAATCTTATAATATTTGAAATACTAAGGCTTTTCTGCCGAAATAGATTACCTAAACTGTATTTAACAAAATCTTTAGGAAATTTTGGTTGTCAATGCTCTTCAACTTCGTACATTTTTTACTATTTAAACTTTTTTCGAATCGAGCTTCACTGATGAGTTCTTTGCAGACGAAATGCGCGTCTGGCGCAAATACAAACATTTCATTCCTGGTATCTTTGATGAGTTTACTTAATACGATATAAACCTCAAAAGTCATGATTTTATTTTGGGAAACTTTTTAAATGTTTGTCGATCACTATCAAGCATCATTTGGAGTCATAATGACGCCATAAGTATAGACAGTGAGAAAAGAAAATTTCTTAATTATTTAGTTGTAGCGCATCTTAATTTAATGAGACACTCTATTAACTAAACGACAGCCCTTAAGAGAATAATTTAAAAAATAGATAAACTTGAACGATAACTTAAGAAGTTCTTTGAAGAAACCACGTTTTTTAAACTCTGAAATTCGATATGGCTTTCAAAAATCAATTTGTGCTCAAATAGATAAAACAGACTACAGTTTGTCCTTGTAAAACTATTAAGTATTTACAATTCATCTAACGTAGTACAAATATAAACAAAACGACTGTTAAATCAACACAGGAAGGGATTTATAAGAGTAATTAGTTTATAGCCGAAATATCAAATATAGTAAATCTCCAGTTCTATCAAAATCCGTTTTTATTTTCGTAAAAAAAAGAAAAGAATATATAGCTTTGTTAATCTACAGCAAATGATTAGTTATGTAACTATGCATTAAAATAGAGAGAGATAGGGAATTAGGTCCTATGCTAACTTTCGTATCTCTTAACCAACCCGTTATGACGTTTAGAAGACTGTGGTCTTTTTTTTATGATTTCTCTAGATTATATTACTTCCAAATTATGACAGTTATTGTCCATATAATTCTTAAATGATTTGCATATTATGGAATACGCTGATATGATTGGTCGAGAGATTTTCCGGTAGTTGATCGTCACGTGACGTTGGTTATTTTTCGATAGATGACGTTGACCGAACTCCCTTTCATAACCAATTTTAACAAGATGGCGGCGATAAAAACACCAACATAATATTTTCACTACACGAAATAATAAGCACAAAAACGTTTGTTAGAATGATAATAAGAGTTTTTGCAGTGTAAATTTTTTATCAGATAGCAAATTTCATTGAATACATACTTTTGCGTTAACCCACAAATATATTCATGCGCCAGGCCTATTCATTGACATTAATATACAATTTACGTATGATAAAGGTAGCGAGTGTGGAAAAATATATTCCCTATCTCCATTTTAAAGAATTATAAGGATAAAACGCCTGTTTAAAGGAATTTATAAGTGTATAAACTGGACCAAAATCACTCACAAACATATAAAAAAAACTCGTTCGGACTTTTATTTGTTTATGAGTGAGTTGGTCGAGTTTATACACCAATAAATCCCTTTGAAAAGGCGCTTAATCCTATGATATAGCTATTTGATTGATGTGTTTGAGCTTTTGATTTTGTCAATGGTTAGTGACTTTCCGTTTTGAATTTTCATTCGAGTTTAGTATTTTGTGAATTTGCTTTTTCCAAAATGTATGTTATCGCCTTTGTAGGTGAATACGTATTTTTTTCTTTAATTTCAATACTAAATGCATATCATATTTTTCACTTTGTTTATATAATTGTTTCTTAAAAGGGTATTTCATTTATCTGAAATTGATTGTGGGGAAATGTGCTATATCCATGTTGTTCTGATGTAATGCTGGTAAGAAAAAAATATTAATTAAAATTATCAAACTTTAAAGGTTATTAAAAATAAATTCATAAAAACAAACAAAATAAAACGAAAGACTCAATCAACTATGTTAATAAATGGAAAACAACTTTCAAATTCTGACTTGGTACAGTGTTACTTTTGCATGTGTGATAATAGTCCAGTCAATCTAGCATAAATTTGACCCTAACTTTAAAGTTATTGCAACAGTTTAAATCTTTAGAATTATACCCTAAATATACAAAGAAAAAAGTCCCATAAAATCTTACTTGGGGAAGACTTAAAGAATCACCATTTAGAATTCCTATGGAGATTTGCATTGAAAAGGGAGATAACTCTGCAAAAATGGCAGAAATATCAATAAAAATTGATACAAAATTATAACTTTACCGTTTCTATTCATCAGAATGTATAGACTCTTGATTTTTTAAACGTCTTTAAAGTATAACAAACAACTCTTAAAGTGTTTTCATATCTTTTCTGTTATCAAGCTATAATCTAGATTTCGTAATTCATTAGTTGACCATTTATTGAATTTTTCAACCTGTCGAGCTAAAGAATCTCAAATTTAATAAAAAATAATTAAGCATGTATTCTTCTTTTTGTGGTCTAAAGTTTCTTTAGACAAATTAGATGCTGAAAAATATAAAATACAGATATAAACAATACCAAATTTTCACATTATTTTTTCAAAATGGTCACTTAGCCACAAATTTGCAATTTCTTTAATGAAAAATGCACAAAAAAATAAAACTACCCATAACACTTCGGATTTGTCCATTTCATGAGCAGAAGATTATATAATTTATTTAAATATAAACTTGTAACAACATCAAAGTATCATACTTTACATAAATTTTAAGAAAATCAACGAAAAACTGACCAAAAAAAAAAATCATTTTTACGGAGTTATCTCCTCTTTCAATGTTAATTTCCATAGGAAATTGAACATGCTGATTTCGGGTTTTCCTCGAGTAAGATTTTATAAGACTTTTTCTGTGTATATTAAGGGATAAGTGCTATAGATAAGCACTAAAACATTTTCTGTTGCAATAAATTTGAGGTTAAATCATAGTTTGACTTGACTATAATGATAGAATTAAATAATGCAAATTTCATGAAAACACAATAAACTCGGTAACTTACTTGAAGATGATTTGTTATAACCTTAAAAACAAGATATTCAACATGGTCTACATCTTATTTCATAAACTCACAGTGTAGCAGTTTGAACTTGCATGTGTAACACTATAGGTCATACATGTGGAGCAGGATATGTCACATACCCTTGCAGAGCACCTGCGAAC
The DNA here is from genome assembly GCF_963676685.1 of Mytilus edulis. Taxonomy (NCBI): domain Eukaryota; kingdom Metazoa; phylum Mollusca; class Bivalvia; order Mytilida; family Mytilidae; genus Mytilus; species Mytilus edulis. The sequence goes on from NC_092356.1 coordinate 33,623,496, forward strand.
ACTCCTGGTTATAGGTTAGGTTCCTGGAGCTCTGGCTTTAGTTTCCTTTATTGGGTTTTGTAGTCTGCTGTTGTTTTTTTTTTTATTTTTTATTTGTTTTGTCATGGCGCTGCTACTTTGTTTTCTACTAGATTTGAGTTTGAATGTTTCTTTGGTTATATTTTGCCTCTCTTCTATGCATTAATTTGGATTTTGTCACATGTCTTATGATACAATCTTAGATTTTATTCTACTAAAACCTGAGTTTAAAAATTCTTACCTCACAAGTTACAGTACTAAGGGATTTGGAGATCTGATTACTATCTAAGAGAGTAGTTAGACTTTGAATGACACTATTAGTCAAGTCTTTAAAAGAGGAGATCTTTTAGTCTTTAATTATAATTTTTACAGATTCTAATGACACTTTTACCATATCATAATAGACTTTGAGTGGCCACTCCAAAAATTAAAAAAAATATTTGAAGAGAACTTTAGCGAAACCCTGTTTCTTAAGAAGTGAAACCCAATCCATTATTGAAAATCTATTAAATCCTAACAACATAGATAAGAGATGCACGAGTTATGGGATTTATAAATAGAGGCTCTAAAGAGCCTGTGTCGCTCACCTTGGTCTATGTGCATATTAAACAGAGGACACAGATGGATTCATGACAACATTGTGTTTTGGTGATGGTGATGAGTTTGTAGATATTACTTCACTGAACACTCTTGCTGTTAACAATCTATCTATCTTTAATGCACTTTGCCCAGTAGTTAGAGAGAAAAACATTTTGTAAAAATTTCCCAAAATTTCCAAAATTTATGAAAATTGTTAAAATTGACTATAAAGGGCAATAACTCATTAAGGGATCAATTGAAAATTTTGCTCATGTTGACTTATTTGTAGCTCTTACTTTGTTGAACATTATTGCTGTTTTAAGTTTATTTCTATCTATAATGATATTCAAGATAATAACCAAAAACGGCAAAATTTCCTTAAAATTACCAATTCAGGGGCAGCAACCCAACAACCGGTTGTTCTATGTATCTGCAAATTTCACGGCAGGTAGATGTTGACTTGATAAACAATTAAATCATTTCAGATTTACTCTAAATGCTTTGGTTTCAGAGTTATAAGTCAAAATCTACATATGTTTTATTTTTAGCCATGGCGGCCATCTTGGTTGGCTGGCCGGGTCATCGTACAAATTTTTTGAAAGAGATACCCCAATGATGATTGTAGCCAAGTATGGTTAAATTTGGCCCTGTAGTTTCAAAGAAGAAGATTTTTGTAAAAGTTAACAAACAACGCCGGACGACGACGACGACGACGACGACGACGACGGACGACGGACGCCAAGTGATAGGAAAAGCTAATAAGGGTATTTATATTCTGGAAAAAAAAAGGAAGAAAACGTGTCCTTAAAAAGTACTATTCATTTAAAAATTAGGAGATGTAGTATGATTGCCAAAGAGACAATTTCTCTCCAAAAAACAATAGTTACAAAAGTGAAGGTGACTTATATATTCAAGTTGTATTATTTTAAAATTTCATGTGCTATCTTTTGAGTTACTAGATTTATAAAATTAAGTCGACATACAATTTTATTCTTGAAAATTAAAATTCTTCAATATAGAAATTAGTAGATGATGTATAAGACAGCTATCCACAAGAGTTCATCTGAAGTGATGTTAGCAAACAAAGGCCTTCAGTAATGAGAAATACCTATACTTTATAGTCGTCTATAAAAGATCGCCAAGTGCAAAACTGTAAAAAAAAAAATACAAACATAAATACCCACGGCAAAATTTATATACAAAAATATGACCGACGCGAACCAATGACCATAACTGAACTATAGGCTTCAGACTTCTTGGGACTGGCGCATAACAAAAAAATGACAAAAAATCAAAATGTTAACATATTGCGCCATCTACAATTTGCGGTCTCATTCTTTTTACGCTAAGTCTTTGACCATTATATAGTGTCCCCTTTTTATATATTATTTAAATTGTTATTTGAACCTTATTTTTTTCTTGCATATAGTAGAGTGATGGTTTTGGCCGGCCACTCTGGCTTTCTCCATCCATAAAAACTGACCGCCACATAATAGCCCAAAACGGTGCTAAAAAGTGATATTAAAATACCTTAATTCATACCGATCAATCATATACAACAACAACTATTGGTTTTTGATTGATATATTATTGATACGTTTTCAGTTGAACTAGATTATGAACCATCTAATTGTATTGTTAGATATATCATTTGTGTCAATTTTCAAAGAACTATTAAAGTATTTCATTACTTGCCTGATGTTTTATTTATGTTGTTTAATGATCTGAAATACTGTATCATCTAAAAATTGTATTGGTCAACTGTTTATTTGAACGCTTAAACACTTCGATGACATTATAAAACGAACCCTGTAATAAAACTGATCCAAATGGTATCATAGAAATCATCAATGGATTTACTCTAAATTAAGATTATTTTCTGTACTTAACTTTGTGCATATTTAAGATAGTTCTTGAACGTAAAGGTAAACATGGCTAAACGAAATGGCAAGTTGAGAAACACTTGAAGAAATACCACAAAAGTATGATACATATACTTAAATGCAAATGGGTAAAATAATACCATGAAAAGCGACCGGTACAAGAACGAAATGTATGTATATTTACAACAACACAAGAAAAGCATTATTCTATGAAAGAGCAAAAACAGTTGTTTCAAGCAACTTAGCAATAAACACTAGCTGGTATAGTTACTTATAAGTCTTAAGTGGAACTTCTATAAGGCGGAACAAATATAACTTGCTGTATTTACTCTCCTTTTTTAAAAGAAAATCCATTCATCAAGTCAGGAATGCATAAATGAGGGGTTAAAGATACCAGATGGACATTCAAACTAATAGATTGAAAGCAAACTAACAACGTCATGGCTAAATAAAAAGACAAACAGACAAATAATAGTACAGAAGACACAACATATAAAAAAAGGTAATAAATTAGTTATCAAAGGTACCATGTCCACAGTGTAATACACAAGACGTGCGTTTCGTCCTCACATGACCCATCAGTGACGATCAGATCAAAATACATGTAGTAATAAAAATTGTTATTGTTGTCAAATAGAAATTTAGCTGTTTTTTAGATTTTCTGCTGTGTTTTGTTTCGTTTTTAGCCATGGCATGTCGGTTTATGTTCGATTTATGAGTATTATGAGTATAAATGTTCATTTGTTATCTTAAGCTGAGAATTCTCATAGCGTAATATACAAGGAAATCAAACATTCAACGTGAAATAATATTTCCTTTACGATTTTGACAAGTACATATCTATTTTGAATTCGGACGCAAATACGAGTTATTTCAATAGAAGCAGACTTAACCTTATTATTATCAGATTACTGGCCAGCTGTCAACAAAACATAGATATAACGACAGTTGAATACTAATAAAGAGATTACATATAAACAGATGTAAATAGGTTACTAGTACTAGTAGAAACTGTGTTTACAATTTTACTATTTAAGTTGATACGTGGTTTTATATGACACCATGACACATAAAAAATTTATCCTGCTTGATTTCTACTATGTGAGAAACACGAATAATACGCAGTTATAAGGGAAACTTTACATACACTCTTATGTATTTTATGGAAATACCAGAAAACTTGAGACAAACACTTTTTGTTACCACAAAGCTAATCATAGATTCACACATTTATCGTCTCCTTCCAACGGACTATAATCGTTTCCTGAAGACCATACTCCCAAATGGTGTCATTACTTTATTTATAGAAAAATAAAAGTAACGAAAGTCTTTCTATTGTATTAAAAACTATTACAGTAATTAAACTTGAGACAGAATAATCTAAATCAATCTAATATACAGATGATAGAAATTGTTGTATATGAGCTTATACACTAAATTATTCAAAAAATGTCAAATGGCTTCACCACCAACATGAACAACTTAATAAATTTGTTTTAACATTTTAAAAAAAGTTAATGGACTCTTCGGCCAAATGACTGTAAAGTAAAAGACTTTTTGAACGCTTTTATCTTTTTTGCGTTTTTCATGGTTATATAATTATTAGGTGTACATTGAAGTATACTACACATTTAATACTTATATGTATTTGGTCGGAATTATCCAATTTTACTTTTTACTTTTTGAACTACATCAAACATGAATTACAAACAACATCAGAATACCGTTGTTTAAATTTCGTAATTTCATTTTTTTAATATAAAATTCAGGTTGAATACAAAGCTCGGAAAAAATCTTGGAACTTCAAACGGAGCGAAACATGGACAGTGTTCTTGATCTGTGTACATCACCGGGAGTCAGTGTAAATGTCAGTAATACATCTTTTCTGAAAGGTTGAACGTTTACAGTCTAAATAAATATATATCCATTCATATACTTGTCCCCTATAAAAGAGGGACGAAAGATACAGAGACAGTCATATTCATAAATCGAAAATAAACGGACAACGCCATGGCTAAAAAGGAAAAAGTTAAACAGACAAACAATAGTAAACATGACACAACATAGAAAACTAAAGAATAAGCAACACGAACCCCACCAAAAATTAGGTGCTCTGGAAGGGTAAGCAGATCCTGCTCCACATGTGGCACCCGTCGTGTACACGTCCTGACGTCATAAAATAGGAAATTTACAGATCACTTCCAAATCAGCTATGCCTACGGGGGAGAAGGTAGTTATGCACATACGAACAAATTGATAACTTTCCCTCTTTTTTGGGTCTATTTGTGGGTCGAGAAATGGCATCACTAGGCTGCTGTTGTCTGAATTTTTGACTAGGTATTGTTGACCTAACAGTGTTTACAAACGTGAGAAGTTTTTAAAACGTTTTAGGAAGGAATTCACATCATTATACAACAAACGTGATAAACGAAGGGAACATTTTTTAGGAATTTTGGTTCTCACTGCTCTATAACTTCGTTCTTCATTTGGCCTTTTTAACTTTTTTGTATTTGAGCGTCACTGATGAGTCTTTTGTAGACGAAACGCGCGTATGGCGTATATACTACATATAGTCCTGGTACCTATGATGAGTTTATTTATAACATTTAGACACAATTTAACAAATCCAATCTTGAAAAAATATATTTCTTAAAGTGCTAATGGAATAACACAATCGTTGAATTATAGATAACACCATTAATGTACATGAAGATAAAATAAGTAAAACAACTGTTTTATATGTTGTAGAGAAACCAAATAAATGATCAAAACATAAAATCAAATTAGTTAAGGTTTTTGCAAATTTATTGAACGACAAACTGTATAACTAAAGTCGTCGTAAAATGGATGGTTGCATGCAGGAAATAAAATCAAAATAGCAGTGAACAGCAATAAAATTAATTATTTACAGTGTTAATGTAGTTTCATTATATTTTTAAAATTTCATTTGGACATACACTTTTTAAGAAATAATGGTTTTAGCACCATACCTTTTGCACTATTGGAATATAATAAGTCTTTTATCCAAGATTGAAATTTAAACTGAACACGGTTTAGCATTGACCTCAATAATGAATACACTTATGGAAAAAATTCCTCCACATTAATACCACATTATGTACTTTAAAAAAGAACGATTCTTTTTTTTATATAGAAAAAATGGATAACGAACAAATATTTTAAATGAATGTCATCTTTATAAAAAAATTAGTAAATACAATAGTCTTTATATGGGCACTACATGTAACCAACTACTTAATTGATGAATAAATAGATGTAAATAAATAGTGCAAACAGTGGTGATAAAGTTGAATGATGGGCTCTTTATAACATAATTATATATTAACTCTATTAGAGATGTGCTATACTGTGCATGCTTACAAATATGTCTTTAATATTTTTTCGCGTGTCTGTACATTTTGAAGACTGGTATGTTTCATGAGATGAACAATTGAACTCTTTGAGATAAAAAAAAAAACAGGGGTTTCTGACAATTGTAAGTCTTTTATGATTTTAGTATTAGTTTTTGAGTAAATTTCACTGTACTAGTACATGTTTTTGTTAAAGGGCCCGCTGAAGCCCGACTCCGGGTGCAGTGTTTTACCGAAGTGGTGGCCTTCGGCTTTTTTTCTACTTTTTGGACAGGTCGTTGTGTCTTTGACACATTCCCCATTTAAATTCTCAATTTTTATTGTACCAGTTACCAGTTTATTTCTAAAAAACTATTTCAAAAATTGCATTTGTATTTTTTTCGTAAAATGGAACAACGGTTGTCACATGTGGAGCCGGATCTGCTTATCCTTCCGGAACACCTGAGATCACCCCCAGTATTTGGTGGGGTTCGTGTTGCTTAGTCTTTAGTTTTAATTTCTTTGTTGTGTCATGTTTACTATTATTTGTCTGTTTGTCCTTTTTATTTTCATCCATGGCGTTGTCAGTTTATTTTCGATCTATCGTTTCGACTGTCCCTATGGTATCTTTTGCCCCTCTAGCCATCTATCAACATTCAATTGGGATTAGCAATAATTGTTTGGGGCAATTTAGAATAATTGTTGACCTACAACAAGAAAAAGTTATCTGCGTGTACAGTTCTAATTCTGGAAGCGTTGTTCTATGAAAACGTTTAGGAGTTCAAACCTTTGTTGAACAAGAAACCATGCATTTACTCATATCGTTCTCTCACCAACTATATCAACACTGAGTTTTTATAAAGAAATAATTTTATATTAGTTATATCAATAAACTCATCATAGATACCAGGACTAAATTTTTTATATACGCCAGACCCGCGTTTCGTCAACAAAAGACTCATCAATTTGCATTGCATATGATAACAACATACCCCATGATATGCTTATTTATATAGTTGCCAACGTATAAAAACGTAAAGTATTTTATCATTTTCCAGAATACAGAAATTCCTGATATTTCTACGATACAAGGGAACTGTTTTCTGTCAGTCACACATCGTTGTCAATTTAATGAAATTTGATGCCACTGTCATAAAAGTGTGAGGTTGAGATTGCTATAAAACCAGGTTCAATCCACCATTTTCTACATAAGAAAATGACTATACCAAGTCGGAAATAATACAGTTGTTATCCATTCGTTTGATGTGTTTGTGCTTTGATTTTGCCATTTGATTAGGGACTTCGTTTTGAATTTTCCTCAGTATTTTTGTGAATTTTCTTTCTTCAAATACATATAATACTAAAAGTAAAACATTCTGATATCAAGGTGATACTTACGCATGATTAGGAACATGTGTTTTGAATGATTGAAAACGCAATTATTTGCACCATGACAAACACATAAAAAAAGGGTTTACTTAGATATCGATTGAAGAAAAATAAATTATAGTCGGAGAAACAAATATAGTATTTGCAAATTCTATAAAAACGTCTTACATCACATTAAAAAAACACGAACATTGAACTGCATGAAACACAAAAAATAATAATAGTAATAACTTCTAAAATCATTATAATCCGGACGTAGTTTAGTTTATTTACCATCCTTGAATTTAATTAGAATTAATATACGTCAATGGAATATCAATCGATCAAAACAAAACACAAAAAGATTTCAAGACGACCATATAATCTTCAGCAATCGAAGAGTTTCTATGAAATATGTTAATCTTTAATTCTCGTGGGTATTACAATATGTTTCTCCTTTTGGTAAACTGCATTTTATTTCTAATTCTAAATGCATATGTACCATGCTATCTTCTTGTATTACATATTCATATTGTTTCTGTAGATGTGTAGGTGGGATCACATATTATAAATTTCTAGAAGCATGAAACCAAATGGAAAAACACTCAAAAATGTATCTTAGAAATGTCCTTGAAACAATTGTGATTTTCGTAAGATCCGAAATTAAGCCAAGCAAAATATTTGATATACATGTTCTCGTCATTATCAACCGAGTGGTATGAAAATATTTAATTGTATGAATCAATCTCACATCTTTACTTTCATACTTTAACAAAATTGAAATTTGCTGACCTAATGGTGAAAAAACAACCATAATTAAACGGAATTTTATTTAACTGGTATTTTTCCGACATTGATTGGGGTGTAAATCTGATTTCTACCCTAAAGTAAACTACCACTTTCGACAAAAATTTAATCAAACTTGTAGTCTATACATAATACATAATACATATTTACGGGCTCTTGTGAGCATTTTCTAAGGGCATAAAATGACATAATCTATTCGTTATCATGGGTTTATATTAAGAAACATATTAGGGAATAAGGCGAAAGACGATACAACATTAAATGAAACATGTAAAAAGTAAAATCACAATAATACTAAAATCCGAGGGAACTTCAAAACGGAAAGTCCCTAATCCAATGGCAAAATCAAAAGCTCAAACACATCAAACGAATTGATAACAACTGTCATATTACTGACTTAATACAGGCATATTCCTATGTAGAAAATGGTGGATGAAAATCTGGTTTTAAAGATAGCAAAACCTCTCACTTGAATAACAGTCGCATTAAATTTCATAAAATTGACAACGTGTGAACAAAACACAATAAGAAGAAATGTCACAAAAAAGGGTACAACAGCAACACGAACCCCATCAAAAACTGGGGGTGCTCTGGAAGGGTAAGCAGATACTGCTCTACATGTGGCACCGGTCGTGTTGAATATGTTATTTCAAAGACGGTAAATAGTCTAATTCGGTAGGTCACATTCGACAAAAAAGGAACGGGATAGTAGTTAAATATGAAAACAACATCAACGTTACAATGAGAAAAATCTCTACCATATGATGGCCAATAAAATGCTCAAACATATAAAATATGTAACAATTCAATGTTGAACATTGAACCATTAACGAAAAACAATGGTCTTGTTAACATTGTCTTCAAGAAATATGTTTCACAATTTCACATAACTTTTTACTTTCATATTGGGACATCAAGTGATATCCGTTATCTGGGTTTTAACTAAGAGTACTGTCAATGGGGGAATTCGTAAATGAAAACAAGGCAGTGAAGTACTATGGTGTTCTTCGCGTATGGCTATGCACATTTTAAATTCATATTTCTTTTATAAAATTCATGTTACCTTTTTAAAAACGACAGCAGATTTACAATGTATTTTCATGCTGTTCTCAATTGTTGAAGCTAGAACGATATATGATGTTTAAGTAAAGTAAACATGTTATACTCTTACATGGAAAAAAATCATCTGCACTTAAGATTTTCATGCCATGTAATTATAAATAAGGTTATCTCTCAGCAGGGGATTTCAACGGATTGACAAGTAATAACAAACTTGAGACACTATTTTCAAAACTAACTATTTTAGATTAAGTAATATTTCCTATTATGGTGAAAGGTGTGAATTTGACTAGTTTCAATTTTTTTTTCTACATGAAAGCTTTTTCACGACTTATGCTTAGATTTTTGATTAAGAAAACATTTGTTGCGTTTGGAGGCTGGTTTTTTTAACGAATAATCGGCATTCTTGTATTCTTTTTCTATTCAACATTTTACATTCCTCATAGGAGGCAGACTTTATACAAGAGCTCTCACTAAGTTGTGCTTTTGTTGTGATAATGTTGATATTAAAACCTTAAAATTAAAGGAATTTTCTTATCTTCCCAATTAGGATCATTCCATTTTTATGTTAATACATTCAAGTTGCATCTACATAAGGTTGATACGATATTTTTTCAGGTAGTATCCTGTTTTTGCGAAAGAGGGTTTCCGCTAACAAGGAAGGTAATGATTCTACGTGGAAAACTTTAAGTTTAAGGAACGACATCATAAGTCGTTTTCGGTTAATAAATATTCCACATGACCATATGATTATGGAAATTGTCCGTCTTTCCCCGATCAGGACATTACCGAATTAAGATTTTAACAAAGTTTGCACATATCATGAGGAACATGATGTTAGGGTAAAAGAGACCCACATGATTAACAGGCTAAGTTTATCAGATGGATTTATTGTTGCTCAGTTAAGTGATAAGTTTCTTTTTAGAGTTTGTTGACTTTAGTTTTTTGTTGTTGTATTTTTATTTGTCATGGTGCTGTTGATTTCTCTTTGACTTTTGAATTTGAGTGTACTTTCAGTATGCTTGTATTACCCCCCCCCCCCCTCCTTTTTCTATCATTTCAAAATTGTAAATATTGTAATTGATGAAAAAGGTGATATAATCTGAAATTGCTAGCGCAAAAAATGTGCGGTGAGATGCACAATAAAGGCAACAGTAGTATACCGGTGTTCAAAGGTCATAAACCGATTGAGAGAAAAACAAATCTGGGTTATACACTAAAACCGCGGGACACACATCAACAATAAAAGGAAAACCTACGAACAATGGGGTCACTAAAATAAACAAAAAAAAACCGTTTACATACATAGTAACACACTATTTGATAACAACTGCCATATTCCTGACTTAGTACACGACATTTTAAGAAACAATTGTTTGGGTTAACCTGGTTTAATGGCTAGCAAAACCTCCTGTTTTATGACAATGCTAAAAAATATCGCTGAAATGACAACACTACGTGACAGAAATACAGCACAAACACTTACAAGACCATTCATCGCAAAGAAACGCACAATCAAATAATATTATATAATAGAGACACACTATGCAAACTGCAGAAAAACAACGAAAATGTTTTATTTACGACAAACACCACAGGATATAAAACAAAATCAGTGACCCGCATTTGTTTCTAACATGCAAGCTCGAACTTTATACAATTATTCCTACAATACTTGTCTAAAGAATTGACATGACAATGATGTTATGAAAGGCAATTTTAGAATTATTTGGACTCTAAACGATAATCCACATGTTTTCGCGGTTTTATATCTTTAAACAGCAGAAAAATCGTCTGATCTGTAAATTAGTCGATTGTTACTTATCTCTATTGGTGACGTTTTGACCTTGTTAAGATTTATATGTTTGGTGATGCATGCAAATCAGAAGACGAAAACCCTTCCGATGCATCAGCTCTCAAACGTTTGGACTTCATGCAACATTCTCAACTTTTGTTTTACATCTTGATTTTTATTTTATAAATGAATTGAGATTCTTATATTGGCCTTGTTAGGCCAGTTACCTTTATTTATTCTCGAATCATTGATATACGTTTTTTTTGCTCTTCTTTCGCACATATTTTAAATCATAGTATCTATAATGAGTTTATTTTGGTATACCCACAGTGTTTTATTTTTCATATCACATGACCGTGGTTTTTGTCATAAAAATAACTTTTTTATGCTTTATGTTTTTATTCAGGTGATTACATTATAAAAATATCATGAACATGACGACCATATTCATTGAAGTAAAGCCCCATCTTATCCGCTAATTTTTTAATCAAACGACTTTTTTGCTATTTAACCCGAAAGACCTAAACTACATAGTATAAAATGCGGATATCCTGCTGTTTACTACCTCCCAAGTGTTGCTTAAATCTTGTAATAGTTAAAGATCAGTCAAATAATCAATTAAATCAACATTAAAGGTGATTTTTTTCAATATCAAATAGCAGGTTATTCATCATTATCTAATGTTGCATGTAAAGGACACATAACTGGTTATTAATTTACAGGACGTTTCTGAGGTCAAAGTGTATAGTGTTTGTTTATTTATTAATTGATACAATATACAAGTTATCACATAACATCCATTTTACAGATGTTGAGGCATTTTGTTACAAAATATACAGCTGTTTGCACCGTTGGTGTTTACTCGAATCATTGGCTTGAATTTCGTTTAAATTAAGCACAAAACTTAAACATAGTTAAGGGTGTGTATTTGGGTCCAATAGTTTAAAGCTATCTTATTTTCTATGAGAGCGTAATTAAAAAGTAGTATCGATTAACCCGTAAACGTGTACATCGTTCTTATCTTATATTTGTTATTCTCATCGGATTTTGTCTAATGCTTAGTTCGTTTCTGTGTGTGTTACATTTTAATGCTAATAACATAACTTATGACATTGTTCTCCTTCTATATTTAATGCGTTTCCCTCAGTTTTAGTTTGTAGCCCGGATTTATTTTTTCTATTGATTTATGAGTTTTGAACAGCGGTATTCTACTGTTGCCTTTATTTATCAGGTTTCTTCTAAAGTGAACCAAAGTTCATTCCTTTCTATCTGTCATTTTGATTAAGCCAATGTGTCTGTTCTTTGAAGTATAAGCACATATTTATCCTCCCAGCATTAACAATTGACAGTCGATAGGAAAACTTCTTTATGTGTCAAAAGTGCTCTTAAATATGTACATATTTCCTAAGTTTCAAGAACTTATATTTCCCGGATCTCAGTGAGTAAAAATTTCTAAATATCTATATGTTATATCAGAAATTTAAAAAAAAACCACTTTAGTGTGGTTATTTGAATAGATATCAAAATTGCATAAAAACTGCTCAAAGCACTTTTGAATTATTGTCCGAACCTGGAAAATCCCCCTTTTATAATGAATATAAAACACTATAACTCAGAAACTTAACATCTGAAATTCTATAAAAATTGAAAGGGAGATAGCACCAAAGTTTCATGCAATTTGGTTGAAGTGTTTTTGAGTTATTGTTCGGCATGTTGACGACAGACGGACGAACGAACATACGAACCTACCGGGGGGGGGGACAACGGTATACCATCAACGATACAAGTCCTGTAATGAAGTCGGTAAAATTAAAGGCAGCACAGATAGCCTTATGGTTACAACTGCCAAAAAAATCTTACAAGGTCTATTTATTCTATTGCACATGTAGATTTGACCTAAATATTTGATGAAATTTCTATTAAATGTGATAAAATAGACTTCATTTTACCAATATAAGGTATGGTAATATTTCATATTTTTCGTGAAGTTCAAATAGAAATAGACGCAGCGATAAACAAGAAACAGCACTATTCACACTTTTATTTCAATAAAGGTTCAATAAAAGGATAACAAATGCTGCGCTACAATTATTATTATGTCAAACAGGGTAACATTTTGAATATAAATATGGGGAAAAAAACTTGTAACTGAAACTGTTAGGTAAAATGTTAATAGATAAATATAAACAGGTGCTCTAGAACTGTAAACAGATTCTGCTTCAGATTCGGTAACTCGTTGTGTAGTTCCTGGATTAAAAATCTGATGATATATACAAGATGATATTTATCTATAATAATTATGAAGATAATGACCAAATATTCTAAATTTGGTAAAATAAATATCATTTTGCAATAGTAAAAATACAAAACACATACACACAAACATTTATATTATTGCCTTATTTTTGTATGCTTTAAATTAAATAAATTGGTTTATCGTAAATGATAACACGTAACTACTCTTTTATAAAATCAGCGCCAGCCAGTTGATGGGTGTATTCCATAAGGAAATCAGACTTCGTCCAATCAATAAATTCCGTTAATTAATTTTGTCGGAATTTGATTTTTTATGCCTTTTCGTGCAATTTACTTGATCGAATGCGACAGTAATAAGTGTTGTGTGGACATTTTCAATTATAAGAGAGAGACAGAATTCAGTCAAGCCAATTATATGCAGAATCCCAACAGGGAATACAATGACAAATAGCCAAGAAATGTTAAACTCACGAATTACGCAGTACCAATGTATTAAACTGAAACATATGGCTTTGGTAACGGATGAGGACAAAGAAACACTATTAACAGTCATATATTTAGATTATTAAGTTGTTTTAGTTGTGTTACCATATTAAAATCTCAGAGATTTTATTTATTGTTGATTTTTTTTCAATCTTCTTGCCGACTTATTTCTTTGTGATGAGATTGACTTCAAACAGGAACTTCTTAGGAAGAAAGATAAATATCCTTAAACTCTACTTTCCGCTCTTTAGATGACGTTTTTTTCACGAAATATTTCAAAATTTGGTGACTATGTTGAACACATCTATTCCATGGAGATAAAGGACACAACAGATACAGTTAAGTCGGCCTCATATCTTGACGTACATCTAGAAATTGACAATAAGGGTCGGTTGAAAACAAAACTTTACGACAAAAGAGATGATTTCAGCTTTCCAATTGTGTGAACTTTCCATTTCTTAGTAGCTACATATATCTCCCAATTGATACGATATTGCCGTGTTTGCATTTCCTATCATGATTTTCTTGATAGACGGTTGCTGCTCACAAGGAAGCTATTAAACCAAGAGTTCAAAATGATGAAGTTGAAATCATCCCTTCGTAATTCTTGCAGACGCCATCAGGAGTTGGTTTACCGTTATGGAATAACCGTTTCACAAATTATATCGGATATGTTCCTTACGTCGTAACTACAATCCCCTTCCTTTTCATGAATGTGACTTACCGAATTAGACTATTTACAGAACTTGTTATAACCTAAGCAACACGACGGGTAGCAGATGTGGAGCAGGATCTGTTTACCCTTCTGGAGCAACTGAGATCCACCTAGTTTTTGATGGGGTTCGTGTTTCTTATTCTTTAGTTTTCTAAGTTGTGTCATGTGTTATATTGTTTGTCTGTTTGTATTCTTTCTTTTTTAGCCAGGCGTTGTCAGTTTATTTTCGATTTATGAGTTTGACTGTCCCTCTGGTATATTTCGTCCCTCTTTTACATCACAATAAAAAAACAAAAATAAATTGAAAATATTTTATTTTGTTTTGCTGAGAATTTAAAAGTGTTGTTCTGGAGATGTATTTATGTCATTTCAGTCATGCGACTGCTGCCTCATTGACAAATAATTTGAATAACCTGTTATTCGTAACTATTTTTTACAATCCATGTGAGCACATATAACAACAGGTAATATTGAATCCTTAAATTTGGTACATTTATGTCGCGCTAGTAATAACCTTTATGATTCCACCGTTTGATAAGCCATGCATAGATACCGATTACTGTGGATTCATTTATTTTCGTGGGTACCAATTTTCGTTGATTGAACAAAACTTACACTTTCGTGAACATTCAATTTCGTGTTCTGTCAAAGTCTGCATACTAGCCCTTGGAAAATTTGAAATTCATTGGTCATTTAAATTCGTGGTTCACCTATAACAACGAAATCCTCAAAAATTGGTATCCAACGAAAAATAATGAATCTACAGTATGTATAATGATAGGCTTTGAAAGTGTGTTCTTCTATGTTGTGATGTTATACTATTGTTTCAGAAAAGGGAGAAGGTTTGGTACCATTAAAACGTTTAATCCCGCTGCAAAAGTCAAGAATCTTATATGAAGTAGTTGTCGTCTGTTTATGTAGTTCATACGTGTTTCTTGTTTTCCCGTTTGAATGGTTTTTCATTACTAATTTGTGGGGCCCTTTATAGGTTGCTGTTCGGTCTGAGCCAAGGCTCCGTGTTGAAGGCCGTACCTTGATCTATAATGGTTTACTTTTTTAAATTGTTATTTGGATGGAGAGTTGTCTCATTGGCACTAACACCACATCTACTATATCTATGATCACAATGAATATACGCGTATCGCAAGTTCAAAAGAAAATAATGTGTATTGCATTATAAATTTCCAAAACAAACGGAACACTAACAACCCATTATCTAATTAAATGTACAAGACGACAAGTAGTTATTACAAGAATTTTATGCATTTAAATATTATGTAAGTTTTCTTTATATCCTTAGATAAAAGAGCAGCAGAAAAATCAAAAACATATTTACGTAAAATCTCCATTATCCAAGTACTTTTGAAATTTGCTTTAATGCCAATCATGTTAAGTATTGTAAATAAAAATTGACAGTATAATAAGATAGTAAAAACAAATATCTGTCATTAAAATCAAGTTTATGTTTCGTTAAATAGTTTCTTTGAAAATACAAAGGCGTCAATTTAATATGAGAGAGAACTTAAAATTACGTAGGATTTGTTTTTACCTTACGTCTCTTTTCACAGCAATATCATGGAATCAAATCATAATATAGGAAATGCTTGACTGTCATTTCTCTACATCTTGTTTTGTTGTAACATCAAGAGATAATTTGTTTTCAAATGATGTTTAAATTAGGGAAATATTGTCTTAGTTAACACAATTATTATCTACCATATTTAAGTCATAAATCATGTTTAATATACTTTCGATATAAGTCAATATTAACCTAGTAGTCCAGTCGATTTGTGCAGATTATTGACAAAATTGCTCAGATTGTGGTAAAAGCATGAAATTTGGCATAGTAGTAGTATATGTCATGGACAACATTTTAAGCTATGGACCCAATCTAAAAATGGAAATTGACGGAAAAGGCGGCCATTTTAAAATGACGGCCGTTTGATCACAATAGATAAATAATAGAAAATCATGAAAATGATATTAGAGAAGATTTTGACATGAAATCTGGTTGACAGAATAACAGTGCTGAATCCAATTGTCTTGTAGAACAAACATTTTGGAAATATTACCCATATTGAATGGCGGCCATCTTGAAAAATCTTTTTTTTTAAGCAAAAATATGTAGTCATTATTCGATATAATAAAACAAAATGCAATGTGAAAGGTACATACATACAAATGTATTTGTTTGAGCTATATAAACAGGACAAAAAAGCTAGCCTATCCCCCTCCCCCGAGTTATTCTTCTGTTTTGTAGCGGGTACAAAAGCATTAAAACGCGGACACGAAGAGGATCATAAAATGAACTATTACTCTGAACGCAATATTTGTGCAACCGCTTGTTCAACATAGAATAACAGGAGAATTTTATTTTATACGTAGAAATAAAGCTAGAAAATATTTGTACACCTGTCGTTTATAATAGTTGGCTGATTACTGGATAATTCGTTTTGTTGATATTGTTCATTTTAAACAACTTTCAAAAACTTTAATTGCAGACTAATGAATTTTATATCATACAAGTAATGTTATAAGAACATCAGCTGCTCAAATGTTCTCAATTGACGTTAAAAATATCTAACAATAAATGAAATGCACATGTTTTGTCAAACCACACTATGTTTATCATATTTTATCACATTGTCCTCCACATTAACATAGATTAGTACAACTTAATACTGCCTTTACACATTCAGTGCATTTCCTTAGTAACCGTGTTCACTTTGACTTATAAGTTAAGCGCTTGCTGCAGGATATTATTATATATTCATATGATATATTCATCACAATTGACAAGGACTGTCATCTGAGGACTTCATATATATTGATTTTTTGGTAGCCATCTTGAATGATGACCATTTTGAAAACATGAATTTCCAATACATCATTATTCGCTAATCTTATTAATTCACTGTTTGCATTCATACTTTTTTACTAATTTATATTGGATATTCACAAAGAGGTAAGATAAGGCATGCACAGGTTTACAAAATTAAGATATCAGTATCAAAATTTCTGTTACCTACACTTTTGCCTAAGTAACTTTTTAAAACAGAAATTACGTAGTATATATAGTTTCTGACCGAAAGATTTTTTTTGGAAAAGATCAAAACTGTAGATTTCGAAAACACTGGAACTAGATGTAAGAAAAACATAATGGGCAATTAGATTGGAAGGAATGTGTGAAACGGCAAGAGAGAACATGTAAGGGTTTGCAATGCCAAGCAGATACAAACAGAACAGTCATAGACATTTGAGCTGGCAATCACTCTTTGATGCAAGCATACGAAGATGTTGAGTCTTGAATTGGTTTTCATTTCGCTCAATTCGAAACAGTTGAATGAGGGCTATGGAACTGCAGAAGCACTCCCGAATCACAAAGCAAAATGGCACAAATCATGTCAAACAAATTTTCAGACCTCAAAATATTTCATCAGCAAAAGGGAAAACATACGTATTACTGAAAAATTATTACACCAGGGTTTTCGATATCACAAACTGGTCAAAACATTTACTAAATTTTATCACCGGTATAAGGAAATAATTCGTAAATATAACTCAACATGCAGACATCTTATACGTTCAGGTATTTCACATCCAAAATTTTATGGAAATATTCTTTATGAAGCACAAAAATGTCAGTATTCTCCTCAGAAACTAACAAAACCTTTAAATAGACTTATTAAAAGGGGATATAGTTACGATACTGTTGTCAGGTCATTAAAGATTGCATATTTTGGCTTTAACATTGATTCACTGATAGGGTCTTTGCATCGGAACTAAACACATTTATTTCTAAAAAAACAGTTGTTGGCATGACACGGGTTATGTTCTTCTCATATATTTTATGATAGTATGATACTAAACCCCTAACGGGAGGGATTGTACCTGATATTCATATGATGAAGACATAATCTTTCAATCAGTTTAATTGAGGTCTGGAGCTGGCATGTCAGTTAACTGCTAGTAGTCTGTTGTTATTTATGTATTATTGTCATTTTATTTATTTTCTTTTGTTACATCTTTTGACATCAGACTCGGACTTCTCTTGAACTGAATTTTAATATGCGTATTGTTATTGTTTTACTTTTCTACATTGGCTAGAGGTATAGGGGGAGGGTTGAGATCTCATAAACATGTTTAACCCCGCCGCAATTTTGCGCCTGTCCCAAGTCAGGAGCCTCTGGCCTTTGTTAGTCTTGTATGATTTTAAATTTTAGTTTCTTGTGTATAATTCGGAGTTTAGTATGACGTCCATTATCACTGTACTATTATGCATATTTTAGGGGCCAGCTGAAGGACACCTACGGGTGCGGGAATTCTCGCTACATTGAAGACCCATTGGTTGCCTTCGGCTGTTGTTTGCTCTATGGTCGGGTGGTTGTCGCTTTGACATATTCACCATTTCCTTTCTCAATTTTATTCTGATGTTGAAGATAAGTTGCCAATTGAAAGGAAACAATAAGTAACCAGACACTGTCAAGTGTAACTGGATAAAAAAGAACAATGACTGCAATGTATTTGTTTTCTGTGGTGATATATCTGAAGATCTCCATGATACATCGACATTTTCAAATCAACAAAAATAGGACATGACTGTGCACTTTTACTACAAGACATATTCCCCTAGCCAAAGTAAGACCTGGAGATGTCAAATCACTAGTATCATGCTTGATGATTGATGAAACTTGACAACATAGGAAATGGGCAGAATAAAAGACACAGAAAGAAAGCCAGGAATCTTTTACCCTTGGAATTGTGCTTTCCTAAATAATGAAATACATTGATGGCACACGGTCTGGAAAAGTATTGTACCAATCTCCAAGCTTGCAGATCACGCCAAATTGTACAGTAAACGCCTGGAAGATCTTAGAGTTATCATGGAAGGAAGAACTAAAACAACGAAGTTAACAAAATTTGAATGTAGCTGCCATAGGATATCTATAAGCATAAAAGCAAGATAAATTAGTGCTCTTGATTTTCAACAAATGTAATTGTGAAGCTCTGAAACAGACCTAATAAATAAAGGGTAAAAATGAAGGCATCACCATAGCAATAGCAGGCAAAATATATATACTTGATACTAAGAACAACTTTCCAGGGACACTCAATAACAGCTGTTGACACGAATCAGGTTAACAGACATACGTTTCCTTACTAAGAGTGATACAGGATAGCCAAACATCAAGACACAGTCAAGAAATATCGTTGAGTGGTAGACAAGACTTACTATTTCTCAGCTATAATAGTTCAATTGTGCAAATCATTGTTGAAAGGATACTACTGCAACTTTTCAGTCCTCGGATAGAGAGTAAGATGTATCAAAGATTTTGGAACTGATTCATTTGGAAAGCCTACATTGAATTTCCCTATAAACCTTTTTATAGTAACAAGCTTAACTCTTCAAACTATTCTAGTTACTTTGACTATGAAGAGGCCTTCATCATCACGACTAAAAGACATGGCCTGTTTCAGAACTTCCCCATCATATTCGTTGAGAATCCGGAGAAAGACGTAACCTTTCATGTATGCTTGCATATCATCTATGTCAGCTAGAATTCCATTTTTTAGAAGTGTTGTATTAATCATTCCTTCCATGACAACTCATATTTACTAAGAACGTTTACTGTACAATTTACCAATATCATCAATTTCAAATATTAAAACAATATATGTTTCAGAGTGTGTGCGTTAGCCATCGCTGTTTTCTATCAATTAGTCGAGCCCCATTCCATGGATAACAGATTCCTAAAAAAAAATTTGTGTCACGAATTCTGTCTAATTGCCCTGTCGCGCAGTTTTAACAAACATTTAGCATGATATCTGCTCCTGAAATATTAATCTCCAGCACTGAGTCTTGCTAAAAGAACAATGGTTAGTAGTTCAAGTGACAGTCACATACTCTATTGTCGATCATAATTGTCGAGGCTTCATGATAGTCAGATACCTCATCACAATGAAAGGAAAAAATCCCTGTAATCTTTTTGTTCCTGTTAATTCATCACAACCGTGGCTGGTTATTTTACTGGTATTTTCAATCCGTGACTCATCTTAGACTTTTTTCGTTTTTCCTAACAAAATATATTTTGATCTTAAGTTTTGCTTTGACAGGATAAGATCTTTTTGCCCTGTAATTCTCCCATTACATGGCCTTCATCAACTTGGAACAGTTGTATGCGTACAAAAAATGACTGATTACAATCTCAAATGTCTATGTCTGCTCTTTTTGTATTTGATTGGCATTGTAAATCCTCATGTGACCTCTCTTGGCGTTACGGAATTCTTTCCAGTCTATTTATTATTTTTTCAGCTCCATTGACGTAAGACCTATTTATTATTCCTTTTCAACATACAGTGGTCTTAACTTATAGTGTATATACACATTTTTTGGTGGTAAAAAAGTAACTAAGCCCTACATGCTAAACTGCAATTAAAAGAATTTACGCGTATTTTAAAAAAAAAACATTTATTTGTTAACATATCCATACCTTATTTGAGCACTTGGTGAATATAACCTATATGAAAAGCAACAGTCATATGAATAATGATAAGAAAAACTAGTTGTAAATGCATATAAAACTTAGTATTAATTCAAAAAACAATTTTTGAAAATTTCCAAAATGGCCACCATTCAAGATGGCCACCTAATACTTAAATAGTCCTCAGTTGATACTATTTGTCATAAGATATACGAAAGTTTATCAAAATTGGTAAAGTAATTTATTTTTCTTATTTTTTTAATAATTTTTATTAATTTTTTGGACATGATTTCAAAATGGCCGCCCAGAGCCGCCATTTTGATTTTCTGAATTGGGTCCATAGCTATAAATGTTAGTTATGACCTCAACTAACACTCTGCAAAATTTTATGCTTTTACCACAATCTGAGCAATTGTTTCACAAATCGACTGGACTATAGTTCTCTTTTGGTGTTTTTGTAATTATCATTTAATGTCTTTTGTCAGTTACTTGTATCTTTGTCTTCTTACTATTGAACATTGAGCTGTTCTTGCATTGTTATATTCTAAACGGTTGTTTCTTATTATTTATCCATAAAAATGTACAGACTACTGATTTTATTTGAACATGATAATTTGTACGAAAGACCAAATAAGGAGATTGATACACAATCGTAAAGTGTCGTAAAAAGACACACTGTTAATTGTATTTAGTTTACACAAATCTCATACCGTATTTCATGACGACACATTCGATTTCGGATGAGTATACCCTCTGATAAGTCGAATACTTTAGTCCGGTCCCTTCGATTTCGACACAACGAGGCTTTTCTACCTCGGGAATTGTTTACCTTATATAATTAGCTGTATTTGGTAAAACATTTAGACGTTTTTGGTCCTCAATGCTCTTCAAATTCGTAGTTTATTATTCATTTAGACTGTTTTCACTTTTTTTATTCGACCGTCACTTTTGTAGACGAAATGCGCGTCTGGCGCAAATACAAAATTTCAAACCCTAGTATATATGATGAGTTCATTTACAACCACTAGGTCGATGCAACTGTTGGTGATGGTATCACCAGCCCAGTAGTCAGCACTTCTATGTTGACAAGAAATTAGCATGGATATGGTTATGATTATAAATCAACTGTTAGCACTTTTGTAACAATAAGGCTTTTCTACTTCAGGAATATATTATGTTAGCTGTATTTGGCAACCTTTTTCAGGAATTTATGATTCTGAAGGATCTTTAACGTCGTGATTTTTTTGCCGTTTTAACTTTTGTTGTTGGAGCGTCACTGATGTGTCTTTTGTAGACGAAACACGCATATTGCGTGAATACAAAATTTCAATTCTGGTATCTATGTTGAGTTTACTTAAACCAGGTTATATAATTAGCAGAAACTTTCACTTGTCTGACAGCTTACGGCATGGTTACTTGTTGGTAACGATGACTATGGTTAATCTGGATTTTGAAAATGTGAAAACAACAATAAAGAAAGTGTTACAATGCAAACCTCAAATAACGATAAGGTATATTAGTGGTGTAGTTAAATTATATTCGAAAAAAAAAACATTGAATAAAGTAATCAATTCCCTCTATGATACTTCTAAATTACATATATATCAATAATTATTTATCTGTATTTTTCTTAAGGCGTTTTACCTAACAATTCATATAAATATATAACTTTCAGTTTTTAAGTGGCAATATTCACATTTTCGGCCGACAAACACTTATTTAGAGTATATGTTGCCAGAAATACTTGACAAATTGTACAGCTCTGCTAGGCTGCATTACAATTTTAATACACAAGTAAACATTACATGAGCGGTTTAACTACATACTTTAGTAAATATATGGATTATGTAATGGCTTGTTTGTTTTAACAACTTGAAGCTAAATTTTCTGAATATTTGATGCATCAAACATGTCTATATTTATCGAGTGATTTAATACATGAAATCATTTGGCCTTAACAGAGTAAAACATCCAAAATACTCCGAGGAAAATTCAAAACAAAAAGGCAAAATCAAAAGATCAAACAAATCAAACAACTGTCAAATGTTTGACTACCATGTTGTCCTGACGCAAAGATAGAAGGTAAAAAAAATATTAAAAGAAAGAAAATTATAATTAACTCTTCTGGTTAAATTAAAGTTTTTTGCCTATGATTTTACATGAACTGAGTGAATTGCAAACTCGTCAACTTGTATTGGTAATTTATGATAACAAATTAAACAGATGGTGTATTTCAGAAGTAAACACTTGAAACCCTTAGACCTTTAGAGTTTTTAGAATATAGACGCTATGAAAAAAGTATTTAATAGTCTCTGCGTGTCCTTTTATTTTTTTTTCACAAATCTTTTTTCTAAAGGAAAAAAATATATACAAATGTGATGCAAATTTTCTATATTTCGATTTCGTGTTTCATATATCGATATATTTTATTTGGATTTCCCTATAACAGTTATTGTTTTCTTTTCTTAAAAAAATTCGTTGATACTATAAGTGTTGGCATTGGATTCTTATGTATTTGAGAGAGGATTTTCATCATCGTGTTTACAAAATGTAGGCATTATTCACGAATTAAAAGTAACTTCGTTTCCCTATCTGTTCTACTGCTATGAATAACATTTTAACTAACACCAGTTTTCAGTAGTAGTTTCAGATCCCTGACTAATCTTTTCAATCAGCCGTAATCATCTTCAGTTTACATTGTAGATGTAACATAAATAAACTTTGATTTGATATAAATTATTACAACTACAGAAATCATTTACGGTTTTTTGAGTCTAGATAAAGAAATAAGTATACATACGTGTAACCTGTGGCGACATGTCACGTGCCAATTGTGCAAAAAGATGATATATGGATCATGTAATTCTAAATGTGTTCAATAAATTCATTAATTTTCTTTTCCATATCTTTATCGATGAATAATGAAATTCGCTTTGATATTCTATAAACACTCTGCTTGATATAGATTTATTTTTATGTTAACATTTTAGCAGTAAGGTAGTAAACTAAAATGTATAAGAGATTCTTTTGAGATTATAGACTATTGCCTATATAGAATTCATGCTCTCTCAATATTGCAATGGAATAGTTCAAACAAACATTTGTAGAAATTTTTCTCTTCTACTTTATCCCATAGATTATTTTCTCGACTTGTTATTAGTTCCTTTTCACCTTTTAAGTTAAGACTGTCTTGGACGTCTGCAGACGTGGCTCCATTGTTGGAGCCATAACTTCTTACTTCTTTTGTTGTGGTCTTCTTCCAACCACTACATTACAACCTTTGCAAACTGGGGCATCTGTTTAGCTGTAAATACGAAGCAAATTCCATAGACATCAAGGACGACCCCTTATAAAGGACCTAACTACTAATATTGTATGTAATGTTAATTAGTTTTCATCTAGAACATACATAAGTATTTGCCACTGGATGTTAGGCAAACAATCTATCAATCAATCAATCAATCAATCAATATTAACTGACGCTGTATTCTTTACTTGCAGGCAGATCTCGTATATCAATGTATGCCTCGAGATTGGATGAATTTTCTAATTTGCTGTATTTCTCTATTTTTTCGATGTTTTTATTACTTTCGAGATATGATTTTAAACGAGAAAGAGCGGAGTATAGACGTAATAATTTCCAAAATACTCCGACTTTATCAAACAAAATGTAGTATTTTCTAAAAATTATCTACCCTGAATATTGTTGTTAAGATATGATATCATGTGACGAATTTACTTCCTGTTTTGGGATACCCTGTAGAACTGAGAATACTTCAAGTTTCCTTTGCATTGTAAGTATGAAATGATAATAATAATTTCGTGTGTATATAAAAACAAAGATAATAGAAAATACAAATCAACTCTTAGTCGAATAAGGAAAAGAAAGAAAACACATTTTCAAACAGACAAAAATGACAAATAAAAGACCATAAATCATTGTTAGTCAGGTCAAGATTAATTAGTAAAACAACATACATACACTCACACATAAAACATAAGTGACCTCACACTCCGTCAAAACTGTTTAATAAGCTTGGTATTGTTTTGGGCAAAATAAATATCAACAAAGTATTTATTTATAGATAATGAAAGTAGAAGATAAATGTGTGAGGATCTGAATGAGGTTTACAGAATAAGAATATTGAATAAAAAGTGTAGAATAAAAAAGCCCAAACCATTAAGAATAAGGACAATTTGGTAGAGAATAATGGGCTGCTGAAGTAAACTAAAACAGAGAATAATGGTCAAAAAAAATAAAGGTTATGATAGCAAACTGACAGTCTCAGCAGACAGTAGTTATATATTTAGCATTAGGTAAAACTATAACGAGAAATAAGTTTATCTATATAAGAATTTCATATCATTATTTTTCAACTACAATCTACTGTTTTTGCATTAATATTAAGTAATTACTTGGTTAATTTTTCAGTTCTCAAAAGATGTATTTGTGATCTACCCATAAACGTTTACTATCCTTTAATTCACACAGCTTGTCATAATGGATCACAAGTTATGTTCCGTCTGTAACAAACGTCATATCTCAAAACCCAGTAAAGAATGGTGTTCTGAATGTAATCAAGACTTTTGTACAGAATGTAAGGAATACCATAGCTTAATGAGTCTATCTGAGAACCATATGACCATACCAATTGATAGGTACGTTGAACTCCGGACATCGATTTTATCTTTTGATAACATATGTGAGAACCATAAAGAGAAGTACGAACTGTTCTGTCAAACTCATGACAAGCTTCTTTGTCTCACGTGCATTGAAGAGCATTCCGAATGCAAAGATATCAAATCAGTAAATAAGATCGCGAAAAACATCAAGAACTCCGAATTTTTCAATGAAGTACGCATGTCTTTAGAAGATATGGACACAAACATTAACAAAATGATATCAGAAATTAAATTTAATAAGAACAGTACAGAAGACTGCCGTGGTATCATTATACAACGCATGTGCGAGGTTCGGGAAAAAGTCAACAAACATCTGGATACTCTAGAGGTACGTCTGAAAGAGGAACTTTCTACGCTTGAAACAAAAGTCGAAAATGACATACAGCTCACACTCAAACATCTAGAAGAGAAGAAGTTACAAAATGCCACAAAGCAGAAACAATTGAAAGATTTAACGACGTACACGTCTAATCTTCAAACGTTTTTAGGTCTGAGACATTTATCTTCTGGAGTTATCACAGATGAAGCTTTCCTACGGTCTTTAGTAGAAAATAGAAGTTTGGATGAAGTTAAAATTGAATTTGAAGTGGATGAAAATATAATTAGTTTGTGTAATAATATCAACAAATTTGGATCGGTTAAGCTGCGGAACACTGCGAGTAATCTCCGTCTTGAAAGTCAAAAAGGTAAGCAGGCACAGACTATAGAAAAAAGAAATTCTATTGAAAACACTGTCGTCAAATTTGTTAATACTTTTCAAGTCAATACAACAGCAGATTCAATCTATGGATGTGATGTCTTACCAGATGGAAAAATGGTTTTTTGTAACTACTCATCAGAATCAAATAAAGATTTTATAGCTGTATTTTCTTCGAATAGCAGGCATTTATACAATATATCACTAGAACAGAATTATGCATTTGATGTAGTAAGTTTGGATGATAACACTGTTGTCGTTACATCTCCAAAACCCGGTAAGTGTTGTTTAATGTCTGTAGATCTATATAGAACGAACTTTACAACAACTAAAACGCAATTCAGATGTTTTAATATAACATTAAGTGAGGGAAAACTTATATCTAATGCTCATGGAAGGGGCTTAATATCAATCGATGCAACAAGTGGAAATTTTTTGTCCACAATCAAACGAAATGTACCTAGTGATGTATCACTTACATCATTTGAATCTAAAATTTATTTTTGTGACCCCGGAAAAAAAACTATAACCTGCTGTGATATGGAAGGTAAATCAATTTGGACTTTTAAAGATGACACTGTGATACGGAATCCTAGTGGTATAACTGTTGATGGAAATGGAAATGTGTATGTTTCAAACCAAGGTCTCAATAATGTAATAGTGATTTCTGCCGATGGAACTAGAAGTAAGCAGCTGCTCTCTGAATCAGATGGTTTGAAAAAACCAAAGGCAATACAATACGACAGAAAACGAAATCGTCTTTTAGTAGCAAATTTGAAAGAGAAAGCTTTCTTATTTGACATTTCAAACTAAAACAAAGGCAAACTTTGGGTTGGAATACTAGTTTATTTTGAGTTTTTCTCATTTGACGAAATTTTTTATTATGTTGATTTATTGATTTAATAAAGTAAATAGTTAACCTGAATAAGTAAATAGCAACAAAAGTAATTCTTGCTTAGTGCTAATTCACGGAAATGTTCTAAAGACGAAAATGTGTCCACGATTTCAACAAACATCCATAGCAAGTGTACTCCATGCTGGTAAAAATATTGAAAATGTTCATGTATACCAACAGGGCATTCAAACCCATAGTTTGAAGAATGACACTCAAAACCTAAGTCAAAAGATAAAAAAACTAGGCAAACAAAGAGAGATAAAAAAAAATCTATATTTCATGCTTGGTTACTGCTTGTTTGTTCATGAAACGATGCCTATAATTGAATATTTTTTCTAGAAATATTTTTCCGAACCTTGAAAGTTGTCTATAAATGCTACTGAATTTTAATGTGCGTATTGTTATGCGTTTACTTTTCTATATTGGCTAGAGGTATAGGGGGAGGGTTGATATCTCACAAAAATGTTTAACCCCGCCGCATTTTTGCGCCTGTCCCAAGTCAGGAGCCTCTGGCCTTTGTTAGTCTTGTATTATTTTAATTTTAGTTTCTTGTGTACAATTTGGAAATTAGTATGGCGTTCATTATCACTGAACAAGTATATATTTGTTTAGGGGCCTGTTGAAGGACGCCTCCGGGTGCGGGAATTTCTCGCTACATTGAAGACCTGTTGATGACCTTCTGCTGGTTTTTTTTCTATGGTCGGGTTGTTGTCTCTTTGGCACATTTCCCATTTCTATTCTCAATTTTATTAAAATTGCAGTGTGGTTTGACTACCCTTCAGTTTTACTGTTGTATACGTTTAAAAACATACGCAAACGATCTTGAAATCTGACAAATAAACACTTATTTACAATTACCCTGTGTGATAAGTACATTGTATCAACAATTGTTAACTTGCACTTTTGTTATTGTTCACTACAATTGCAAAATAGCACGACAGAGCCATCTTAAAAAAAACATAGACAGTAATACTGATACTTCCAACTACCAACACACAACTGACCCGATCAAATAGAATAAAGACAACAAACAACGAACACTTCACATAGTCTATGTAGCTTGTTGGTTGATCTGACAACGTTAAACGATGATGATTTGTTCTTAAACTCTTGACTGTTAATTATACTGTGTCTAGTGTATTTACTATCATCAAAACTTCAGTTTATAAATACATTAAAAAAAGAAAGGCATATATTTTAAATAACTATAAGTAAAAAAAAATGTTTTGTGCATTTTTCCTTTGATCTTTTTTTTGTAATTCAAAGTGTTAAAATCAGTTTAAAATTCAAATCAAACATAAATCAACTTTGCTTCCATATGTATTTGAACAAATGCAGAAATCGTAAAAAGCTTTGTTAAATTGATAAAGAAACATTTTCTAGATTAATTCTGTAAGATAATTTATTTTTCCTCTTCATTGTAAGTTTTATTTAATTTTCAATAAAAATTCTAAGATATTCTTTTTTTGTTAACTGGAAAGTGTCTATTTATCTTTTACATTTCTACAAAAGGAACACTAAATATACGGTTAACAGTAATAGTCCTTCATATTATAATTAAAAAGTAAAATCACAAATATATTGAATTCCGAGGAAAATTCAAAACGAAAAGTCCCTAATCAAATGGCAAAATCAAAAGCTCAAATACATCAAACGAATGGATAACAACTGTCATATTCCTGACTTGGTACAGGCATTTTCTTTCTTTTCTCAGGATTGAACCTGGTTTTAAAACTAGCTTAACCTCTCACCTGTATGACAGTCGAATCAAATTCCACATATAAACCACAGAAGATATCCACAGACAATGTAGAAAATTGGTTACTTCGAACATTATTTTTTTGTTGAAATAGCCTTGTGATGAGGCTTTCTTTTTTGGATATCTGAATAATTAGGGTCCGTTGTCAAATGAGTGTGTTGACTTGTGATTCTTCTTTCGTTTCTGAATGTCTGTAATGTTATGAGGACTGCTGTTAGTATTATCCTCCTTTTTCATTTTGGATATTTTCTTGTCAAGTATTTTTTCTCAATAAAAAAATTTCATTACCCTTTTGGTACCTGTCATCTCGTTCGTTTCAACATCATGAACACCAACTAAATTGGTAAAACAACCCAAAGATAACAATCGGTAAGTTTGTCATAGTTAGGGTGCATATTCAAGCCAATGTACGTATGTGCAGAACTCTTGCAAGTTCTATTTTCGTTTAATTAAAACAAATATAGCAGCAACGTGACAATCTTCAGGGTGAAATCAACACATCGGCAGTCTAATATAAAAAAAAACAAAAGTCAATATAACTTACGCCTATAATATGTAGGTGTACGCGATGGGTGTCATAAGAGAGAACACTTAGTGCTAAATAAAATTTTCTTTAATACATTAGTTCAACCCCAAGTACCCAAAGGTTTGCTGAGGTTCGTGTTGATGAGCTGTTAGTTTTTTTAGGCAAAAAAGGAAGAATGCATTTTACTAACCTTTTAACATGTGAGGCAAACATACCTTTTTCTTTCATTTTTATCAAAATATATATAAGATATCTATAACTGAATGATGGTTAAGGCAAACCCGTGTCCGTACTAAAAAATATCGATTTGGTTTTTTGTGCAGATAAATAAAAACCATGATATAGTCTACTAAGTGTCTTTTATCACAAGATTTTTTTTTAAATTTCAAGATAATTTGAACATAAACACAATTCAGTAAACATGTGTTGGGATGCTTTGTTCAATGTTAGATGTTTTCAGACTTCGTCAGGCGTCTACATTCAATTTGTGTGTTGTGTACCGATTGATACTTTAGAAGGGGAGAACATATTCCATTTACTGGATGTAGTTGGCTTTGAACTAGCTTTTAGTTAATGCATTTATATCGGACCCTGGTGTCTATTAATTTGATAATAGTAAGTTTTGTGTCTCGATCTACCTCTCAATACCGGTATATTGCCAAAAGCAGTCCTCTATGACGAGTTTGTATGCATTCTCTGATATCGTGTATCGGTATTTCAATATCAATTATTACTTAGACAGGTACTTTTTTTATGTGAAAAAGCATTAAAATAACATAGTTCTTAACGCGGAGTTCTAAATCGATCGCCGATAACCTTATGCCACAATATCTAACATTTCTATTACCTACCTTGAAGTGTAGTTAGGATATTGTGTTATGTGAGGATTTAATTCCCTGTTGTATGAGACAGTTTTTTTTTTACGCCCCTCTATTTTGAATAAGGTTGCTAAATACTTCAAATTCCTAGTGCATTGTAAGTATGTGACAATCATTGCAAATGTGTATTTTATACAATTAAGTGATTATATTTAAAAAAAACAAATCATAAGTCGAAAAGGAAAAGAAGTACAACGACGTTTTCAAAAGAAAAAATACAAACAAACAAAAACACAACACAATATATTGAGCAACAGGAATGAATACAAATTAGCTAGTAAAGTGAGACACAGCTAAACCCGTAAACAATCCATTCTCGTATTGTGTATATTCGAGCTAATATCAATAATTAACTTATTAATAGATTTCGAAAGTAGGTACTTCACATTATCTACATGTATTCGAATAGAAATGCGATCTTTTATGTTTTATCAACTACATATTATATTCTCAGAGAAAATACATTTTCTTGGTTAATATCTTTAAAGAGATGAACCTCTATTCCTAGTTTGAGTCCTCCAATATAAAAACGGAGGATCATATCTGTACAAAACAAAACATAACATGTAGAGAAAATTAACAAACAAAATGAGTCATCTGAAAAATGTATACTGATGTTCATAAACCAATTTGGCTACCTTAAATCCCGGTATACGAGTAAATGAGCGATCAATCTAAAAAGGGATGTCTAGATTACTGTTAGTTGAATATGGTAGATGTGCAAAACTGAACTTGTAAACATAGCTAAATTCTACGTCATATGGTCTCTGGTGGAGATTTGTTTCATTGCTTATCATACCACAACATTTGTCATCATGATCAATGGCTATTTACGCTCACTTTCTTTAACTAAAAATAACTTCTCTTGGCTCACATTAGATTGGTAAAAGCAATTGAAATGACTTCCTTGAGCACAAAATATGTTTCTTAAAGTGCATAAAACTCTAGATACCATTGATTTTGATTATATAGGAATGTTACAATTACAATCCAGGTTTTTTCTTAGTCTAGCAGAGTATATGTACCTTTATGGACACTCGGTGTTTAGTTAGAATCGTGTTGCGCAATCTTTAGTTTTCTACAAAATATTTTCCAAAGGATCGAATTGGTTCGTTGTCCAAAGGATCAAATAGGTCCGTTTTCCAATGACCTTCTCTTCTAAAACTAAAACTTGCAAGAAATGTCTCAAATTAGGTCCTCAAAAAGTGTTGGTATTTGAAGTAGGTGGTGAATTGCAACTGATGAACTTACATTTGGCTCCTACTTGTAAAAAACAGGCGAAGGGAAATTAATCAAAAACCCGTAGACTTTCCCTATAAAAGCACTTACCATCTGTTGCTAGTATGGTTCATTCTGATAAAAAGTCAAGTAATATATTTCATGGAAATATTCGGGTCAAATTTGTTCTATCAACGGAAAAAAGAAACAAACTAAAATGAGCGCAATATTCTTATGAAGAATGTTTCAAAAGTGTTGACACTCTGATGCTAATTGATAAAATGGCAACCAGTTGTGGTTATAGTTGACATTAAAATTCTTAAAGGTATTGGACTTTGCTTAACTTTTCGAGATAAGATGAAGTGAGACGAAAATAGCGCATGCATAAATGTTCATATTCATCAAGTGTTGCCTTTACATTTTTTTCCTGATATCAAATATAGTTTCTATGTACAAAA
This sequence comes from Mytilus edulis, assembly GCF_963676685.1. Classification (NCBI taxonomy): domain Eukaryota; kingdom Metazoa; phylum Mollusca; class Bivalvia; order Mytilida; family Mytilidae; genus Mytilus; species Mytilus edulis. The sequence goes on from NC_092356.1 coordinate 33,655,405, forward strand.
AAAAATGGTAATTTGGTCTTGTACGGTATCGTTTTCAAATTCATTTTTCTTAAACGGACAAGCAAACCATGCTGAAATCAAACTTTATTTCAGATATGATCCATATGTTATTGATTTTTAGTTCTTGTGAAAATATAAATTCAACCACAGCAACAAGTGTGCGGCATTTTTCTCAGATCGATCAAGAAATGTGAAAATAGCACAGAAATTAGAGAAATCAGTTTCTACTATTATGGTAGTTTCTAAATCTTTATATAGTAATAGGTTTGATGAACCTTAAGTTTTTGATAAACGGCTTTTGCTGGCATGCAGCTTATATCTAGATCAAAATCGTAATTAATCATTTGTTTTACGTGGTAATCTTGTTTATAGGCTCTACAAGGTTGTAAAAAATTACAAAACCTTCAATATAATGAGACTTTTTTTTCCTCAGGTAAAACTGACATGCATGTCTTCGACTGTTCCTTATACATCCTATTCAACATCGTTTGCTCTAAATGTCTCCTTTTTCATTTGTTTTAAAATATGCTTAAAATGTAGTCAAACGTACTTTTGTCATAATTTTAAAAATATGTTTTATCATTTTACTGATAAAATAGTTAAATTATAGTATGTTATCATAGTACAACTCACAGAAGAAAATGATTCGTACTACTGTAATGAGTGATAAGTGCATCTGATGATCTATAATTGAATTACATATCATTATTTGATATATGCAATTCAACCTTGTTGCAATGATATTAAGTAATAACTTTGGTTCGATTACCCCTTTTCAAAAGATATATGCTGAATCTATACATGAGCAACGACAATCCAAGAGCTTTAGAGCCTGTTATAATGGATTCAAATCATAAGGTATGTTCAATTTGTAACAAACGTCATGTTTCAAAATCGAGTATAGAATGGTGTTTAAAGTGTAACCAAGCCTTCTGTACAGAATGCAAGGTTACCATAGTTTGATGAGCACAACTGCGAATCATATGACCATACCAACAGGAAGCTATGATGAGCTCTGGACATCGATTACAAGTGTGAGGACCACAATGAGCCGTACCACCTTTATTGTCAAACTCATGACAAACTTCTTTTTCTCACGTACATTGAAGATCATTCCGAATGTAAGGATATCAAATCAATAATAAGATCACGAAAAATATCAAGACTTCAGAATTATACAATGAAGTACGCATGTATTTGGCAGGTATGGACAGAAACATTGATAAAATGATATTAGAAATTCAAACAAATAAAACCCGTATAAAAGATTACCCGGGATCATTGCACAACAGATGTGCGAGATTGCAGAAAAATTAAACAAACACTTAGTTACTCTGGAAATACAACTCAAAGAGGAAATTTCTAAACATAAAAATGTAGCTGAAAATGACATGCAACTAACACTCAAATATACTCATAATAGATACCAGGATTAAAATTTATATTAACGCCAAACGCGCGTTTCGTCTCTAAAAGACTCATCAGTGGCGCTCGAATCAAAAATGTTTATAGGGCCAAATAAAGGGAAGTTTGGATACAGTTGAAATTGTGTTTGAGTAGGATGAAAATATAACTAGTTTTTGTAATACTATCAACACATTCGGCTCGGTTCAGATGGAAAAAAAATCGAGTAGACTCTGTCTTGAAAATAAAAAAAGATAAACAGGCTCAAACCATCGAAAAACTGAATACTATTGAAGACAGTTCAACTTCAAAAAGCATCATAACGCACACCGAATTACACCAACTCTATATCAAAAACTAATACATCATCAAGAAATTGGTCAGAGGTACTTTATATTATTTACAAAACATTGACAGTAGAACACACGCCATCCTCCCCAGATCATTTGGCATCTTTCAAGACCTTAGTGTATTATCTCATGATTTCATAATGAAAGAAAGAGAAAGAGAGAGAAAAACACCAAAGGAATATTAAATATTTAAACTCTTAGGACGAAAACAAACCGACGATGCCGTGGCAAAAATGAAAAACGACGAACATATAAAGAAAAGTTCACATAACACAACATAAAAAGCTACACTGAGCAACAAAGAGTCAACAAAAAAATGGGAATGATATGATGTGCACCGGAAGAGCAAGCAGGTCTTGCTCTACATGTGACACGCGTTGTGATGCTAACGCAAGCACAATCCTGTGATAAGTCAAGTACTGTAGGTTACATTCGAATAAAAGAGGACAGGAATATGGTTACGACAGTATATCCGTCGTCATCTGTGAAACAGATATTCTACAACAGTGAATCAACTCATACTTGGCTTCCTTAAAATTTTAAACATGATGATTTCAACTTTGGAACTCCTGGTTCAAAAGCTTTCTTGTAAGCAGCAAGAGACCAAGATGACAATCAAAACTCTAAATGATCACAGAATTCTAAAGTGTGAGCAACACAAAATCAAGGGATACTCATGTGATCCAGCAGGATTCGAAGTTTTGTTTCCACTTTACTTCCGTCGTATCTTTCATGTCACGTGTAAATGATATCATAGTCATAGTTAGCCTTTGGTGACAATTCACTCTTTGCGAAAGGTTTTAACCAGAAACCAGAACAAAGTTAAAATGTTTAAAACATCATAATATTAAAAAAACAAGGAATAATTTCATTATAATTTTTGAGTTTAAAAAAAAATACGACTACTTAAAACATTTGTGTCAATCCTGTATGGATAACAGTATTTTTTTCGTTTAAGAAAAAAATGTCAATGTTTTGAATTTAAATAGGTAAAATTATGTATAGAAAGATAATATCATGTAAAAACACGCTACGTGTCAACAGCGTAAAGATGAATAGATTCGTCGTAGATTTTGTCTACACGTGTGACCATCTCTATCATAATGACCCCGATGACATTTATTAATGTATACTTAAATCTAATGACATTTCAATTGATTCTAAATAGCATTTAACTTCAATAATATATCTTTATTTTTCGAATAGAATTCACTTTAATAGCAGTAGAAAAAGACTGACGTGGTAAATTAACTTGAAATATGCCCTTGAAATGACCCGCCGTTTTGAAATTGATTTGACTGTTCGATCTTTTATGATCTGACTGTTTTTTTGGTCTTTTATGATTTAACTGTTTTGTGTATTGTTAGTTGACTGTTCGGTCTTTCATGATTTTACTGTTCAATCTTTTATTGTGTGACTGTTCTGCTCTGCATTATTTGACTGTTCTGTCTTTTATGATTTTACTGTTCAATCTTTTATTGTTTGACTGTTCTGCTCTGCATTATTTGACTGTTCTGTCTTTTATGATTTTACTGTTCAATCTTTTATTGTTTGACTGTTCTGCTCTGCATTATTTGACTGTTCTGTCTTTTATAATTTGACTGTTCAGTCATTTACGATTTTATTGTTCTGTCTTATGGTTTCACTGTTTAGTCTTTTATATTTTACTGTTTGGTCTTTAATAATGACTGTTCGGTCTTTTATGATTTGACTGTTCTGTCTTTTATGGTTTGACTGTTCGGTCATTTATGATTTGACTTTGAAAAAAAAGTTAAATGATAAATTATTTGCTTCTATATTCCTAATACACTTCCGTATTGTACAGATGCACAGTTTATTGTGTAGTTTTTTTCGATGTTATAACTTGAAAGTACTGAAATGTACCTAGCTAATTTTCCTTTATGTAGTTGTTGTACAAATGATTTTAGTACCATATTACAATACTAGATTTGATCTAATAATTCTCATTACCGGTTTTGTTATACAACTGTATTGTACTTTCAAGGTATAATTTTCCATACACATATGCAGAGATGTCTCATTGGCACTCAAAGTCATACCACATCTTTTTATATCTATATAATGATGTTTAAATATATCAACTGAGTGAAAGAAATGTACTTGTAAATTTAAGTATTTGTTTCCAAATATTAACTACAAATTGGAGAAAAAATGGAATTAGACAGCAGGTACGGGGCGCCGAATTGTAATCAAAATCATTTTGTGTACACAAAAATTCAATTCTGTCGTAACAAAATCAATTAAATTTAAATTTGTAGTATGCTACAAACATTGTTGATCAAAACTCACTTTTGTCCGTATAAAATTGAATTTCGAGTACAAACCCACAGGAGTCCCCTTCGGCGCCCCGTAGCAGTCAACCTATGTAATTTCTAGAAATATGTGATCCTGGGTCGTGTTCAATATCGTAGCAGCTACGTACAATGTAGCTGGTCGCGTTCAATATCGTAGCTGCTACGTAGTGTTATGTAGATTTTGACTATTGAGACGTTACGCACGATATTGCGTCTCAAATGGTAACCTCAAATTTTTAAGTTTTACGGCGATGGATGATTATTGGGAATATTTTTTTTATTTCGCTTGCAATTTCTGTTTTGAACATCAATATGGATACTTCTTAATGTTTGGTTGTACTAAATATGCATGAAATATTTCCCACTGAAAGTAATGTAAGCAACAAACAACAAAATATATTGTATTAATTATTTTGATAATGCATAAATCTATATGAAATAAGAAGATATATATATATATATATATATATATATATATATACAACTCGTCTAAACATCAACCCAACAATGTTAGATCTGTAAATTTGCTTTCGCAAATTTTTGGTTCTTCCCTCGCCGGGATTCGAACATATATATATATATATATATATATATATATATGTATACAACTCGTCTAAACATCAACCCAACAATGTAAGATCTGTAAATTTGCTTTCGCAAATTTTTGGTTCTTCCCTCGCCGGGATTCTATGCTACTGTGATATCGTGATACCAAATCGCCTGCACTGCAGCCGTCCCGCTAGACCACACGACCACCTGGGCTCTACAAAATAATAGAGCTTTCGCTGGCCGTGTGTTCCTCGTCAGTTTTAATCTAGCGGCGTACTACAGTACATGATATTTGGTGTCACGATATCACAGTAGCATGGGTTCGAATCCCGGCGAGGGAAGAACCAAAAATTTGTGAAAGCAAATTTACAGATCTAACATTGTTGGGTTGATGTTTAAACGAGTTGTATATACATGATGTACATAGCCATGTATCACCACCATTGATGGCGATCCGATGGATGCATCTGTTGTAGAGTTGTCACTGACTCAGACGTACTTATATTTATACGGTATGATGGGTGTCAATGATACAACCCTCTACCAGAGACCAATTGACATAAAACGTAAAACAATGCAATGTTTCCCCATGTAGATCCGAACAAGAAGAAGACATATATTGTGCTATAATTAAAAAAGTTTGTCGGGAATTACAAGTTAAACGGGTCTTGCTTATAAAATTCACCTTACTTTCTTTAATAACGGAACAATTATATTAAGAAATGAAACGATTGTCAGAGAAAAAAAGATAATTAAAATGTATATTCATCTGATATGTTTACAAGCTTTGTATGATATGGTGAGGTTTATAGCCAAGCTTCAGGCCCAATTTTATTTTCACTTTCATGTTCTATACATATAAATCATATTGCAGAGAAATAGTTAAAAAAAAATCTCAGTTTTACACTTTCAAAATTTGCGAAAATTTGAAAAAGACGATATTTTTTATCCTCTAGTAATACACAACTTTTTGACAACTTAAGAACCTCATCTAAACGACCAAACCCAGTCATCGGATTATTTTCATGCTTTGTGGTCTTGTTGATAGCATCTGACAATCAAGAAAATTCTACATGAGGAAATATATACAGATGTTCTACCATAAGTAGCATCCCGAATCGACAACGTTGAAAACGTATGAAAATCGCCCAGTGGACAAACTTGCAAGACATTTCATTTCTTTGAAAACGAATCCGTTTTGACTACACCAATTATCAAAAAGTCTGTAGCTGTTTTGTTGATTTAAAGTACAATTACGGAAAAGCACTATTTAGTTTGTTACAAATCTAAATTTTCAATAAATAACGTCGCAAATGACAGTTTATTTGTAAAAGCGGCGAAATCAGACATTAGACATCTTACAAGACATTTGCTAAAAGCCGTTTCATTTTTATATATGGTGTAAGTGCTGCAAAAATTCTATTTTGATATGGTCTTTCTATGTTCTTTTGTGAGCATAATTTACTGAAACGAAATTTCATATTATCTTATTTATATTAAAACCTTTGAATTTTGATAACTTAACATTTTCCTCAATCTGATCATAATGAACACTTTTTGTTTCTGCCAAAAAATAGCGTTGGTCGTTACAGAAACGCATATTTAGTAATATTGTAATACTTTATATATAAAGCATAACATGCATTCGAATTTTCGCGGATATAACACTGTTTTGAAAACACAAAAACCCCTGCAAAAGTTATAATGCGTATAGTCTGACACGCATATTTTTTACGTTTTGTCATTATGCTGTCCTTATTTTAGACTATTGTAAAATATAATTAAACAATTTGTTGTCTTTTCGGAATAGTATTTACCTGTCTAGTCTATGGATATAAATTTCATATAACTGAACTGTTATGATTGTATAGCAAAAGCTGTTTATTAGTGTGGACTGGTTGATTACACGATATTGACTCAATAACGTGCGTAACGTCTGAACGTGTAGCTATAGACTAGCTGCTACGTGGATATTGATAGCAGCTACGTAGCCGCTACGATATTGAACTCAACCCTTCTATCAATATATATGTAGAAACTAGGCTAGCTACACGTTCAATGGTCATAAAATCTACGTAGCAATACGTAGCCGCTACGATATTGAACGCAACCCTGGACAAGCGTTGATACCGTGTAGTACACTTCAAGTTATGGAATCGTATAAGTTGTGTACTATAAGGTTATAGGGATAATCTACAGCATCGATATTTTTATCGATATGTTGATGATGACTGCGTTATTGTGTAGAAATTCACCAAAAATAAACTTTAAAAAGTCTCATCCTTCCTCGCGTCGTTGAAAAGAAAAGAGAATCCATTAAATGCTATTTCATTGTGTTGTTATTACAAAGAATGTTATTTAATAAGAAGAAGTGTAAGAAAAGTACAGTAGTTCAAAATTTAAAAGAACCATATTATGTTCAACAAAAACGACGGCCGTGTGTTCCTCGTCAGTTTTAATCTAGCGGCGTACTACAGTACATGATATTTGGTGTCACGATATCACAGTAGCATGGGTTCGAATCCCGGCGAGGGAAGAACCAAAAATTTGTGAAAGCAAATTTACAGATCTAACATTGTTGGGTTGATGTTTAAACGAGTTGTATATACATGATGTACATAGCCATGTATCACCACCATTGATGGCGATCCGATGGATGCATCTGTTGTAGAGTTGTCACTGACTCAGACGTACTTATATTTATACGGTATGATGGGTGCCAATGATACAACCCTCTACCAGAGACCAATTGACATAAAACGTAAAACAATGCAATGTTTCCCCATGTAGATCCGAACAAGAAGAAGACATATATTGTGCTTTAATTAAAAAAGTTTGTCGGGAATTACAAGTTAACCGGGTCTTGCTTATAAAATTCACCTTACTTTCTTTAATAACGGAACAATTATATTAAGAAATGAAACGATTGTCAGAGAAAAAAAGATAATTAAAATGTATATTCATCTGATATGTTTACAAGCTTTGTATGATATGGTGAGGTTTATAGCCAAGCTTCAGGCCCAATTTTATTTTCACTTTCATGTTCTATACATATGAATCATATTGCAGAGAAATAGTTAAAAAAAAATCTCAGTTTTACACTTTCAAAATTTGCGAAAATTTGAAAAAGACGATATTTTTTATCCTCTAGTAATACACAACTTTTTGACAACTTAAGAACCTCATCTAAACGACCAAACCCAGTCATCGGATTATTTTCATGCTTTGTGGTCTTGTTGATAGCATCTGACAATCAAGAAAATTCTACATGAGGAAATATATACAGATGTTCCACCATAAGTAGCATCCCGAATCGACAACGTTGAAAACGTATGAAAATCGCCCAGTGGACAAACTTGCAAGACATTTCATTTCTTTGAAAACGAATCCGTTTTGACTACACAAATTATCAAAAAGTCTGTAGCTGTTTTGTTGAGTTAAAGTACAATTACGGAAAAGCACTATTTAGTTTGTTACAAATCTAAATTTTCAATAAATAACGTCGCAAATGACAGTTTATTTGTAAAAGCGGCGAAATCAGACATTAGACATCTTACAAGACATTTGCTAAAAGCCGTTTCATTTTTATATATGGTGTAAGTGCTGCAAAAATTCTATTTTGATATGGTCTTTCTATGTTCTTTTGTGAGCATAATTTACTGAAACGAAATTTTATATTATCTTATTTATATTAAAACCTTTGAATTTTGATAACTTAACATTTTCCTAAATCTGACCATAATGAACACTTTTTGTTTCTGCCAAAAAATTGCGTTGGTCGTTACAGAAACGCATATTTAGTAATATTGTAATACTTTATATATAAAGCATAACATGCATTCGAATTTTCGCGGATATAACACTGTTTTGAAAACACAAAAACCCCTGCAAGTTATAATGCGTATAGTCTGTCACGTCTGACACGCATATTTTTTACGTTTTGTCAATATGCTGTCCTTATTTTAGACTATTGTAAAATATAATTAAACAATTTGTTGTCTTTTCGGAATAGTATTTACCTGTCTAGTCTATGGATATAAATTTCATATAACTGAACTGTTATGATTGTATAGCAAAAGCTGTTTATTAGTGTGGACTGGTTGATTACACGATATTGACTCAATAACGTGCGTAACGTCTGAACGTGTAGCTATAGACTAGCTGCTACGTGGATATTGATAGCAGCTACGTAGCCGCTACGATATTGAACTCAACCCTTCTATCAATATATATGTAGAAACTAGGCTAGCTACACGTTCAATGGTCATAAAATCTACGTAGCAATACGTAGCCGCTACGATATTGAACGCAACCCTGGACAAGCGTTGATACCGTGTAGTACACTTCAAGTTATGGAATCGTATAAGTTGTGTACTATAGGGTTATAGGGATAATCTACAGCATCGATATTTTTATCGATATGTTGATGATGACTGCGTTATTGTGTAGAAATTCACCAAAGATAAACTTTAAAAAGTCTCATCCTTCCTCACGTCGTTGAAAAGAAAAGAGAATCCATTAAATGCTATTTCATTGTGTTGTTATTACAAAGAATGTTATTTAATAAGAAGAAGTGTAAGAAAAGTACAGTAGTTCAAAATTTTAAAGAACCATATTATGTTCAACAAAAACGACGGGACAAAACTTTACGTAAAAATTTTAAAAATTGTAGTCAGTGCATTTGTTTTTGTGGGTAGGATACTGAATGACACAGAGACACTATCTATTTAATTCGAAATTAAAGAAGACCCACCTTCATTCATTAAAGTAAAGTAGAAATCGATATGTTGGGAAAATTTGTATTCAAATTTTTGGATTGTAACGGTAACCGCATATACAAAGGGGAGCATACTTTATTGATATATCGTGAAATAATATACAGTTACAAGTTCTGTTAAAAAGACGTTTTCAATCCTAAGGTTTTATAATTAATCAGATAATATTGTTATTGTTTTATAGGCTACACCTATTGACTGTAATTGTATTAGAAGAAACCTTGTCATGACCATGATCAAACAAATTTTAAATAGACAGCAGACGACAATGACGTAGCGTGACACTGTGGTACGACGGTGCATTCGATTGATAATCTTTTGTTTTTGATCTTTCTACTTTGACACCTTAGAATATAGAATATCTATGAATCTTCATACCTCTATTCAAAAATGGAATTTTCCCACGTTGTCACTTTTTGAAGCATTTAAAAACTTGAATGATAATTCTGATCATCAAACCAAGATAATTTAAAAGATAGAATAGATATTTAACAGTTAATTCAAGTCAATAACTGAAATTGATCAGTTAGCATGTGTTGTATGGACACTTATTAAATTTTGGGTTGATATGAACTTGGAAGACGTTTTATAGATGATGTTACATTTCTGTATCAGTTGATAGCCTTTATAGAATGTTAACATAAAATGATAATTTGTCAAGATACTAAAGTAAGCATTTATAGAAGATTATGTATAGCATGTATCATCAATTGGACTTAATAGACATCGCTTTAAACATGTTTAGATCGGAGGTCCTTCATTCCTTAATTTTTTTCATACTATTTTCCTCTTTCATTTGTCTATTTTGATCATTATACTCAATTCTTTATATTTTAGCATCCAATAATTTTCTATTCTTACATATAATATTTTGACCTTTTTTTCCATTTTAGTTATTTTGCTCTTTATTTTGAACTTTTTGTCCATTATTCTCTAATCTGTAAACCCCATTTAAAACCTCGGATTTAACATGTATGGCCGTGGACCGCATAAGGAGATTTGACGGGGGGAAATGTTTCAAAATCATAATTGCCCTAGCTTTAGCACGATTTGAAGCAAGAAAAAAACCTGGTTTACTTCCGTCGGTTATCAACTGTTAAATGTTAATGCTTCAACATTTTATATGTAGGAATATACAAAGAGAGATAACTGAGATATTATTTTTTGTACAAATTTTTAACGATTAAATGGTGAAAGAGTATTTAAAAATGTCCTACATCTCCTTAATTTCCAAATCGAATATACGTAATTAAAGCTTATGATCATCTTTACTCGTATCTCATCGTTACAAAAAATAAAGATGACAAAGAATAGAAAAATAGTCTATACATTGGAATAAAAAATTCAGGTAAATTTCATACTTTGTAAACAACAATAAAAGATGGGCCGGCCATTTTTTTGAAATGGAAAACAACACTTTACATTTCATGTGTATTTTCTTGATTTACCTTAACCAGGAACGTTCACGGCCTTAACTTAATTTGAAAGCAATTGATATATAAAAATAACCTGAAACAGTACAATGAGCAGTATCACCAAAACAGCACCTGAAATAAATAGCTATAAAAAATTCTAAAGTCAACTATTGCCGTAGGAAAAAGTAAAATCACAAAAATACTGAACTTAGAGGAAAATCTATTCGGAAAGTCCATAATCACATGGCAAAATCAAATAACAAAAGTTTTTTTTAAATAGTTTATAATTTATCAATTAATAAAAAGTAAAATCACAAAAATACTGAACTCCGAGGAAAATTCACAACGAAAAGTCTCTTATCAAATGGCAAAATAAAATGATAAAACACATCAAAGAAATGGACACTTTGAGGAAGATTTGTTATAAATGTTTTCAGTACCGAAAGTTACTAAATACTAAGCAAATACTATCCTCTAGCTTTGATGGTCAACCAGCAGCGATATCGACCCAATGTATTTCATCAATGAAATATCATCAAGTAATCGAGAGAGAAGAAAACTATTATTTATTTTTGCACAAAACGTTTGTTGTGAAGCTAATTAAAAGAAATACAATAAAATCTGTTACGCAAAAACTTTTATTGAGAGGTGACTGACATACAGTAATTGTTAGGTTTTTTTTTATTTCAACGGCCATTGACAAACACGATTACGTTCGAATACCAACGTCTCTTTTCAAGAAAAATATTTAGATTAAAAATACTCTTAAAACTAGCACATATTTCAGTATAACTCACGATCAAATTTAATCGTGAAAGTGTCTCTACATCCACGCTGTTATGAATTCAATTCCTAATTGAAATTCTTGTTTTATGATCTATTTGAAATTGACTTTTTATTTTTTTTTCTTTTTGTTCCTGAATTTATCATTGACCACTAAAATGTAAAATTTCTATGTGGACACAAGCATTTATTTCAACAGTGTTCATAAATTATACAAGAGCTAACACAAATGTTGTGAAACTGCTATATATGATACGTTGTGATGTGTTATTTGTGTTGTCAAAAGTATCAGTTGTTTAGGTATTTGGAAAATATTGCGGTTTTTGTTGCTACGTGTACAATCGCAGTAATATAAAATCTGTATTTGACGGAACATTTAATGACAGTATACATTAAGAAAAAATTAAAAAAAAACACCTTATGTTCCAGTTTAACAAAACTGCGTGTTTTCGTAAACCTAAAGATTCTTTGTTCTTTTTCGTTTGTTTAATTCGTGTCGAAATATCATAATATATTAAAGATATATACACACCGAGATAACTGGGATATTATTTTACAATTTTTCAACGGTTATATGATGATAAATTTTTTACAATTGTCATCTCCTTAATTAATTTTCAAATCAAATACACTTAAAATAAGATATATTATTATCTTTGTGTGTATCTCATCAATCACAAAAAAGGATAAAAAGTAGAAAAATATTCAATGCTTTGGAATAATAATACATGTCAATACCATCTATAATACTAAAATTACGAGGTCCAATTTGTCAGCCGTCATCACGTAAAAACGACGAATCACAGAATTCAACTTTATATATAACTAATATAGTACAACGGTGTAGATTAAAAATTACACCACTCCAGGCCCTTTTGTTTTCCACGTAATTAATATTGCCAATAATTAAGAAGTTCCGGGTCGAGTCCGCTACCGATACCAATAGTATATTCACCTGTTGTAAACCTATTACCTTATCTGTACGTTCCGCATCTGACAGGCGCACCACCAAACGTTGTATTCAGGATTAATATGCTATATACACGGGTCATAACCACAGGGTTGACACAACTAAATTGTCAAATTGTTACCTATTGTAGTATTTTAATCGGTAAGACTTTCTAAGATAACAATACGAATACTAAAAATCTGGACTAAAAATAAGGCGTATAGGTACAGTTTTCAATTTGTTAGTGGGCATGACGTAAAACAGCGAAGCAAAGAATTCAACTTTATTTATAACTTATATAGGACAATGCAGTTGATTAAAAAATACTCCATTCCAGGACCTTTTGTTTTCCAAATAATTAATATTATTGTTTCAGTTCGACGGGTTCAAGCAGAAAGACTTGAAAGCAGAGAAAAACTGTGTATCTTATAATCGGCATGACTTTATCAGATGACAATACTAATACTAAAATAAGGCTTGCGCATAGTTATATACTTTAATTCAGTCACGGACCTGTGATATCACGGGTGTGTTCTAGTACTATTTTAAAAAAACTATAAAAGATTTGTCGGCCATCTTTTCAAAAATGGAAAACAACACTTTATAACTTTCATACATATTTTCTATATTTAGCTTGACAAGGAATGTTCAAAGCCTTAAATTTGAAAGCCAATGATGTACAAGAACCGAAACAGTTAAAGAGCAATATCACCGAAAATGCACCTAAAATTAGTAGCTAATTACATGACGTAGGGAGTTTCTAAATCAATTTAAGGAATAAACGGACACTTTGAGAAAGGTTTGTTATAAATCATGATAGTTAATTCCGAAGTGCTGACTACTTAGCTGATGATATCGTCTTGATTTGAAAATACATCAGCAGTGGTATCGACCCAATGTTGTTCTTAAACAGAAACGAAAAAAACACTTTTAAAATATCCTGCGTCCCAAGCATTGTTTGTGCTTTCATTGGGAACGCTCAAAGCCGAATTCTTGAGGGTCACGGTTTCATAAATTGATCACCGTAGATAATGTATGGTGAGCAATTATAATGAAAATAAGATGGATATTCACACTTTAAAATGTTCAAAAACAACTACAATCAATTTGTGTTTTCCAATCTTTTATTGAGAGTCGAAAGTTTGTGGAAATTGAATATCATTTTTGACCATTTGAATGTAAAACTCGAGTACTTATTTACGCTCTTCATTTTGAGCAATAAAAACATTTGAAAATTTGATAATGGTCTCTGTACCCGAAACGAATGTAATCTTAATTGACCAAAATAGCCAGCTTTCCCGCCGAATGTATGTTGTTCTGACCGGGCTTTCTGACTTCCTCCACCAATAAATTCTGGTCGGTTAAACATAGATTATCAATTGATCAATCATAATGAAAATAATATGTGCATATCACAACTTTATATAAACACGATATGTTTGCAGTGAATGTTTTTTTCTTCAGAAAAGGGTACACTTTTTGTGCTGACATGAATTATCATTGATATGGTTATATTTATAAATTAACTGTTTACAAAATTTAATAGAATTTTTGAAATACTAAGGCTTTTCTACCTCAAGAATAGATTATATTAGCTGTATTTGGCAAAACCTTTAGGAATTTTGGTCCTTAATGCTCTTCAACTTCGTACTTTATTTGGCCTTTTTTCACTTTTTGGGATTCGAGCGTCACTGATGAGTCTTTTGTAGACGAAACGCGCGTCTGGCGTATATACAAAATTTAGTCCTGATATCTATGATGAGTTTATTTCAAACTCTCATAAAATATGGTTTTGTTATAGAATGTATTGAGGAATCGATGACATTTTAATGTATTTATTGGAAGTCAGATTTAAAATATATAATATTTAAATCAAAATCTCATTCTTATGTGACACTAAAATAATCTTAAGAGAACAATGTTTAAAGAAAAATGCGGTAATTTTAATGAAAGTTACCTCCCACCATGGTATTATGGTCACAAATGTCAATATATTACTTACATGCTCCCACCAAACTTGGAGTTGTATGTCCGTAGAGATGTATTCTCATTGTATAGACTTCGCTGTTTTGTAAATCAAAAGAAACAGTTTAAGGAAGTTCGCTTGCCCTGTTTTTGAGATTTTTGTCAGATTTTCGGAATCCTCTGGTTTTATCCATTTGAATGCCTTAAAAAATGTTGCCCATTGACCCCCTATTTTCTTTTTATATATCTTTTACATGTGTAATAATAAGCTTTTTAATAGTTTTTGAGAACTTAAACTTGTCAATGATAAAGGAGGGTTTGGATGGGGTTAAATGATTAGAGAATAATGCCCTTAAAAAATGAAGATTAGAGAATAACGGACCAAAAAAATAAAGATTAGAGAAATGCGTGGCCTAAAAATATAATGATTATTGAATAATTAATAACAGAAAACGCTAAAAATTAAGTGTTTACAGAATTTTCCCTTCTTGAAATTTAAAGAAAATTATCAAAATTATTGTAAAAATATAAAAGTGAAAACAAACTTGGTAAACCTTTTTTGGTTTCGTGATAACAGACTATAGGATTCAGTCAATGTGAACTGGTTTCCGATACTTCTACTCGGATTTCGGATCTTTTCGGTTCATACTTCTACTCGGGTTATTTCGAATGTTATCGTCTATCTTTAAAGATGTCAGAGGTCATAGCAGACGAATTTGATGAAAATTCTGTTGTTCCATGTGTGTTTAGCTTTTATTCAAATGAAAAATCTGTGAAGGAGAGATTCCGCACTAGAATACCAATATGCTTCAAGAAGCACACCACTTTGAATGGATTTAAACAAAATTTAATAGACTTTGCTGGCATCAAAGAACACGCAGCCTCCATACTGTATTGTTAGTTTTCTCGCTTGAATTGTTTTACATTTGTCATTTGGGAGCCTTTTTATAGCTGACTATGCGGTATTGGCTTCGCTCATGGTTGAATGCCGTACAGTGACCTATAGTTGTTAATTTCTGTGTCATTTGGTCTCTTTTAAAGAGTTGTCTCATTGACAATTACACCACATCTTCTTTTTTATATGTAGTCAAAATCACTGGAAATAACTGATGAGAACTTGGACTTGTTACTTCAAGGAACTAGCATTTAAATCATGCAGAACAATACACATCAACAAGTCATTGTTGAGAAACAAATGAAAACCTTGCTGTTGTTTGGAAATCACCGTTCTCATTCATTTAAAAGAATGTTTTTTACTCTTTTTTTTAAAGATTAAAGAAAACTGGGGAAAAAATTAGAGAATAATGCGTAAAAAATCACTTTTAAAGAATATACTTATTTTTTGAAGATTAGAGAAAAAAGGGGTGAAAATTAAATGTTTACAGAATAACAGACCCCCCCCCCCCCCCATCCAGACCCTCATAAAGCTATGAAACGTCAAGAGAAAACATTTTCCCGCAAAAATTGCTAATATCTCGAAAACAAGCACATTGACCAATATATTTTTTTGTTCTTTTGATTCCTTTATTAATCCCAAGCACATTGACCAATATATTTTTTGTTTGCTCTTTTGATTCCTTTATTAATCCCCTATCAATATAAACTAGTGTTTCGAAAAGCTAATAATTTTGCAACTGAGAAGCGAACTCCCTTAAAGCTGGGGTCACACATTCACGATTTTTACTGCCGTCCTTGACAGGACCATTCCCGATTAAAATTTGTCAAAAGTCTGATTAAGATCCTGTGAATCGTGGATGGAAATTCGATTTGTATCTTTCGCCAGGTAAAATTCGACCGAGTCTGTCACGACTGCGTCCCGATTCTACCGAATGTAATCCGACAGAGATCAGATAGTGACAAGACAGTGAACCGACGCTGACGGAAGTTATCCGTTCAAAAACTGTCGGCATAATCGGGATGATCAGGTACTGTCGGAACGTAATCCTATCACGGTCCGCTCTATCGCATTGCAAACGGCTTTGTCTGGTCTCAGTCGTATTGTATTCTGTTATTGTCGGGACTTCTCCAGATCATTCCCGTTCCACGGGACACCGTCCCGAATACACAGAACATTGTTAGGAATTCGATCCGATACAGCAGAATCTGTCACGACATAGGCACGATTGTAATCCGACTAGACAAAATCGGCTGAGTTTCCCCGAATGTTACGGGACGCACCTAACTGTCGGGGTGCTTTGCCGAACTATTCGGACCATTCCCGATTAGTAGGAATCTGTTACGAACTAAAACGACTGCGTTCAGACAATAATAGGACATTCCAGATAATTGAGGATACTAATCCGACTTTTTCACTTTTCGTGTCGTATCGCTGTCTGATCTCAAACGGGAGCAATAATCGGCAATGTGTGAACCCCGCATTAGTTTCCATCAATGTAATAATGAGGAATAGGTAGATCGATATACCGGTATGTTTATTATGATTACATTCTAAAATCTAGGATGTTTAATAGAAAAGAAATCAAAACAGCGCACTCATAAACACTACATAAGTTAAGATAAGATATTTCATTGGATTAAAATCAAAAACTATTGGATTGTTACCAAGACTATAAACATTGGCTATACATACATATTATATATAATATTATCTGTCCTCGTTTATAGTCATTATATATGTATATCCCTTCTATTTTAATTCCAACATGTTGAAAGAAAACATTATTACAATAAAATCTGTATCTAATCTCAAAGAGGAGGTTGTACCAGATGTGATCGTGTGTGTCAATGACTGCCGAGAACAAAGACTTCATGTAAAAACAGAATGTCAGGGACCTTTCAAATCAAAACTCATTATTACCTTATTTACACATTTCAGAGGTGATAACATCAAGTAATTAAGAACAAAAAATGTTTATTATTGTATTGCTTTTTGCACAAGACTTTTGTTATGTGGCTAATGAAAAAAAAATACGATAAAATATATTACGCAAAAACTTTTACTGAGAGGTCACTTACATACTGTAGTTGGTAAAATCTGTGTCGTAGGCAGCCAGAGACACACACGATTACGTTGAAATATATATGTATATATATATACAAGCGGCTCCCACAAGAGGGGGGGGGGAGCAAAAAATATTGAAGGTTATTGAGCTCCTTTTTGAGATATTTATTTTTTCTTAAATGACGGGAAAAGGCTGCCTCACACTTTTACCTTATATTTGATTGTATTCTTTGGGTCTCAAATGGAAAGATAAAAAATAAAAATCTGCTAAAATTTAGGTATAATACTTCTTATGAGCTATTGTAGTCTTATATGAAAAGAAAAAATGATGTTATGGGGGAAAACATTTTTACCCTGTAACGTAGGGATTTCCAAGGAGTCCGAACATCTGACAAAAATTCCTCAACCTGACCCAAGTACATCCTTAAATTATACAAAATACAGTATAACTGACGATGAATTTTCAGGTTTCTACATCGAATCTGTTATAAATTCTAATCCTTATCAAAAGTATTATCTTATGATCAATTTGAAATTGACTTGTCTTGATTTTTAACATTTGTGTCTGTATTCTTTATTGTGGCCACTAAAATCAAAATTTATTTGTGGATACAAAGATTTATTTCAAGGTTATGCATGAAAATTACTAGTCTAAGAGCAAAATAAGAAATTTTGAAACTACTATATATAAGGTAAGATTTGGTGTTTGAATATCAATTGTTTCGGTATTAGGAAAACAAAGTGGTTTGTGCTGCAACATTTCCAATCGCAACTATTATGTTTGGTAATATAAATAGTATTTCATCGAATATTGAAAAACGGTATACAGTCCGTGGAATGTGAAAAATGTATATTACAGTTTAACAAAACTGGGTTTTTTTCAAACACCCTTCGGAAATAAGAAACATTGACAGATTGTTGTTTATCAAAAGGGTACAAAATTATTCAAGAAAAAAGGCACCGTTATCGAAAAATCGAATCTCATTGACATTTCTAAGGTTTTGATTCCAAAATGTTGGTATATATATATATATTATAATATGAGAATATATATTCAACCGTGCTTTTCATATAATTATTTCTGTGACTCCATCCTACATGTATTGGTAAGATCCTCTACGATATCCTTTGTTCAACTTTGAAGTTCCAAATTTTGTCGTATTACAGAATGTAATGAAGACCAGAAACCCATTAAAAAAAAAGAATGAAGTCAGGTTTTGCAGATGGTAACACAATTCCTGGTGTGAACAAATACCTAGTATAGCCTACTATACGTTATGGGTTTTGCTCGTATGCCGTACGGTAACCTAACTTCTACGTCATTGAAATGGTCTCTATAAATTAAGATACAATCATAACTTTTCATATTTATATAAAACGTAATCGCATTTTGGAAAAGAATTGAACTAATCCTAGCTTATGAGATGAATATAAAAAGTTTGTTAATTTAGTATTAATTTCTGTACATATGCTTGCTTAGCTAACTCAGTATATATATATTATTGTATAAGATGATATATTCATACGAACTAATAATATAATTATTTCTGTGATTGCATTCTGCATTAATTTGTAAGATCCTCTACGATAGATAATTCGACTGATCTGTAATAGTCCATCTTCATGTCTTATATAGCATGTACTGTGTTACTACGCTAGATAAAATCTGACGAGGAAAGGTAACACCCGGCCACCTAGTTGATTTTTGTCGAGCCTAGGTCGTCGAGTGGTATCGCGCCGGGCATAGTACAAGGCGATTTGCTGCCACAATTTCTTAGTAGCATGAGTTCGAATCCCGACTAGGGAAGAACAAAAATTTGCTTCCGCAAATTTACAGATCTAACATTGTTGAGTTGTTAAATAGACGAATTATATATATAAAGAATGTGTTTTCAGCTTTGCATTACCATCACTGGTGATTCGATGGATAAAATCTGTTGTAGATTTGTCACTGGTTCAAACGTACTTATAATATAATTATTTCTGTGACTGCATCCTACATTAATTTGTAAGATCGTCTACGATAGATAATTCAGCCTATCTGTAATATTCCATCTTCATGCCTAATGCGGGGTTCCCACATTGCCGATTATTGCTCCCGTTTGAGATCAGACAGCGATACGACACGAAAAGTGAAAAAGTCGGATTAGTATCCTCAATTATCTGGAATGTCCTATTATTGTCTGAACGCAGTCGTTTTAGTTCGTAACAGATTCCTACTGGTCGGGAAGGGTCCGAATAGTTCGGCAAAGCACACCGACAGTTAGGTGCTTCCCGTAACATTCGGAGAAACTCAGCCGATTTTGTCTAGTCGGATTACAATCGTGCCTATGTCGTGACAGATTCTGCTGTATCGGATCGAATTCCTAACAATGTTCTGTGAATTCGGGACGGTGTCCTGTGGAACGGGAATGATTTGGAGAAATTTTTCATTGCTGTTTTTCTGCCGATTGAGTCCAGATTGCATCCAGATCTTGTCGATTGCGAACCGTTTTTGCCGAAACCGTTCCGAAACAGTCCCGTTATTAATTCTAAATTCGTCAATGATACCCACGTCAGAATCCCGACAATTACAGAATACAATACGACTGAGACCAGACAAAGCCGTTTGCAATGCGATAGAGCGGACCGTGATAGGATTACGTTCCGACAGTACCTGATCATCCCGAGTATGCCGACAGTTTTCGAACGGATAACTTCCGTCAGCGTCGGTTCTCTGTCTTGTCACTATCTGATCTCTGTCGGTTTACATTCGGTAGAATCGGGAAGCAGTCGTGACAGATTCGGTCGACTTTTACCTGGCGAAAGATACAAATCGGATTAGAAGCGGATTTAGAACGGGATTGTCGGGATAAATTCGCTTGGAAACGGTTGAATATCGACGCTTCCTGAACAATATCTGATTGTTGTCGTGATTAAATTTTTTTTTTTTACAAATTTTAATTAAAGTTTGAATTTCCATCCACGATTCATATGATCTTGATCAGACTTTTAATAAATTTTAATCGGGAATGGTCCTGTCAAGGACGGCTGTAAAAATCGTAAAATTCGACCGAGTCTGTCACGACTGCGTCCCGATTCTACCGAATGTAATCCGACAGAGATCAGATAGTCGACAAGACAGTGAACCGACGCTGACGGAAGTTATCCGTTCGAAAACTGTCGGCATACTCGGGATGATCAGGTACTGTCGGAACGTAATCCTATCACGGTCCGCTCTATCGCATTGCAAACGGCTTTTTCTGGTCACAGTCGTATTGTATTCTGTAATTGTCGGGACTCTGACGTGGGTATCATTGACGAATTTAAAATTAATAACGGGACTGTTTCGGAACGGTTTCGGCAAAAACGGTTCGCAATCGACAAGATCTGGATGCAATCTTGACTCAATCGGCAGAAAAACAGCAATGAAAATTTTCTCCAGATCATTCCCGTTCCACAGGACACCGTCCCGAATACACAGAACATTGTTAGGAATCCGATACAGCAGAATCTGTCACGACATAGGCACGATTGTAATCCGACTAGACAAAATCGGCTGAGTTTCTCCGAATGTTACGGGACGTACCTAACTGTCGGGGTGCTTTGCCGAACTATTCGGACCCTTCCCGACCAGTAGGAATCTGTTACGAACTAAAACGACTGCGTTCAGACAATAATAGGACAATCCAGATAATTGAGGATATTAATCCGACTTTTTCACTTCACGTGTCGTATCGCTGTCTGATCTCAAACGGGAGCAATAATCGGCAATGTGGGAACCCCGCATAAGCTACCGCTAGTTTCCCCCGAAACTAAGGAATATGACAGAGGTGACCAACAACCTGGTCATACTTCTATGGTATTACAAATTTCAACAGGGTTGTGCGTAATATTAAGCAAATCGTGAGTTAAGCTATAGGCTAGGTACATCAATTTTAATAAATTTCAAGAATAATTAGTATTTGGTACGTGCAAGGCATAGGTAAAAAGAAGTTAATATCTGAAACACAAAAAAATGTTGATTTCTCACATGTATTCATATTAAATCAAATCCTTGGTATCATTACTAAATACCAATACTTAGGTATACGGTATTTCAAATTTCAACAGGGTTGAATTAATATAAAGAAAATCGTGATTTTTTTTAACTATAATAGGGTAGACCAATCAATTTTAATAAATCTGAGGAAGTATTAATTATATTTGATACGTGCTAAAGGCATAACTAGGCAAAAGGAATGTAAAATCTGAAAAACAAAAACAAAATATTAATTTCCCCAAATATTCATAGGAGTTCAAGTCCTTGGTACCATAATTAAATACCAATTTTAGAAAATCACGTCAGATCACCAAAACTAGTTCGGAGTTGTTAGTTATCGGCTATTAAATCTTTCAGAAAAAAAAGAATTTTCCTACATGTGTTATCCATAGGGCCAGGCTGTAATATTTCGCTAATAAGAAACACTGTGTGAAACATTTGTTGTTATTATACTTCACGTTAAAATGCCATATTTTGATTGGCCAATACGAGGTTGTTAATTTACTTTTTATGCACTGTTTAATATCTATTTTAAATACAAATGCCCTGACAGATATTTAAACTAAAAGTTATGATAAATGGATTAATACTTGGTTATACATATATTACTTTTAATTCGATTGAAGAGGAAATTCATTTTCTGATGGAATGTTCAGCATTCGAACAAAAACGACAAGATTTGATAAATTTTGCCGTTTGGAAACATGTTATAATGACAAAAATCTAGACACGGAAAACGTATCTAATTTGGCTTCTTTCATGTGAACATGAAGAAATAATGAAACACTTTGGCTTTTATTTGGATACATGTCTTACAATAAGAAAACAACTTACTACTACATAAAATGTACAATGCCACAAACAAGTGGTCGCAAATCAAAGTAAAAGTATAAATAAACCTTTGTAAAATACATTTTAAAAATAGTGTTTAGATTCTAAGCACAATTCTAAACACAACGTTCGTGCATTGTGTTTGAGCTAAACACGACTCAGTTCTAATCATGTTTAGGTTGACAATATGTTAGGGTTGTGTTGAGCTTATAAACTAGTGTTTTATTCCTTAAAACTTAAATTCTTAAGCACATTTAAAAGTGTTTATATTCAAAACATGTCTACATTTAATGTTCTTACGGAGAAATGTGTTTGTAAACATGTTTAGAACTAAACATGTAATACAAGTGTTTATTGTTTAATCACAATTTTTACAGTGTAGTGTTTCTAGCCTGCAATTAAAGAAGTTGAGACGAAAATTAGGTAAAATACTAGAAATAACTGATTCATTATATAAAAGTTAAATAAAATTTTATTGCTGTTCTTGATCTTAAAACATAAGTTACAACCTTATTCTATGAAGCGTTCTATAATGTGTCATTAAGGCTATTAATCAAACCTTAATCACGTACTTTCAGGATGTACTTGGTTCTTGCAGTTACAAATTTGATTCATACTTTTGCGACGTAAATTTCGAAAGTATTCAATTCGGAAAAGGTATATAAATGGATTTATCATCGAATTTATCCCTGCAAACAAAAAGCACACATTCCTCACAATTCTAGACGATGACATACCGGTAGAAAATCCATCAAATAAATACACTACGGTTAAAGGTGTATTTACAGTAAAGAATAAAATAGCTATCATACCGATTGTCATGCACAATTTTATGTCGGATTTTGTTATTTTGCGAACATCTAACATATCCATTTTCTTTTGATGTTGAATAAAATATACTAATAAAGTTGTCATAGCAACCACAACACCGATTTGAGTAACGGCAAAAATTATTCCGAATGTTCCATATGCTGTATTTTTTTGTTCTTGAAACAGACTATCAAAGGAGCACGTGCGGTCGTCATGGTAACTTCTGACAGTAACCGCCGACATGATGCCACTAAGTAGTATAGCAAGTCCCCATGCCATTATAATAGTGAAAATTGAAACTTGTTTTTTCTGTTCGCTCACAATTTTTAACTGTAAACAAATTATCAAATTTCGTTCAATGCAAATTCCTAACACTTGAAACATGGACGCCATAAACGTTACACAAATTAAGTAACATCTGGAAACACAGTTAGCGAAAGATAGCTTTGTTCCTCCAAGTGTGCTCGTTATTAACAACCAAGAAACTCCAAGTACAGCGTCCGTTATACTCAAACTGAGCGTATGTATGTATTTCATTTTCAGTTTTCTTAAGAACGTCAATATCACCAACACTAATGATGGAACATTAAAAACAACCGTTAAAGATCCCAAAACATATAAAACTAAAACGAACAATATAGAACTTTCATCGTTACAATTAATTCCGCAATACGTATCATTTTCAAATATTGTAAAGTTCTCTGTTATGTTCATTATACTGAAACCAGGAACATTTATATTAGATATACTGTTCCCAGCTGAAACTGACCACTGGCAATCGTATTATCATGACTTAATCACGTATATATAGGGATTTACGGATTATTGCATTAACTGTCAACAGGTGATCAATAATGAAAAGTCACACAAAGAGACCTGACCATTATTGGCAAAATTTTAATTATTAAAACCATTATTATTGAATTTCTGTCGTAATATTTATGGATGAGTTATATATAAGCAATCGGATCTAACACACCTGTTTATGAACTGCTACAAACCGAAATGATGAAGAAGAAACTTGTTAAGGGTTTTCAGGAACCAGAAATTTGAACATGGTCACTCACAAAGAGTATATCTTTTCGACACAATTACACAATTTAAAAAGGAAATTTAGGAAATTATGACAGCAGAATTCATTGGGTGTGTAGGTAAAGGTTGAATTTTTGGTTAGATTGCTTGTTAGCTGAACCGTGAAGTCATTATTAGGTTAGGTAAACAACCCGTCTTTCGGAGTAGTCTAGTCCTACAGAAAGATATTTTGTTTATCTGTCGAACTAGTCTACTAGTAAAAGTGGGTAGTTTACCTAATCTAAACATTATTATGCAAAGACTGCAAATTGATCAGATCTTTTGACTCGGTGTGAACAGTTCCAAATAAGACAGTGGTCGCTGAAAACCCCACAGTTTAAACAGTTTAGTAAAACACTAAGAATGGTGTATATCATTAAAAGAGCCTGAGTGCACACACTGAAATGTCTCGGTTGGGTCAAAGTCAGATGATCAATGCCAGACAGACATGTACACCTTACAACCAGTCTATGCATTAAAAATAGTTGACATATTACTTGCAGTATCTAAGAAACAAATTTGACCATGAAAACTTAACATTGACCAATGAACCATGAAAATGAGTTCAAGGTCAGATGATACATACCAGACAGACATATAAATCTCACAATTCTTCCATACAACAAATACAGTTGACCTATTGCTTATAGTTTAAGAAAAGCAGACCAAAAACTTAACACTGAGCAATGAATCGTGAGAATGAGGTCAAGGTCAAACACAACCTGTGAGACGGACCTGTACATCATAAAATGTTTGCATACACCAAATACAGTTGACCTATTGCATATAGTATTAGAAAAAAAGACCAAATCACAAAAATTTAACTTTGACCACTATAACATGAAAATGAGGTCAAGGTCAGATGAAATCTGCCAGTTAGACATATACGCCTTAGTACTCTACCATACACCAAATATAGAAGACCTTTTGCTAACAGTATCTGATATATGGACTTGACAATGAAAACTTAACCTTGTTCACTGATCCATAAAATGAGGTCGAGGTCAAATGAAAACTGTCTGATGGACATGAGGACCTTGCAAGATAACCACATACTAAATATCTTTAACTCATAATACAAATGAAATTAACATTTTATAAAATCTTAAATTTTTTCGAATAGTCATACGACAGACGGGAACTTCATATTGTTTGGCATCTATTGCAAAGTATGAAGCATCAAGGTCTTCCACCTCCTAAAGTAATAAAGCTTTCAAAAAGTTAATTAACGCGATGCCGCCGCCGGATCACTATCCGTAAACAAATGTCGCAGACTCGACAAAAAAGAAGTCGGTGCCTTTGGTTCGAAAACATATGTTACTCAAAGTACAAGACGTTTGACTGAAATTATGGTGATGGACGTGGAACTCTTCAATTACGAGTAAAGGAACGGGATCCATGTGGTATGCTTGCCAATGAGACAACTATCCACAAGAGTTCACTTGAACAGAACATAATAGTTGTCTCTCTGCCGCAACTTGGAAAATGAACAAAATTAGATTTTGAGACTTTTCGGACATTATATAATAAAATCAGAATTTTTCATGTATTTGCAATATTTCTTAAAAAATTTGTTAATTATCATTGTAGAAGATTCAATTTGTTTTCAACGGGGATTATTATATTATATGTGATAATTTTCAATTAGCGATTCGATAAATACGTCTGTTGATTTTAATTTTCTGTCTACTTTGTGTACCCGTTAATTGCAATTGTCACTCATTTATACGTATATTTATAAATGAATGATCTTTATAAAACCAAAAACATAGTTACAAAGACGATAATATTGTTGCACTCTATCTATTATCGCTTTTACATGACCGTCCGTGCAAAACCCTAATGGGTAGTCAAGGTCGTTAAAAAACCAGCTCGTCAATCGTTTTTGCAACTAAGATATCATAAAATGATTATTCAGGGAAGGAGCCAGTTGACAATTGTGGTCAAGTTGAGATATTCGTAGATCGTGCCTAGCAACTTTGATATTTACAATGTTTCTCTTTCTATTATGGTTTCTTCCAAAAACAAATGCATACAATTGATAGAAAAAATCAAGGGCAATAACTTCTAAAGGGTTCAGTTTACGACTTTGGTCATATTAGCTTATTTGTTGATAATATTTTGCTGAATTATTTTGTTTTACAGTTCCTCTATTTATCTATTATCAGTTTAGCAACAAAATAGTGGACTGTCCCTCCGGAATCTAGAGCTTTTGTCCCTCTTTTATCGGAAAATGATCATTCATGGGCGATACCTCACACAAGGAGTCAAGTTGGCGTAATTGTAGATATTGTGCTTAGAATATTTGGTATTAACATTTTGTCTCTTAAATGGTTTCTGTTAAGCCCCAGTCCCACTAGACCACGATCGCAACACGCTCACCGCGATCCAAATTAAATTCAGATCGTGGTGAGGTCGCGGTATGAGCGACATGAAAATGTAAATTTTCGTTGCTTTCACGATGCTACTACGTCCTCATTACGCTTCTACAACGATCCCGCTACGATTATAACACGTTCTCGCTTATTCTGCGACCTTACTACGCTTCTCAAGATCTTTCTATGCTCATCACGTTCTCACTTCAACCATACCACGAGTTATCCGATTGCAACACGATCTTGCCACGCTTCTACTGCGATTATAGCACGTGCTAAACACGATAACACTACGTTCAAACCGCGATCTTACTACGCTCTCAGCAATAACGTCAACATCGTGTTCCATATCAATACAGTATCATTCCTTCAGTTTTATTTCTGATTGATACGTAGATTTCTCGAAAAAAATACAGTCATGCCACCAAAATCTACTAGAACACGTGGGCGTGGTGTTAGGGTTGATGTATAGGCAAATGGAGCTCTGATAGTAACGAATCTTGATCAAGTAGAGATGTCGGACTGACCAATCCGACCTAAATTACAACCTATTGCTGGTCCGTAAAGCTGAAATGACGATATTTTAGTGAACGATAGCAGATATGAAACAGATGTGTCAATAGATATAGGAAGATGTGGTATGAGTGCCAATGAGACAACTCTCAATCCAAGTAACAATTTTTGAAAGTAACAATTATAGGCCAAGATATGGCCTTCAACACGGAGCCTTGGCTTACACCGAACAGCAAGATATAAAAGGCCCCCAAAATTACTAGTGTAAAACCATTCAAACGGGAAAACCAACGGTCTAATCTATATGAAAACAAGAAGCATGGTTGAGCCGTTAGAGAAAATGGACAAGAAGTCCCAGTTACATACAGACAAACAAAACCTTGAGAGAATTAATATATTTTATGGGAAAATGACAATCAGAATAATGGTCGTAGTATGAACGTAGTCAGGTCGTAAGAAAAGCGTGATGAGGACGGCAAGGGCGTGCTAGAATCATACAGCGTGGTATAGTCGTAGTGGAAGCGTAGTTTGGTCGCGGTGAAAACGTGATGGTCGTAGTGAGGTCGTAATAACGTCGCAATGAGATCGTAGCGCAGTTTCTCCGAATAGAATCACGCTTTCGCTACACTCTCAGTACGATCTTAGTGCGCTCTCACTACGCTTCTACTACGACCTGATTTCGCCACGACCGCACCACGATTGTTTTGAACATGTTCAAAGTTGGCCACGCTCATCACGATCTTGAAGACCTCACCACGACCGTGATACGACCTTACTGCGATCTACACGATCGTACTACGATCATTAAAATTTGGATTTTTTTCACAGATCGTAGTGCGATCGTGGCCTAGTGGGACTGGGGTATTAAAAAATGCATCAAATCGATAAAAACGTTTCAATTAGTAATAACTTATTTAAGTGGTCAATATATATATATGACACTTCGACACGTTGACCTATTCTGAAGAACATGTTTAACTATTCAGTTTCTCTATCTAAGGTCAACAACTCCTTGTAGGCTTTTATTAATGAATTCGGCCGTGTTCGTGAATTTAATTTTCTTGCCGGATTAATTTTGTTTGCACAATTTCTTTCTGTAAATTTTCTGCAAAAAAATGTTAAAATTCGTCTTTTAAGGGCAATAACATTAAATCATGTAAGGGGTCATTGACAATTTCGTTCATGTGGACGGACTTATTTGTTGATTACATTTTGCTGAACATTTTTACTATATTTGAAGATTTCAAAAAAGGGTAAATACATCAACAACTCTAACAAATGATCAATTGATGATGTATAGATCTTATTGTTCTGGTCAGTTTTACATGTTAACATGTGTCTCTATCTTTTACAGTTTTCAATATGATAACCAAAAACTACGTTTTCTAAAAAAAAGACATTTCAGGGGCAATAACTCCAAAATTAATTCTTTGAAGATTAAATAGGATAAGCATTGACCTTCCGATTAGTTTTTACTCAAGTCAGATTTGCTCTGATCAGAATGTTGATGTTTTGAGATATGTACATAAATTACTATGAAATTGTCTTTATCTTGACATTGCAGGGGCAATAACTCCAAAATATGTTGTTCAATTTATCTGAAAATTCCAAAGGAGATCTATAGCTCTGTCATTTCATATAAATCTTAAATAAAACATTTATTAATTTTTGAAAATAGAAATAAAAGGTTATTCAGAGTTTATATCTGAAAGTAAAACTCTTAAAACAAAACTAACATAAATTGTGCCAACCGCGTACGAGACCCTCATGGGAAGTTAATGCATGTCGTCAAACGCCTCCGTAGTAGCAAGGATTTGTATAGTTTACTATAGTTTACGATACAAATCCTTGGTAGTAGTAATAAGGAGACGTTAATAAATTGCCTCGTGAGATTTTAAAAAGCAGTTAATCAATTATAATACGTCATAAAGCTGATATATGCATCTGAAGATGAAGATTTCAACGTTGATTGCTCGTAAAATATTTATCAAATTTCAATCATACGTGTATGTCAAATGATATAAGTATTAAAATTGTGAAATGTCAATCTATTTTATATAATATTAGCAATTTTCTTTAAGATAGTTATCAATTATATACTTTTAACGAGGTCAATACGTTATAATATGGACCTGTTTAGAATATATTGACCGAAGATGAACAGGTCCATATTTAAAGTATAAAATGGATGGAAGCGCTTAATTTATATATTCCCGTAAATATTGTAATTTTGAAAAAGAGATAATGACTCGATGCTTCTTTTATGCCCATCCTAGTGGCCTTTTGTTTTTCGGTCTGTGCGTCCGTTCGTTTGTCCACGCATCCATTCGTTCGTTCATTCGTTCGTTCGTCCGTTCATCCGTTTGTGTTCGTTCGTTCGGTTGTTCGGTCGTACGTTCGTCTGTCTGTCCCGATTCAGGTGAAAGTTTTGGTTATAGTTTGTGTCAAGGTAGACTTAATGAGGTTGAAGTCCAGTCAACATGGTCAACTTGAAACATAGTACACGTGCTCCCTATGATATGATCTTTCTAATTTTTAATGCCAAATTAGTGTTTTACTCTAATTTTACGGTCCCCTAAACATAGAAAATGATAGTGTGCTATGGACACATTCTTGTTAGGAAATGATATTGACTCGATGATAATCTTTTAAGTAACATGTAGTCGACGCCATCATTTTAATGGTTTTACACTAGTAATTTTTTAGGGCCCTTTATAGCTTGCTGTTTGGTGTGAGCCAATGCTTCGGGTTGCACGAAGACCGTACTTTGACCTATAATGGTTTACTTTTATAAATTGTGACTTGGATGGAGAGTTGTCTCATTGTCTCGCATATCACATATTTTTCCATTCACGATAATCAAATGAAATATGAGAAAGATCGGCCTTCAAGTGACATGAAGAGACATTTTTTTATGTTCAGTAGTTGTCGTTTGTTGATGTGGTTCATAAGTGTTTCTTGTTTGCCCGTTATAGCTTGCTGTTCGGTGTGAGCCAACTTGAAGGCTCCTTGTTAAAGACCGTACTTTGAGCTATAATATAATTAACAATGGAAATGGGGAATGTGTCAAAGAGACAGCAACCCGACCATAGGGCAGACAACAGCCGAAGGCCACCAATGGGTCTTCAACTCCCGCACCCGGAGGAGTCCTTCAGCTGGCCCCTAAACAAATATGTTACTATTCCAGTGATAATGGACGTCATATTAAACTCCGAATTATACACAAGAAACTAAACTAAAAATAATACAAGACTAACAAAGGTCAGAGCAGAGGCTCCTGACTTAGGACAGGCGCAAAAATGCGGCGAGGGTTAACATGTTTTTGAGATCTCAACCCTCCCACTATACCTCTAGCAAATGTAGAAAAAACAAACGCACAAAAATACGCATAGTAAAACTCAGTTTAAGAAAATTCCGAGTCCGATGTCAGAATAGGTAACAAAAGAAACTAAACAAAATGACAATAATACATAAATTAACAAAGGACTACAAGCAGTTACTGACATGCCAGCTCCACACCTCAATTAAACTGATTGAAAGATTATGTCTTCATCTTATGAATATCAAGCACAATCCCTCCCGTTAGGTGTTTAGAATTATACCATCATAAAATATACAAGCTTCTCGTTAATAATATAGATATCAAGATCGAGGAAAGGGCGGCGGTCATTGTTAGTATAAGCTTTATTTAAAGTTAGTTCAACAGGGTAAATGTCTTTAGTATACATACTCAATGGTGTTAAACTGATACCGTAACTGGAATTACGACGATCCCAATATGGCGACGGCAGAAATAGGTAAAATCTTTTCGGTCATTTTTCTCAAACGTAGCATGTTTTTGTCAATAAATAGTCACCTGCAAGGTTTTTCTATACCATTGCATCATATTTGAATCGTAACGATGCTCTGTAATTGTCTAAGCGCATCGAAAATTGCCGTTGAAAAATTCGGGATGATAATCGTAACTCTATGGTATTTTTCTTGTTTGATAATCGTAATTTCTTTATCGGATAATAGTAACTGAAAAATAACAAATGTGTCTTCTAGCATATCGATGGTATTTTGTGTGTAAAAACGTAAATGTCGAGTTAAACAATGACATTAACGCAAAATAAAAATAAATGATTCAGAAGCAACTTACAACCTACTTTGTAAAGGATCACTCTGATTCAAACAAAAAGTTCTCTGAAACTGACATTATCAAGATGCTTGATTTATTGATTGACAACATAGTTGTTACGTTCGGAGGACGTGTTTTTCAACAGACTATCAGCATTCCAATGGGAACGAATTGTGCCCCTCTTCTTGCCGACTTGTTTCTTTATTATTATGAGGCTGACTTCATACAGGAACTTCTTATGAAGAAAGATAAGAAGTTAGCAATATCCTTTAACTCTACTTTCCGCTATATAGATGATGTTCTTTCACTAAATAATTCAAAATTTGGTGACTATGTCGAACGCATCTATCCCATTGAACTAGAGATAAAGGATACAACAGATACAGTTAAGTCGGCCTCATATCTTGACTTACATCTAGAAATTGACAATGAGGGTCGATTGAAAACAAAACTTTACGACAAAAGAGATGATTTCAGCTTTTCAATTGTGAACTTTCCATTTCTAAGTAGCAACATTCCGGCAGCACCTGCATACGGTGTATATATCTCCGAATTGATACGATATTCCCGTGCTTGCATTTCCTATCATGATTTTCTTGATAGAGGGTTGTTGCTTACAAGGAAGCTATTAAATCAAGAGTTCCAAATGGTGAAGTTGCAATCATCTCTTCGTAAATTTTACGGACGCCATCACGAGTTGGTTGACCGTTATGGAATAACCGTTTCACAAATGATATCGGATATGTCCCTTACGTCGAAACTACAATCCCATTCCCTTTCATAAATGTGACCTACCGAATTAGGTTATTTACCGGATTTTTTATCTCATAAGCAACACGACGGGTGCTACATGTGGAGCAGGATCTGCTTACCCTTCCGGAGCACCTGAGATCACCCCTAGTTTTTGGTGGGGTTCGTGTTGTTTATTCTTTAGTTTCTATGTTGTGTCATGTCTACTATTGTTTGTCTGTTTGTCCTTTTAATTTTTAGCCATGGCGTTGTCAGTTTATTTTCGATTTATGAGTTTGACTGTCTCTCTGGTATCTTTCGTCCCTCTTGTACAGGTTAATATCTAAGACAAATTTTACTTATATATATCTCGATTTATGACTGACAACAATATGCATAACCTTTATATATATTATACATGTACTTAAAATGAAGCAGCTGTCGAGTCAGTTATTGTGGTAAGTAGATATTTTAATTTCTTTCAAAGTTTCAATGTTGTGTGCGCGTTTAAGTTTTTTGGGGAGAAATAAAGGGGGGTATAAGCAGTATCCCATATCCCAAAAGTGCAATCCTTTCAATTCAATGCTCCAAATAGAAGTTCCATTAATAACTCTATAACTGCATTATCGGATTTAACAGTTGATACTTTTATCGGTGTGTATGTGTGTTCATATTGGCTTTTTCTGTATATTTCAATAAAAATGCATATAGTTTAATTTTGGGATGAAATGTATATCCCGGTTGAAATAGACGTTTATATTTTTTTCCAGTGGATTCACTTTTTTTTCTGTTTTACACTGATATAAATATATAATTTTAAAAATTAAATTCAAATGTTTTGCTATTGATTAAATAACTATGTATTTTAGGACGTTTCTTTAAACAGTGCTGATGGTAAAGGATCTAGAATAGTTACCAGTATTGTTACTATTAATTATTGTTACTATTGTTATATTGTAACTTTTGTTTATTGTTACTTTTGTTTATTGTTACTTTTGTTCATTGTTACTATTGTTTATTGTTATTTTTGTTTATTGCTACTATTGTTTATTATTACTTTCGTTTATTATTACTTTTGTTTATTAATACTTTTGTTTATTGTTACTTGTGTTTATGGTTTTTATTAGCCTCACCGTAATGACGCGTATAGTCTTACGAAGCATTTGACGGACTGAAAAAAAAATACAAATATATCTTATATATATATATATATATGTGTATTGATAAATTACCTCAGAAAGCATAACATGTTGATCATCACAGTCGGAACTAGTTTAATTGCAAAGCTTTTTATAGATTATAAAACAAAAATTTTGTGCTTCAGAAAAATGCATGACAATAATTAAGTAAGGCTTATTTTTGTTTCCATTTATTAGAAAAGTACTAAGTATATGGTTATTTCAAGTACAAACATGTTCCTTGTTTAATACCTTCAATATTTTTTCTCTACCATCACTTCCATGCATATGTATGCAGCATAATTTTCATATACCAAGTATTTATGATTTTTTTATTAGTTTGTTTCTGATATGGCGGAATACATGTATGCGCTATTATTTCTTAACGTTGCAGTCATTCTTTGAATAAATATATCGTGTAAGAAAATTGAAGGCCACATCAATTTGATTTCTTGATTTTCGGACTTTTGGCCAAACTGTTAAAGAACACAAATCTATGTTTGCCAAATAACTCCATGCTAAAATGTGCACATTTCTTGAAGCTTATTCCCCCTTCCAATTTTAATATGATATACTAGTATGTAGCTGTTTTCCTGTAAGAATCAGTTATGCTACCTTTAGCTGTCCAATATTTTTAAGAAATAGGACGGCTATTCTTAAACATATTGGACAGTTAGAGGTAACATAATGGTTTCTTATAGGTAAATGATAGTCCAATCACTGAAATAAAGAACGAGTAAAACAATAGAATGACGTCACAACAATGTTTTAATCGCGGAGCGACATCTGTTGACAGCTTTTCCTGAAATTATCTCTACTTAATTCTCTTGTCGCATATCCGGCGTTTTAACGGAAACATCAGATAATTGCGTTCCGGCTGTAAGGTATTATACTTAAAAGGCGATGAAATTATTTTCAACTAGCGTGATGTAGATGTAATTATAGCTAAAGAAGGTTAGTAAGCTTGGTTTGTTCTATATGTTGCTGGCGAAGAGATACTATTTATATGTTTTCTTCTATTATGTAGCTTTTGTAAAATCAACTGTGCAAAGAGGTACATAGTCTTGCATTTTTATAACGTTGATTTGTAATAACCAGAATGAATTCTTCTTGTATACTTAACTTCGTGATAGAATTTGGCAGACAGTGTCGAAATACTAGTTAGCTATATAAGTTATGTTTGATAAACAGTGAACATACTTTGTTAAATGAAGATGAGTCATTTTAATTTATTTTAAAAGTTTTAATGGAATTTCCATTTTATCATTGACCTTGTATATTTGTTAGAATGTTCATCAACTAACTGGTCAATTATAACGAGACTTAAAAATTTTGTTCGGCAGTATTTTAAGATAAAACAAGGCAAGCTGGCTGTGAATCATTTTTGCAAAATAAGATGCTAAATTCTCAACCTAGACCATCAAACCTATGATACATCTTACGAGCCAAGAGCAAGAACAATTTTCTCTTTGATGAAGCAAACATGTCTTTAATATGTTATATTCTTAGTGAAATGACGAAAAGTACATTGATGTAAAGGTTTTAAAGTTTAGAACCATATTACATCGTTTGATACAAAAGGTTTCGAATAATCATCTATTAAACTAGTCCGAGATTACTCTGATGTCGAACGGCTGTTTTGCCAGACAAGCCGTTGACCGTGGGACGTCAGAGCTCGTCCCATATCAACAAGTGGATATCTCCCCGTCCAAAATGGTTGCGCTGATTCGTTACTTCTGGGTCCGACTGACGACCTTGGATCAATATAAATCGGGCCTCAATTTGTTTATTTTTCATTTTCTCTTTATTTATGTAGGTTTCATCTTTGGAACATGATGGGACTGTCATACAAGTTAGAGGTTTAGCGCTATAAAAACAGGTTTAATCAACCATTTTCTACATTTGAAAATGCCTATACCAAGTCAAGAAGAATATGACAGTTGTTGTCCATTCGTTTGATGTGTTTTATCATTTGATTTTGCCATTTGATTATGGACTTTCCGTTTTGAATTTTCCTCGGAGTTAAGTATTTTTGTGATTTTACTTTCTACCTTCCACCTTTTATTTTCTCACACTTAGACAGTCTTCACAGTGACGAGCTTTGACGTCCCACGGCCCCAGCTTGTGTGGAAAAAAAGCCGTTGGATGTCAGAGAAATCTCGGACTACTACTAAACATGGTATGAACTATACATGAATAAAAAAAAGCAATCAAATTCAACCTCAGGTACAATATGATAGAGGAAAAAAAGGTTGTTATTTCAGATGTCTCAATAACACACAATGTAATCTAACGATTCAGTATCATGTCTTTCTTAAAGTAACCAGACAACATACCATATAATCAAAGGATCGGTAATCAAGTGTATCTCAATGACACCAAACAACTTCCCATATAATAAAACTACTGAGATCTTTCTCAAAGGCACCACAACACTTACAATATGATCCAATGATGTATTATCATGTCTGTCTGAAAGAAACCATACAACATATTCTAGAATCAACTTTGTAATTATGTTGTCATTTCCAATGACACCAGACAAAGTACAATATAATCAAACGATTGAGTATAATGTGCACTCAAAGACACCAGGCAACATACAATATTATCAAACGAGTGTTTGTTCGAATGACAACTGGAAACATACAATGTAATGAAACGATTGCTTATCATATCTGTCCCAATGACACCAGGCCAAATACAATATCATTCAACGATTGTTTATCATGTCTGTCTCAATGACACCAGGCAACATACAATATCATTCAACGATTGTTTATCATGTCTGTCGTAATGACACCAGGCAACATACAATGTTATGAAACATTTGGTTATCATATGGGTCATTTTCAAAAAATGTCGAATTTTCAGTACACCCATGCTAAAAGTTTTATTTCTGATGGAATTTTCAGTTGTAATGGTTTAAATGAAAGCTTGTCGAATTTGTGATTCAGAACATTAATAATAAACAAACCTTACATCTATTTTGATAAGATTAAACTGCATTTAAGGCCGATTTTGGGGGGTATTTGTGTGCGTACATTGTCAGAAAAACACATTTCAAATGATTTTTTTCCGATTTTCTGATCGCCTTGATATCTGCAAAAGAGACTTTTTTTAAGAACGTTAATTATAATTCTAACGAAAAATCGTAGCTTCTTTATCATTGTATGTAACAGATTATCTACAAATTAAATTCAATCAGCGTACAGGAGGTTCATGTCTATCCTGTTACCGCTACTTAAATCAGTCGTTAAATTATTCTCCCTATGAATATTGAATCAGTCAGTGTTGATTTCAAAAATGCAAAGTAATCTTTACATTTAAAACGCCTCGTTTCTTGAACGACAGTGTAGAGAAAAGAAATTTCAAGACATTTAGTGAAAAAAATAGAGCGTACTTTTTTTCATGTCTATGCTGTTACCGACCATTTTGATCAATTACACTAACAGTATGGTTGTAAAAAGTGCAATAACGTGTTGGAAACCAAATTCACAATAGAAAACCATAATCACTTCACCAAAGGGAGTAGTTATTTCACAACAGCAATCAAAAACGAAGAAATTTGTCTATCCTGTTATGTCTATCCTGTTACTATGGTTGCTATGGTTACAGTAACAGGATAGACAATTATAGACAAACACGTCGTTAATTTTTTTTATCTTAACATGTAGGTGGAAAACGAATGAATTATTTCATTGTTTGAACTCATCTTAAGGTTATAACTTCTTAATCTTCCCAATTAAGCATTTGCAGGTGCAATACTGATATCGGTAACAGGATAGACAAAAAGGTAACAGGATAGACTTTTATATAGTGATATATCAGAAACGTACGTTCCTGTTACCAACGAAATAAAGAGAAAAGTAAATTAACTTATGAGGGATTTACTTGATGTTGGGTTTATTCGAAAGGGTGGAAAAAGGCCGAACAATATAAATTGCTATCTTAGACTTGCATTACTGGTGGTAATTTTTACAACCTTTGAAAACCAATTTTTAGAGCCATTTTTCAGTACAACCTAGAAAATTGGCAAATAATCTATTATTTTACAGAATGA
Organism: Mytilus edulis; assembly: GCF_963676685.1. Taxonomy (NCBI): domain Eukaryota; kingdom Metazoa; phylum Mollusca; class Bivalvia; order Mytilida; family Mytilidae; genus Mytilus; species Mytilus edulis. The sequence goes on from NC_092356.1 coordinate 33,692,583, forward strand.
ATATATATAGAAGTTTATTCTCTTGAAAACCATCTAATTGGTAACGTTAAACAAGCTTAACATTTTATCTAAACCCTTTCTTAATAACCCAAAATTTCTTTTGAAAATGGTAACAGGATAGACAAAATATTGTACCACCGATCAAAAAATGTTTCAAGATATTCTTGTATGACATCATTAAGATTGCATCTTTTAATATGTTGTTCTTAAAGTACTGTTTGTTTTGATTTGCTTATGTAGAGGGTTGTTTGAATAAGTAACTTTTAATAAATTTTTCAATTTCAAAATTCGACATTTTTTGAAAATGACCCATATCTGTCCCAATGAAACCAGGACACATACAATATAATCAGAAGTGAGAATCTTTTGTTTGTTTGAATGACAACTGGAAACATACAATGTAATGAAATGATTGCTTTTCATGTATGTCAAATGACACCAGATAATATCCATCTATGTCATCTATTGATTATACTGTCCCTCCCTTTGACACTGAACAACTTAAAATAGAATCCACTGATTGATAATCACTTTTGTCTCAATGACGTCACACACCATACAACATAATTCACCAATTAATTATGTTGTCTGTCTCAATGACGTCAGACAACATACAATATAACACATAAATTGAATATGCTGTTTAACTCAATGACACCAGACAACATATAATAAAGAAAATCCATCGATTGATTATTTTGTCTGTCTCAATGTCAACAGACAACATATAATAAAATCCATCGATTAGTTATGTTGTCTGTCTCAATGTCAACAGACTACATGTAGAACAATGATTTTTGATAACTAGAGAGAGGACAACAATGCATATATTCTGTTTAACAGTCTAATAAATCAAAATTGTACTGAAACAAGAAAAAAACAAGAATAAAACTGAAATAATGCTGTTAAAAGTAAAGATTTAAATACGTGTAAATGAATGGCATACAAAATTCCATGAACAAAGGAAATTAATGGATTCAACACCCTTGTTTCATAAGTTCTCGAAAAAAGTTGTGTATAGAGATGTAGCATCTGGTGATTTTTATTTTCATATTACCCCTTTATATACTAGATATTCACTACACTTATAATAAAATGTATTGAAAAGTACAATATATAAGGTTAAAATCAACTAATGTATAGAATTTAACATTTACTTAAAACCTACAGATGATATCAAGTGTAAATTTTCAGCCTCCTCCACCAGTAATTTAGTCATACAGATTCCACAACTGCAACAAGTGTATTACGACATTTCTCCACTCGAGACAGTTAAATTTTAATATGTAAAGCGCAAGGCTTGCCGAGCTTTTTAAATAATAAAAATCTAACTGTTAAGAGTCGAGAAATATCGTTATACACCAGTTACAGTGGTGGAATCTGTTTCTCTAATGATTTTTATCCTTCCTTTTTTAAAGATTTAAGGAAAGTTGTGTACTTTTGATGTGACGTCATCAGGCATGGTCGCCTTTTTTCATGACGTGACAATACGAAAATTAAGAAGAAAACAAGAAAGTTTAACGTCACAATTAAATATCAACCAATTATTTGCCGAGAACAGATTTTTCACTAGTGAGCCAGAGGAGAAATGTTTTTCTCACACCGATCTGGAAATGTGAAAATAGCACAAAAATAAGAGAAAATGTATTCTACACTCAAAATTGAAAGCATTGAATAATACAATGAATAAGGTCAAACCAAGCTGACAAAATGATGTTTCCACTTGTAATCTACGGAAGTTGCAAGTTCAAATCGTTAATATTTACCCTCTCCATCTTCCTGTTATGATTTGTCTATATTCAACTTATATTTGTAGTACTGATCTTGTTTATACATATTTTCAAGGTCGAACTAAATGAACAAACAATAACAGACATGTACTGTCTGACTAACCACATATATTACCCGATTGTGGTATTTTTATTGAAGAGACTGGTCGTGTTCAAAATCGTTTTGTTTTCCTGGTGAGATATTTCAGATTGCTAGTGTCTGATGCATTCTGTAGAACTCTGTTGTATACAATTCAGTTGAATAAAAAAAAAAATCGGTATCATTACATGATCATGACAACTAGGCACAAAAACGTTTAAGACATCCCCCCCTCCCCCCCCCCCCCCCCCCCCCCCCAAAAAAAAAACAAAAGAAATAATTATTTTTGCAGTGAAATCTGGAAGACACACACCTGCAAAAATTACAATACAATACTGTAAGAGGTGGTACCAAATTAATTTGAAAAATTATATACGTATTGACCAGTTCTACGGCAAGGTTCTTTTACATAAGAATTAATTGTCATATTGTATATTTGATGATGATGATGTAAACTTGCATATGAAGGATTGCTCGTTCTGACTAGTATTACTACTGAAAACCGGTGTCAGTTGCGTGTTGGTAACTATAGGAGATAGCTGTTTGGTATTTTATTTTCGACGGCATTAATTGGTGATTTGATGGGCTCAAATTAAGTTTACTGGTGACATGTAAGTGGAGTATCAATTCACCAATTGATGCCGTCGGCGCTTAACACATAATATTGTTAACTACATTCTTATGAAAATGACGGAAACAACTTAAAACCACACATTTAAAACCTGCCATACGTCGTCTGAGCTTTGACGTACGTTTCAATAGCATCAACTGTTAATTGATGCCATGAAAATTTGTGACGTTATCCAATCAAAATGAACGTTACCCACAATGTGGCATTATAATCTGTTATATACATTCATTTGTTATGTCTTCCTAACATTTTATTCCTATATACAAACCTGCACAAATTGCCGTCTAAACGGTAAATATTTTGTTTTGAATTACAATTCAGATCATAATAGCTCATGACTGCATTGGGAAACAACCAAGGACAAACCCAGCAAATGTTGAAAATGTCACATTTCTACTTTTAACTGAAGATGTCAAGTTCAAATCGTTTATATTTACAATCTATATCTTCCTGTTTTGATGAGTCAACATTCAAGTTATACTTGTTATCACGGTGTGCATGTAGTACTTATATAATTACAAAACAATGTTGTAGGCTAATGTGACGCAACTTAACGAAAGTAAACTCATACATACAAGGATTAAAATTTTGTACGCCAGACAATCGGGTCGTCTCGAAAAGAATTACTAGTGACGCTCGAATTGAACAAGGTTGTTATGGATTAAGATATTTGTAACAGGCATGATTAGTGATATATTTCAGATACGAAAACTTTAAGAATGTATCTTAACAATACATTTAAATAACTGTGAATTGGGGGGGGGGGGGGGATTTGTTTTTGATTGTAAGACAATTCTTATTCATGGTATCCATCATGTATCTGACCGACATTTTAAATAGAACAAACGCAAAATAACCATCTTATTGTTTTTACTGAGATGGTGCTCTTCTTGCTTAGAAGTATTTAACTTGTACCCTGAGCATGAATTACCTTCACTATAAGTACTTTAAAATGCAAAACACAGAGACATTTTGAAATTTTTTACAATTATGTAATGTTAAAATAATTGTCATTATGATGTTATTTTGGGGTTACGAAGTTTAGAAACGTATATTCATCATTGGAAAAGATTAAGATTACCTTAGCTGTATTTGGCAAAACTTTTAGGAATTTAAGTCATCAATGCTCTTCATTCTCGTACTTTATTATGCCCGCGTCACACTTTCCCGATTTTTACGCCGATAGCAACACGATTATGGAAATTTTCAAAATCGGGACTGATCGTATCCAGATCGGGCTATTCGTAGTGCCATCTTTAACCATCGTAGAACCATCGACCACTTTTTCTAGCCTTCGGGGACAACTTCGGGAAGGGTTCTAAATTTTTTAACATGTTAAAAAATCCCCGAAGGTGCGTCCGATGTTGAGGGTTCGTATTGAGTTCGTATCACCATCCTCACCATCGTAATGTCACCGGGAATGCATCTTTGAACATCGTATTGCATTCGTGTTTCCATCGTTTCCATCGGGCAGTTTTGACGTTACGATGTCTACACGAATGAATCACAAAGCTACCCGAAGGTCTTACAATGGCAACACGACTTCGTAAAGACCTCGTGTTGCCATCGTGTTGCCATCGAATAAAGTACGAAGACGACAAGATGGAACTACGACGGCAATAAATCCAGTTAAATGTAAGTTAATTTTCGCGCTAAAATACATTTAAAGTGCCATGCGCCATTTGCACTGGTCAGTCTAATACGACAGTTAAGAAAGACGTTCACAAAACATGGATCTCATATCATATGATTCTATGAGAACAAGAAAGGCGACAGCGCTGTTTCTATTAATTCAAATGGAACAAGAAGAGCAGCTATTACAGGCTTAGGATTTACTTAAACAAGTAAAATATTATTTTTGTCAATTTAAGATAGATCAGTAAACATGGGCATAATTATGGGTGATTATTCAGACTAGTGCACACATTTTACAGTTCAAACAAGGCAATGCCGAGCGTGGCATCCCCTCGTATGTAACATATTGGGGACAAATATGGACACTATATTTGTATATGACACATGCAGAAAATGGTAAATATTAATTTACCATTTTCTGCATATTTGATACATAAACTATTTTTTTAGAAATCAACCAAAACATTCAGTAACTGGAAATACCTTTAATATTGTCTTTAGAACCAGCAGGTAAAAAAATGAGCAACCAATTTGCAGTGTATTATGCTATTTCAAGGAGAAAAAACAAGGCAATCTGCATGACCTTAACCTTTGGCCTTGAACGTAAAAAATGTCAGATCATTACAAGGAGGAACAATATACCAAATGTGGTTAAAATCTTTTGAAGCATATTGGTTTAAGAGTGTCCACAAGGGTGATATTGCCTTGTATTACAACTGCCACTGTGACCTTGACCTTTGAACTTTAAGTCAATAGCGCTTAAGATATTCTTAACGAGTAACACCATACCAAGTTTTGAGAGTCAAGTTTTACCCTTCAAGCCCACGGTCTCCCGTCTTATGATTAAACCAGAAATTAAATGTACAATATAATATATATATTCAATAGTGATCAAACAATTTAAAACGCGTGATGCCTTCGGCATATGATTTAAATGCATCGTAAGCTGTACACGACGTCTTTTAGACATCGTATGGCTATCGCGCCATCATCGTAATCCATCGTGTAGCCTTCGTAATCCATCGTGTAGCCTTCGTGATCCATCGTGTAGGCTTCGGCTAAGATATGAAGCTTAAATACCCGTCTTCGGTTAACCTTCGTATGTCCATCTTTTGCTATCGTATATAATTTCGGCACCATCGTATAGACTTCGTTATTCATCGTACTTACTTCGGTCACTTTTTGGTATTTTAACGAGATCGGGACCAACTTCGTACGAACTTACAATTTTCCCATTCGGGTGTCCATCGTATATAAAAATCGGGACGGTGTGACGCGGGCATTACTGATTGAAAGATTTATGTGAACTGTATTATTATACTCATTATATGAGTCTCATTCAACAAATTTCGAACATCTTGGTGACGTACACCTCGAACTGCTTGCAATTGGTGATACATCATTATTGTAACCAATAGATAAGATAAGACAAGATTGGAATATGTCGTCCCTCCACTATAATTAAAAAGATTATTTCAGGAAAGCGGAATCAATTTTTACAGTGTTGTCATAGTTTATAGGTTGCACTTTGTAAATATAGTTGTTTCTCAAACCACGACTCTTATGGGGAGATACATAATATTCATAGACAATTAACTGTGTTGCCGTACTGATTCCCAGTAACGATATCTATTTTTTATCTTGTAAAAACATATGTTTGAAATGTTACCAGTAGTTATACATATGCATATTGGTCATACTAAAATCTGTGAAAATCCTAAAGTCAAGTTAGGAGTAATTCCGAATTTTAGTGTAAGTTTAAACTCTTAGACATTCAGCATAAAAATGTTGAAAATATGCCGATCAGCCCTATATTTTGACCTTTGATAAAAATAGTAGTGCATATGAACTTTCCATTGTCATTAGTTACTAGCGATATATTTTAGTATTGTTAAGATTTGTGTTGTCGTATCATCTGCAATTTTTACCGATTATGATATGTTGTGGACTCAAAAGCCGATTGATGCATGCATTTCAGTTTCCCATTTGTATTTTTCTCATGATAATATCTTTGGTTTATGTTGTGTTTAGTAGTAGTTTCAATCTTTCCATTTGTTATGCAAGAGGATCCATCAAATATAAAGACACAGTTTATATATTATTATTTTTTCTTCGATTTTTTTTATAGTAAATATGGAACATATTCCATTATTACATTTACCAGTTATGGAGGAGGAACCAGTTTCAAAACAGACGAACAGAGAAGATAATGATCTAGAGTCTAAGGCGAAGGAGGTTTTGTGATTCAATTTTTCATTTTTCACAGGAGCATTGTTACATAAAAAGCATTTACAAACAAATTTACGTATAAAAAGTAATATAATAAAACCTGATAACGGAACATTTTTGTATTGAATTTAGGAACACATGCAAATAGATATAGGAAGATGTGGTGTGAGTGCCAATGAGACAACTCTCCATCCAAATAACAATTTATACAAGTAAACCATTATAGGTCAATGTACGGCCTTCAACACGTAGCCTTGGCTCACAACGAACAAAAAGCTATAAAGGGCTCCAAAATTACTAGTGTAAAACCATTCAAACGGGAAAACCAACGGTCTAATCTATATAAGAAACGAGAAACGAGAAACACTTATAAATTACATAAACAAACGACAACTACTGTACATCAGATTCCTGACTTAGGACAGGTGCAAACATTTGCAGCGGGATTTAACGTTTTAATGGTACCAAACCTTCTCCCTTTTTCTAAAACAATAGCATAACATTACAACATAGAAAACCACACGATAAAATATCAATTGGAAGGCTTAACTCAATCAAAAAACGTAAATTAACACTCTATGAACGAATAAATTTGATCTGCGATACCTGAATGCAAATGCACAGTTAATAAAATATTACGGACAAATATTCAAGGCCAAAAAGCAAACAAACAAGTCCAAACAACGCCATGGCAAGACACCACCGCGAAATATATAGCCCTTCGTAAATGTTCATTGTGAGCAAAGGTTCCGTGTTATGTTTGATGTAAGCCAAGTCTCCGTGTAATGTTCGATGTCCGCCAAGTCTCAATGTAATGTTCGATGTCAGCCAACTCTCTGTGTAATCGAATTTTTATGATTATACTTTTTAGCTGCAAAAGGAGTTCATATGGGGAATTGCATTGTCTATATTTACAGAATTGCAACCTCATCATATTCTTTATTTAAAAATACCCCTTTCCGAAGTCTGGCTAAGTAAAACAAGTAAGATAAATAAAAAAAAAACATGATGATGAAAACAAAAGTAAAGCCAACACGTAAATGTTCATTGTGAGCAAAGGTTCCGTGTAATGTTCGATGTCAGCCAAGTCTCCGTGTAATGTTCAATGTCCGCCAAGTCTCCGTGTAATGCTCGATGTCAGCCAAGTCTGTGTAATGTTCGATGTCAGCCAAGTCTCCGTGTAATGGTCGATGTCAGCTAAGTCTCCGTGTAATGTTCGATGTCAGCCAAGTCTCCGTGTAATCTTCGATGTCAGCCAAGTCTCTGTGTAATGTTCGATGTCAGCCAAGTCTCCGTGTAATGTTCGATGTCAGACAAGTCTCCTTGTAATGCTCGATGTCTGCCAAGTCTCCGTGTAATGTTCGATGTCCGCCAAGTCTCCGTGTAATGTTCGATGTCAGCCAAGTCTCCTTGTAATGTTCGATGTCAGCCAAGTCTCCGTGTAATGTTCGATGTCAGCCAAGTCTCCGTGTAATCTTCGATGTCAGCCAAGTCTCCGTGTAATCTTCGATGTCAACCAAGTCTCCGTGTAATGTTCGATGTCAGCCAAGTCTCCGTGTAATGTTCGATGTCAGCCAAGTCTCCTTGTAATGTTCGATGTCAGCCAAGTCTCCGTGTAATCTTCGATTTCAGCCAAGTCTCCATGTAATGTTCGATGTCAACCAAGTCTCCGTGTAATGTTCGATGATAGCCAAGTCTCCGTGTAATGTTCGATGTCAGCCAAGTCTCTGTGTATAGTTCGATGTCAACCAAGTCTCTGTGTAATGTTCGATGTCCGCCAAGTCTCCGTGTAATGTTCGATGTCCGCCAAGTCTCCGTGTAATGTTCGATGTCAGCCAACTCTCTGTGTAATGTTCCATGTAAACGAAGTCTCCGTGTAATGTTCGATGTCAGCCAAGTCTCCGTGTAATGTTCGATGTCAGCCAAGTCTGTGTAATGTTCGATATCAGCCAAGTCTCCGTGTAATGTTCGATGTCAACCAAGTCTCCGTGTAATGTTCGATGTCAGCCAAGTCTCCGTGTAATGTTCGATGTCAGCCAAGTCTCTGTGTAATGTTCGATGTCAGCCAAGTCTCTGTTTAATGTTCGCTGTCCGCCAAGTCTCCGTGTAATGTTCGATGTCAGCCAAGTCTTCCTGTAATGTGTGATGTCAGCCAAGTCTCCGTGTTGAAGACCGTACTTTGACCTATATTGGTTTACTTTTTATTAGATGTGAGTGGGATGGAAAGCATCATTTGCACTCAAAATACATCTTGTACTGCCGACGTGCAACATTTCGATTGTAACCCGAAATAGGATTAAAACGTTATCATTTGTAAATCATGTAGTCTATAGTGTTTTCGAGACAAGTTGTGCAAAAGATTCAAAGGAAATATTAGCCAAATGAAAAACGAAAAGTGACGAAAAAACAAACGCGTTTTCAAACATCATATTTCCTTAACAGAAACTTTAGAAAGGTATGCACGTTGATTAATATGAAATATATACTGTAAGTTTGATATACTTTTTTTTTCTTCCAGCCTGAAGATAAAAAAGACAATAAAATTGCGAAGGTAAAAACAAGATTCGGGATTATTCATATAATCAATGCAGTTACGGTGATCGGTTTAACACCAGTGCTTATACTTATTTAGTATAATGAAATTGATGCGACAGTCATACAAGTGAGAGATTTAGCTAGCTCCAAAACAAGGTTTAATCCTCCATTTGCCACACGACAAAAATGTCTAAACCAAGTCAGGAGTATGACAGTTGTTATTAATTCGTTTGTTGTGCTCGAGCTTCTGATTGTTTCATTAGATAATGGACTTTCCTTTTTGAATTTTCCTCGGAGTTCAGTATTTTTGAGATTTTACTTTTTGTAAACATACGTTATCAATGGCATAACTCACCGGAATGCACGAAGCAAATATAATATACACAATGTACCAATAAAAGAATGCTCGGAATTATTAAAATAAGATCAAAGTCATTAACAACTTATAAAACAATCAATTCTCGACGACGAAAAGGTCAATTAATACACAACCAATAGATAAAGTGTGCAAGCGCCATGAGCAGTCTGAGGGAAGGATAAACTTGTGAAAATAATGAGTTTCATACATTTGTTTTAGTGACACATTTACTGACTCCAATTTTACCTTGATAGATGGAAGACAAATGAACCTAGCGTTTTACTAGCTATATGGTAATATTTGAAATACATTTTAAACAGAGGTAAGAAGATGTGGTATGAGTGCTAATGCGATTTCGCTCCATTCAAGTCACAAATATGTTTACAAACTAAGTTATCAACATTACATGGTTACGCAATTTACATTTTAATTTGTGTAATTGAATTGATGGTTGTACTGATTATTCCACACTCAAATGGATGTATATCATATGTTAAGTCTTGCTATTTAAAGGCTCTTATATGTGTAAAATTCTTGACAGGAAATTCAAGGCGATCTAATTTCTCAAGATGGATCATTTGAATATAGGAAATTCAATGGATACAGAGTTCTGAATGCGTATTATGGAGGTATATTACGTATAGATTACAGGATATACATAACAAACCGTAAAACAGAAAGTAGTGCATTCGGTATTGTATGCCCCATTTATGGGCATTATGTTTTCTGGTCTGTGCGTCCGTTCGTCCGTCTGTCCCGCTTCAGGTTAAAGTTTTTTGTCGATGTAGTTTTTGATGAAGTTGAAGTCCAATCAACTTGAAACTTAGTAAACATGTTCCCTATGATATGATCTTTCTAATTTTAATACCAAATTAGAGATTTTATCCCATTTTCACGGTCCACTGAACATAGAAAATTATAGTACGGATAGGGCATTCGTGTACTTGGGACACATTCTTGTTATACTTCTTTTGATGATAATATTGGTTATACGTGCTCTAACACGTTAAGATTTTTTCTGTTTTCACAGTGCTTATGGTACATGTAACAATTATTATACACAGATTTTGAAAACTCAATTTAATTCCAATCATTCTTATTTAAGTTATAGAATATGTATTTTTGCGGAAAATACGTGAATACAAATATTGCTATGGTAAGAAACATGTTTATCATATTCAAATTTTCAAACTATATTTATTAGTTATACAATTTCTGTAAAAAAATAACAATTTTAATACACATTAAACAACAATGATCGATTATGATAATGACATCAGATAATGGCTTGGATGTCATATACAAAAGTCATATGCATTTTTTCTGTGTTAGTAATTGGATATAGCAAATGCTTTTGCAGTTCTCATTTCTTGGAAATGTTAAGGTTTCGAGTGTTTAATGTACTGGCAAACTTAACAGTATATATAAATGACTCGTCGGTTTATTTGTGCAGTTAAGACAGTCAATTTAACTCACGGGACATATTCATGACACATTTGGGAACTTTTCAATCGATAAATTTAGAAATTGAAAGTTTCAATTGAAGATGAATTGTACATTTTTTATGTCCTTTCGTACATCCTTCATTGTCAATGTTGTACATGGCTCTCACATTTATAGATTTAAATCAAATTAGAAAACGCAACAGTGGTACTGCATTAATTGAAATTAAAAAAAAAATGCAATTTGGGCGATAGCACTGCTGAAATACTGTAAAATCTAGTAGATATAAGAAGATGTGGTATTAGTGACCCAAAGACTCTCCATCCACGTCAGAATTTACAAAGAGTTAAACATTATAGGTCAAAGTACAGCCTTCTACACGGAGCCTTTGCTCACACCAAAACAGCAAGCTGTAAAGGGGGGAAAAGGAATAGGTTAAAAGCATTCAAACAAAACAATGAAACCAACGGTCTAATCTACATAAACAACGATTAAACGTGAACCACATTAACAAACTTAAACCCCTGAACAATAGTTTTCTGACTTAGAACAGGTGCAAACAAATGAAGTGGCTTTACTGTTTAAACAGGCACCACACTTCACCCTAACCTGATGTGTGCATACACGTTTTGTTTCAGAAAAAGTTAAAACAGACCTTCGGGTCATAAGGGAAAAAGGTGATAAGAATAAGGCAAGTGAAGATGAAAGTCTTGGAACCATAGTCGATGTAGATTATAAAGCAGGTGAAGTTAAAGTACAGTGGGACAAAAATGTCCATGAATCGCCGGACACTTTTCGTACAGATAAACATAACCAGTATGAATTGTTATTATTTGATAATGCACAATCAGGTAAGATATAATAAATGCTATGTAAATTACAATCCTAAAACACGATTCCTGATTTCTGAAATAGAACACAAGGCTGAGTTTTAATCTTGCTATCGTCAAGAAATAAAGTTTATCCTGAGTTAGAATTATAAGTTTACAGAACCAATATAAAAAAATGACAACTGAATGAGTTGGAAAAACATTTCCAGTGATGAAAATGTAGTAATCAATTTTATTTGTTTACAGATTTCTATTTTACGAACGTATTTCTATACGTACAGTTGGGTGCAAAATGGAAATTTCTAATGTGTACCCGAGGAAACGGGCGTTTACTCTCTGTCCGTTTAGTCAGAAGTAAACAGCCATTTAATTCAGATTTCACAAGTTTATTTTTACGTGTACTTAAAAGTAAACGGGTGTTTACTACAGATTTCACAAGTATATTTTTACGTGAACTTGAAAGTAAACGGCCGTTTACTTTTCGCGTTAACTGATTGTATAAATTAAGAATTAAATTTCGTGTTCATTTGCATTGTACATTTATTTCGTTAAAACGACTTTATCCCAATATTTTACTTATATATGTTTCAAACAAGGAAAATTCAAAATCACTTTTAATTCAAAATATTAAGTTTTATTAATAAAAAAATATAAGTTCCAATAGCTTTAATGAGTAGCAGATTTTTCTAGAGTTCTTTTCAAAAGTTACATAAACGGAGGGATCTACGTACATACGTACATACATATACAAATATCAATCGAAGGTTATCCAACACATCGGAATTGTATTTTTGTATGATGGGATATAAACATCATGGTTTACGTTGCATCGTTTCCCCTTTTTTAACAGTCTCTTCCTAAATATAACGCTTTGCATTTAATACAGGGATTTTTAATCGCAATTCACCTTGTTTGGCTTGAATTTACATGATTTAAGATTCTGTTTTGCGAAATGTTTAAACATGCTTCTTTTAAACTGAGTCTTACTTTATGTATTGCTGCGTGTAATGAAACAATAAAAAAACACTGAAAATCAGACAGCAACAAAAAGAAACACTGTACTATACTATTACAAGATAATGATTCAGAACAATAACCTACGGGATGGAGCGATGTAAATCATGTTTGAAAAATCAGTTAAAAACGGCTTAACACAGCAGATTAAAAAGAAAACAAAATTAAAGGTCTTTCTTCATCAATTTTCTAAATTATTGATGAGAAGCTACTTCCGGTTTTGTCAAAGTAACTATTTGCGTCCAAACATAGGTTTCTTCATACTGATTAAGAAAAATGTTGCTTTATATAACTGAAATAAAAGAGATAATTTTTGACCAACCATTTTGCACTAGTTCTTTTAGAAATATCTTAAAAAGTGACAGTGAAGTTCATATAACATTGAAAGTAAATAACTAAAATACTTTGGTATGACCTTGACATTTGACCTTGACTTAAATTTCCTTCAAATGAACCAAGGACCTCAAACCAATATACCTAAGGTCGCTATCACTTACAATTCAATACATGCTATACATTTTTATGTTCCTTATGTCAAATACAGAAGGGGCAATAACTCTCATATGACAATTGTGATCCATTCCTTTCGATTTTTTTAAGCTTTGATTTTGCAATTTGATAAGAGACTTTCCGTTTTGAATTTTCCTGGGAGTTCATTTTTTTGTTATTTTACTTTTTTCGTATCGCTTCGTTTAAAATTGGAAAAAATATCCTGAGGATAAAACGAGCAATTTGGTAAAAATAAATGTGTCGCTTTCTTTTACGTTTATGAAGAAGATACACCCACAAGGGAATCAGTTTGTGGGGAGATAACTCCTACAAAGAAAAGAATTCGGATAAGTAGGATCAATTTCAAAGGCGCATATTTTTTTTAATGTCATATACCTAACATCGAAGCGACATCTTGCAAAACAAAATTGATACCCAAGAAATAAAAATGTAGGAAGAAGAAAAAAAAAAAATTAAAACCTGTTGCAAAAGATCTTATGGCTTTATTATTTACCAATCTGAAGAAGCAATAAATTACCTTAAAATAAAACATTTCAGGGACAATAACTCCTAAAAGATGTCACTGGATTGTTTCAGACCCAATGTGTCTTATCTTCATCTCAATAAAACAAACATATTTTAATAGTTCTTGTTATATAACATTAAACATGGAGAAAATACAAAAGCAAGCAAAAGACAACATTCAAAACATGACTTTGACCTTTAACCTTGACCTCATTTTCTAAGATAGGACCCAAACTTCAAATAACAAGACTCTATGTTTATACGGCTTACGGTTTATAAGTAACAACAACTTTACGACAAACTTATTTGATAAAAGTAAATAACTTCTTTAAGATTTCACCGGATTGCTTCGATCCAAATCAGTCCAAAATTATTTAGGATGTTACGAATAAATATGAAAAAGTATTTTGTCGTTATCTCTTTTTTTGGTTATGGAGGAGATACACTAACAAGAAAACTGTTTGGGGAGATAACTTTTACAATAAAAAGTCCTCGCCTTAACAAGATGTGCATGATGAGTTTAAAAGGACAATATCTGTTCAATATAATATCCAAAAAAAGCGACATCTTGCGAAACAACTTTATACTGCAAAAAAGGGTTTGGCGGAAGATATAAATCAGAACAAATACCTATGGTCTTTCCACAGAAAAGTGGAAAGACCTAATAAAAATAATAATAATCAGAAGAAAATCAAAAGGTCTTTCAACGGAAAGGTGGAAAGACCTAATAATAATAATAACCAGAAGAAAATCAATAGAGCTATCCACTGGAAAGTGGGAAGACCTAATAAAATAAAAGAAAATAACTTGTAACTAGCTTTAGTTCAAAGCCAGATATATCTATTGTAAACACATGCTCATCCAACATATTTTCATCGGTGTGTTAAGGTAAGGATTCCTCATAATGTTCATATTTGTAGTGAAGTTCAATGGAATTGGAAAGAAAATAGCAACATATGGTATATGCTTTATTCTAATAGGTGTCAAGCATGAACATTTTTCTTGCGACGACTGTAAGCAGAACCCTTTACTTGGAATTAGATGGAAATGTTTGATATGTGCAGACTATAACCTATGTACCAAGTGTTACATTACCGACCGTCATGACACTGAACATATATTTTACAGACTCATCTGCCCAAATTCAAAAAGGTAACAATTCGAACAAAAGAATAATGCTAATAAGTTTAAAACAGCAAACAATGTACAAATAATAACAGTTTTAGAACTACAAGTCTGTGCATTCTTCTGCCATATCATATCTTTCTTTGTCTAGTTTATTACAATTCCAATGAATAAGGACGAACACGTTAAATGTGTGTATACATTAATCGTATAAAGTTGTTGTCTACAGCACATACCAATCTTACCGGCTCAAAAGGGTTTGATCTAATATATATCTTTTTTTTTGTTTGCTGAATGTAGAATTTTCCATACGTATTATATTCGACTAAAATTTTATGTACTTTTTAATCAAGTCACATAACAAATTTTATCTACTTCCATAAATACCAAAAAGACAATGTTACTAAATCTGACGTCAGTAGATCATCGATGTTCATTTCTCGCAAACCGGTTAGGAATATATATGTAAGACTCTAAAGTGCGATGGTACTCTAAAGTACGATGGTCACGCTTAAGTGCGATGGTCTACGCTAATGTACGATGGTGTCTCACGCTAAAGTGCGATGGTTGGTTGTTCGCTAAAGTACGATGGTCTATCAAGCTAAAGTGCAATGAAACAAACGAGAAAGATTCCAGGGCACTAATGTTAAAAACAAGTCTTTTTTGCAAAATCTATAGTTTACTATGATATAACATATAATGCGATAGGCTTTTACTTTACCGGTAGTCTTATGTGACTGTTTCTAAATTTTGAAGACTGACCACGTAATAATCGCTACGTTGCTAAAAAGGTTATTTAGGTGTCACAAAATACTATATTACCTTTAAATAATTTTTTAACAATTCGGGCTTATTGGATTGATTGTTGGTTGCTCAACGTCCAGTGGCAAATATTTCACGCATGTTCAGGACGATGGGACGGTATTGAATAATTGATGTAGCTTGCCATTTACACTAGTCCAGTCGATTTGTGCAGATTATTGACAAAATTGCTCAGATTGTGGTAAAAGCATGAAATTTGGCATAGTAGTAGTATATGTCATGGACAACATTTTAAGCTATGGACCCAATCTAAAAATGGAAATTGACGGAAAAGGCGGCCATTTTAAAATGGCGGCCGTTTGATCACAATAGATAAATAATAGAAAATCATGAAAATGATATTAGAGAAGATTTTGACATGAAATCTGGTTGACAGAATAACAGTGCTGAATCCAATTGTCTTGTAGAACAAACATTTTGGAAATATTACCCATATTGAATGGCGGCCATCTTGAAAAATCTTTTTTTTTAAGCAAAAATATGTTGTCATTATTCGATATAATAAAACAAAATGCAATGTGAAAGGTACATACATACAAATGTATTTGTTTGAGCTATATAAACAGGACAAAAAAGCTAGCCTATCCCCCTCCCCCGAGTTATTCTTCTGTTTTGTAGCGGGTACAAAAGCATTAAAACGCGGACACGAAGAGGATCATAAAATGAACTATTACTCTGAACGCAATATTTGTGCAACCGCTTGTTCAACATAGAATAACAGAAGAATTTTATTTTATACGTAGAAATAAAGCTAGAAAATATTTGTACACCTGTCGTTTATAATAGTTGGCTGATTACTGGATAATTCGTTTTGTTGATATTGTTCATTTTAAACAACTTTCAAAAACTTTAATTGCAGACTAATGAATTTTATATCATACAAGTAATGTTATAAGAACATCAGCTGCTCAAATGTTCTCAATTGACGTTAAAAATATCTAACAATAAATGAAATGCACATGTTTTGTCAAACCACACTATGTTTATCATATTTTATCACATTGTCCTCCACATTAACATAGATTAGTACAACTTAATACTGCCTTTACACATTCAGTGCATTTCCTTAGTAACCGTGTTCACTTTGACTTATAAGTTAAGCGCTTGCTGCAGGATATTCATATGATATATTCATCACAATTGACAAGGACTGTCATCTGAGGACTTCATATATATTGATTTTTTGGTAGCCATCTTGAATGATGACCATTTTGAAAACATGAATTTCCAATACATCATTATTCGCTAATCTTATTAATTCACTGTTTGCATTCATACTTTTTTACTAATTTATATTGGATATTCACAAAGAGGTCAGATAAGGCATGCACAGGTTTACAAAATTAAGATATCAGTATCAAAATTTCTGTTACCTACACTTTTGCCTAAGTAACTTTTTAAAACAGAAATTACGTAGTATATATAGTTTCTGACCGAAAGATTTTTTTTGGAAAAGATCAAAACTGTAGATTTCGAAAACACTGGAACTAGATATAAGAAAAACATAATGGGCAATTAGATTGGAAGGAATGTGTGAAACGGCAAGAGAGAACATGTAAGGGTTTGCAATGCCAAGCAGATACAAACTGAACAGTCATAGACATTTGAGCTGGCAATCACTCTTTGATGCAAGCATACGAAGATGTTGAGTCTTGAATTGGTTTTCATTTCGCTCAATTCGAAACAGTTGAATGAGGGCTATGGAACTGCAGAGGCACTCCAGAATCACAAAGCAAAATGGCACAAATCATGTCAAACAAATTTTCAGACCTCAAAATATTTCATCAGCAAAAGGGAAAACATACTTCTGATGTTGAAGATAAGTTGCCAATTGAAAGGAAACAATAAGTAACCAGACACTGTAAAGTGTAACTGGATAAAAAAGAACAATGACTGCAATGTATTTTTTTTCTGTGGTGATATATCTGAAGATCTCCATGATACATCGACATTTTCAAATCAACAAAAATAGGACATGACTGTGCACTTTTACTACAAGACATATTCCCCTAGCCAAAGTAAGACCTGGAGATGTCAAATCACTAGTATCATGCTTGATGATTGATGAAACTTGACAACATAGGAAATGGGCAGAATAAAAGACACAGAAAGAAAGCCAGGAATCTTTTACCCTTGGAATTGTGCTTTCCTAAATAATGAAATACATTGATGGCACACGGTCTGGAAAAGTATTGTACCAATCTCCAAGCTTGCAAATCACGCCAAATTGTACAGTAAACGCCTGGAAGATCTTAGAGTTATCATGGAAGGAAGAACTAAAACAACGAAGTTAACAAAATTTGAATGTAGCTGCCATAGGATATCTATAAGCATAAAAGCAAGATAAATTAGTGCTCTTGATTTTCAACAAATGTAATTATGAAGCTCTGAAACAGACCTAATAAATAAAGGGTAAAAATGAAGGCATCACCATAGCAATAGCAGGCAAAATATATATACTTGATACTAAGAATAACTTTCCAGGGACACTCAATAACAGCTGTTGACACGAATCAGGTTAACAGACATACGTTTCCTTACTAAGAGTGATACAGGATAGCCAAACATCAAGACACAGTCCAGAAATATCGTTGAGTGGTAGACAAGACTTACTATTTCTCAGCTATAATAGTTCAATTGTGCAAATCATTGTTGAAAGGATACTACTGCAACTTTTCAGTCCTCGGATAGAGAGTAAGATGTATCAAAGATTGTGGAACTGATTCATTTGGAAAGCCTACATTGAATTTCCCTATAAACCTTTTTATAGTAACAAGCTTAACTCTTCAAACTATTCTAGTTACTTTGACTATGAAGAGGCCTTCATCATCACGACTAAAAGACATGGCCTGTTTCAGAACTTCCCCATCATATTCGTTGAGAATCCGGAGAAAGACGTAACCTTTCATGTATGCTTGCATATCATCTATGTCAGCTAGAATTCCATTTTTTAGAAGTGTTGTATTAATCATTCCTTCCATGACAACTCATATTTACTAAGAACGTTTACTGTACAATTTACCAATATCATCAATTTCAAATATTAAAACAATATATGTTTCAGAGTGTGTGCGTTAGCCATCGCTGTTTTCTATCAATTAGGCGAGCCCCATTCCATGGATAACAGATTCCTAAAAAAAAATTTGTGTCACGAATTCTGTCTAATTGCCCTGTCGCGCAGTTTTAACAAACATTTAGCATGATATCTGCTCCTGAAATATTAATCTCCAGTACTGAGTCTTGCTAAAAGAACAATGGTTAGTAGTTCAAGTGACAGTCACATACTCTATTGTCGATCATAATTGTCGAGGCTTCATGATAGTCAGATACCTCATCACAATGAAAGGAAAAAATCCCTGTAATCTTTTTGTTCCTGTTAATTCATCACAACCGTGGCTGGTTATTTTACTGGTATTTTCAATCCGTGACTCATCTTAGACTTTTTTCGTTTTTCCTAACAAAATATATTTTGATCTTAAGTTTTGCTTTGACAGGATAAGATCTTTTTGCCCTGTAATTCTCCCATTACATGGCCTTCATCAACTTGGAACAGTTGTATGCGTACAAAAAATGACTGATTACAATCTCAAATGTCTATGTCTGCTCTTTTTGTATTTGATTGGCATTGTAAATCCTCATGTGACCTCTCTTGGCGTTACGGAATTCTTTCCAGTCTATTTATTATTTTTTCAGCTCCATTGACGTAAGACCTATGTATTATTCCTTTTCAACATACAGTGGTCTTAACTTATAGTGTATATACACATTTTTTGGTGGTAAAAAACTAACTAAGCCCTACATGCTAAACTGCAATTAAAAGAATTTACGCGTATTTTTAAAAAAAAACATTTATTTGTTAACATATCCATACCTTATTTGAGCACTTGGTGAATATAACCTATATGAAAAGCAACAGTCATATGAATAATGATAAGAAAAACTAGTTGTAAATGCATATAAAACTTAGTATTAATTCAAAAAACAATTTTTGAAAATTTCCAAAATGGCCACCATTCAAGATGGCCACCTAATACTTAAATAGTCCTCAGTTGATACTATTTGTCATAAGATATACGAAAGTTTATCAAAATTGGTAAAGTAATTTATTTTTCTTATTTTTTTAATAATTTTTATTAATTTTTTGGACATGATTTCAAAATGGCCGCCCAGAGCCGCCATTTTGATTTTCTGAATTGGGTCCATAGCTATAAATGTTAGTTATGACCTCAACTAACACTCTGCAAAATTTTATGCTTTTACCACAATCTGAGCAATTGTTTCACAAATCGACTGGACTACACAGCCTATTAATGTAAATACATCCCCTTAAAGTTGTCAGTTGCAAATACAAAAATCGGTCATTATCGGAATGAATAAAATTTATTTGTACAAGCTTTAACATAAATGCGAGAGAAAGGGGTTGTTGTTCGAGCTTTTCTCTTTTTCGTAGCGAGTATTAATACACGTTATATTTTACTACAATGTACACACTGATGTTTTAATGGACAATTTATGATTTACGCTTGAAAACGTGTACTTTTATTTTACCGACGTTTTTACTCTTCAATAAAATCGACTATATTTTAAAGTAAACGTAAACATTAATATGCATCTGTTCGCTTCCATTATTTATTTCATCTTCCGGCATGTTCATTTTTGGTTTGTGTAAACGACTGTTAACGGTATAATCCAACTACGTTTCGGACGTCTATACTTTTGCGAACCATCGCACTTTAGCGTATGGATCGAGGCATCGGACTTTAGCGTAGACAATCGGACTTTAGCGTGACCATCGTACTTTAGCGTCCCGATCACACTTTAGAGTCCTACATATAGAATCAAGGTGATAAACAAATACTGAGTGTATTTCATGAACCATAATAGAAACAAAGCCTGGTGTGTCGAAACGGCAAGCATCGCATGGTATGAACTTATCACTCATACAGGGAATATGTCACACACAAAAAAAGTATAATCACAAAAAACTGACCGAGGAAAATCAAAATCGGAGAATCCATAATCTAAAGGCAAAGAAGAAGCTCAAACACATCACACGTATGGATAACAGATGTCATATTCCTGAATTGGTACTGGCATTGTTTATGTAGAAAATGGTAGATTTAACCTGGTTATATACATTGTATATAGCTAGCTAAACCTCAAACGACAGAATACTAGCAATATACCTGCAAGTGAAAATATTCTATCAGAAGATTCTGCATTGGTATTGCTTCATATGAGGACAAAAACAAGTCGGTCGTCAGTGAACATTATTTATAATCAGCAAAATATAATTCTTTGCTCAAATATCAATCTATCAATCCTACAAACATAACAAATTTGTTGCAGATCGATCGATCCTCCATTCTGACAATATCATATCTGATGAATTAGTAGCGGGAATCAGTTTGTTTGATCACAAATAATATTTGTCATGACCTTAAACTAATAGTTCTATATATATATATATATATATATGTTCCTCGTTATCGTTGTAAAAGCTCCATAAAAAACAATGTAGTGAATTCGTCATTGAGCATGCGAAAAAAGTGTTTAGCTGTATAAGTCAATGGTTTTGACATTTTTGAAAAAAGTAAATATTCTGACTGAATAATATTGATTTTCAGAATCGACATCTGAATGACACTGGTTAAACATAATACACTATTTCGTATTTACTATAGAATGAGTAGTGATAAGAATCTTATCAAATTTTAAGTCAAGCACCTCAACCGACCGGTTATATTTTGTTCTTGATAAAGATCGTTATGCAGTTTGGGTATCAAGTATGAAGATGGACTGTTTTTATCTTCCTTTATTATGTCTACATCAGTCCAAAATATTTTTGTTTTATCTCACATATTTTCAACATAGCCATATAAGGTGAGATGTTTTTTTTAAATCCCATTTGTGTGCGAAAAAAAATATCTAGTTTTGTGTTGTAGCATGAATTTAAGTCACATATATATATATATGTGTAATTTTTTAAAGTGTACAAATGCCTCCACGACCAGACAAAGTAGAATGTGCAAAAGCTGAGAGCGCTGGTATCTTGACATTCTCAACAGTTCAACTCAGAAGTATATCTACAGGTAAATTTCATAGTCATGTTGTTTCATAATGAATGGTATGGTAATTTACAACGAACAATCTTAATATCATTGCTCACTTTTAGAGGTAGGTTTCGTTCCTCTGAAATCGAATGAAGGTACAAACACGTCTATCAATTATTTCCAATAAAATTAAAAAAGGAAAACTACTTCTAAAATAATTCACGAACAGGCTTCTTGTAACATAGTGTGTGATTCCGATGCATAGGTTATCCTGTAAATGAAAAAAAAATGTTTTCCGAAACTCAGACATCGATAGATGTACGGCAGTTGTTAGAATAGGGATATTGATTCAAATCTATTGAAATTACTTTTTAAAGCAATTATATAATTTGGTTTATATAAACGTGTGTAGAAAACGATTATGGAAATACGAACACGGAGTTCATACTGGTGTTTGAAAAAAAACCTAACTAAAAAGCCGATTTCTTTTTAAAAAGGTCAAACTATTCATAAAGGCGTTCATAAAACGTTCGAAAAAATGGGTTCAATTTTACCACTTTGGAATCCTATGTTCAATAATAACATAAACGGTACCAATTTTCCTGCATCAGATGCGCATTTCGACAATACTTGTCTCTTCAATAGTTTCCTAATATTCAGAAAGTGCTATTTTTTAAGGATATAGAAGTTCTCGAATATCATTTCAAGCGAGATATAGCTTCTCCATATGCAAACTCTGCTGAAACGTTTCAATATGAAAATAGAAAGTTCACTATTCGAAACTTTATCTTCCCTTTTGTTGATAAGTTATCACCTGTAAATGTTTTTCTTTGTTTTTCAAGCTCGATTGGATAGATGCATTTAACATAGACATAAAGACAAGACAATTTATTAACAGTAATAAAAAAAAAACACGTTTTAAATTTCATGCGTTCGAAACGATATTTTGAAAAAAAATTCAACTATAATACCCAAAGCTGAATTTTTGAGAGCCAGTTTAATTCCTTGGTAAAACAGATCCTGATATACAAACCAAATGATTTAACATTCCAATTCCAGAAGCAACACTTATTTAACTTGATCTAGTTACAAAACATAGCTATTTCTATTTCAGATTCCAAAAAGAATGGCATCGTAAAATACTACACAAATAATCGGAGTACGGTAGGTGTTCAGTGGAAAGATAAGTTTGAGGGAAACCAACATGATGAGATAAAAATAACAGACTTGGTGTTAAAAGATGGAGGAAAATTTCGATATTATCCTGACCATTTGCCGATATTAGTACAATGTAAGAATTCATTAATATTCTTAACAAATACAAGATTAAAGATATGTGATTGAGTGAATTTTGGCGCCAATTGATGAGTTTAGTTATAATTTATAACTAAATGACTACATATGAAACACAGTAATTAATTGATTCTCAAAGATTAATTACATTGAAATGACAAAATAATGTAAAAGTGTTTGGCTGATTACAAAACATGAATAAAAGTTAGGAAACAAAATCATTTCGATACAAAGAAACATGAGTGTAATTTGCATTTATCTTGTTCTTGTTCAGCAATTTTGCGGATTTTTTTTATCGTAAAATTGATCCTTTCTTCGAAAATCATACTGACGTCATCATGTTTTACTTGACCGTTGTAAGATACATTTTAACAGATGATTACAGATCTGTTTCGATTGTTGCAACTACAGTTTCGTCCTCTTTTCGTTGACGAAACGTCTTTCCTTCATTCAAGAAAAGGAATATATGATTTTTTGTAAATTTAAAATCACTGTAAAATCATTTATATCAAATCCAAACACTTATTTTATGCTGCCTTATAAAATGTCTACATAGCTTACTTATTCAACCATGGGGTTTCAAACTTAATGATTTATTTAATTAGTAAATTTGGTCATGTGGTTGTTGAATTCCTATCAGACATCCAGGCATCACGGCTCAAATTCTGAAATTTATCTTAATTTTTTCCCCCTATTTATTACGGGTCTGGTCTGTAGGTTTCCACAACATAAAACCATACCATACAGCTGAGACATGCGTCCGGGTGTGGGATTTTCCCGCAGGATTAAAGACCCAGTATTGGCCTTCAGCTGTTTACTGCTCATTGGTTGGGTTGTTGTCCCTTAGACATATTCTTCATGTCCATTTTGAAATATACTTGTAATATATTTGGTATAATGTTCTAACCTGATTTAATTATCTTTATTCTTTAAAAATCTAAATATGTATATTTCATGTATTTATATCAAATTTAAAAAATCTAATATTAGGCGTTTAATTTCTTTTATTATAGCCGCAGATGATTATTTTGAAGTTGACGTTCACGATTGCAAACCACATGAAAAGGTATATGGCCGTGTCATTTGTTAAACCTATTATAACCACAAAAATCGGCAAAGGATTGTTTTCAAACAACCGTCAGTAGCATTAAATAGCATATTTAATTTACCTGACGATATCGGGATATCGGTATTTAGTCGGATCTTAACATGTACTTGTGATTTGTTACAAACCGGTATTTTTGAAAATAAACAAACAAATGTCGAAATGTTCAGGACTTAATTAAATCTGTATTTGGGTAAGATGATGCAAGCATACGATTTTTATTGCGTCTTATACTTTGAGAAGCAAATAATATTTTACTACTTTATTAAAATATTGTGTAAAAACGTTAATTATGAGCTATGAAAGTCAAGTGGCTCGAGCATTTTTCTGAGGAAGTTCAAAGAAATATTTTTTTCAGTGGGTTAGCTTTCATAAGTCTTCATTCTCCTATAGATTAACAACTTTTGGTTATATTTATAATTTAGAATCTTAATTGAAGGTGGAGCACGAATGCACAGTTGATTAATTATTTTGATGTGCCATTTGTATTCAAGAGTGACATTCCTATGTATTATGTGCCGATTCGAAAAAAAATTATGCGAGTATTGTCTCCCTTTAATAGGTTCATTATTTTATAATTAAGTAAAGGTTTCTGGTATAATTTTGAATAATTACGAAATGTATCAATTCAATATATTTCAGTTTTTGTTATAAGTGTATCAAAAACATTGCTGTACGAATATGATTTTATAAATTTGAAAGATTTAAAATGATTACATACAAATATAAAGAACCGTTCATCATTTTTGAAGAAGACTATAATGGAAGTCGAATTATTTAAAACCTCTCCATGATAGATTGATTGGGAAATTATCCAGAGTTATCTTATATTAATCACAGAGAGGGACTAGCAAGCAATTTTTAATTGTAGCTTATTTAACGTTAAACTAAATTTCCACTATAAAAGAATGTTACTTTATACAAATATAAGGACTTTGTTAGCTAAATCTACAAATTTTATTAGATATTATGAATTTTGATTACAATAGATTAATATGCTACATTAAAGGCGATAACAGTATGAATGAAAATCATAAAACTTTAAGTTAGTTTCATAAATAATACTGTTCATTTCATGTTGTTTTTTTAATTAAAAAAAAGGATTTAACTAATTTAAAAATAACTGTATAGAATTCTTTGTAGATTGAAGTGCGTATATGGCATAACGTACAGAACATGCAGAAGAAAAAGAAACGGACATTTAAACCTACCTTGTATCTTATATTTGCTAATCCATGGAATGACGACAATGTTAAAAATCTGGAATTAATGGGAGAAATAATAGATTTTGCAAGTCAGTATAAAAGCAAGGTCGTTCAAACTAATAAGACATGTATCAGAAAGGTTTTTGTAAGACGTGAATATTTATAATCTAATGTTGGCATGTACCTATATCAATTATAACTTGAGCTCTGATGAGATATGTAATTTTTTTTATCATAACGATAATGAAATTTCTTGAAATGCAAGATTAAGGTAGCGTATAACGAAATTATATTAAACATCGGACAAGTCGACATCATAACCCTCTCCTACTATGAATGTATCAATTACCATGAATATTTACGCTTAATCCAAATGACATGATCTTTGATAATAGGCGTTCGATGTAATCTCAGCTTACACTATCTGATGTAACTTATTGCAAGTTTCAAAAACAATATATCTATTCAACTTTGCACAAAGAAGTTGGATCCTTTAAAGAGATTACTATGAACTTTAACCTGTAAACTGTTTTAAGATAGCAGGGACTGTTTAAATCGGAGCATATTCCATATTGAAAACATAAAACATCCAACCTGGACTAAAGGCTTGTTTCTGTCTATAGGTGGATATCGTAAATGATCTATTTTAAAGTATTTGAAACATTTAAGTTGATGTTGTTTTTCTATTAAAACGATGCTATGTTCTAAATTTCTTGCATTTAATTGCGGTTAATCGGACTGTCATGATTGAAACTAATCAAAGCCACTTACTATTTGTACAGGAATCTGTCTTAAACATTTATTTCAAATTAAACTATAAAAAAATACGCTCATGCTTTTTCAGAAACGACCAAATTGCCATGTCATATCATAGGACAAAGAGTCTTGTTTCACAGTGGTTCAACAACGACAGTTTGTATTCACTACAAAACACACAAAGATACTATAAATGTATGTTGAGATACTTTAGTATTGTATCAATTAAAAGCTTAAAAATCGAAATATTTCAATATACAAATCAAATGCTGATAGAATATTTACAATGTTCTTTCATGCAAACAATAAAGTACCAAACTTGGCTGGTATTACCCTAATCGACATCAAACAAGTAGTAAATCTGTTTAGTTTAATTATATATTATTGTTGATCATTTGAAACTGTCTGCACACATTTGACGATGCCATCGTCATATTATTTTGAAGTGTATACATGATATTCTAAATTGAAATATTTTCCAGGAACTTATAGTACGGGGATTCAAGCCATTTCAAAGAGGTGACATCATTGTGGATGAGAATGAGAAAGACGAAATAGATTACTTCAAAAAAATGGCAAGCTGTACGTCATAAAATTACATATTTCTAAATTAAAAATCCATATATTGACATCGTTTATAATCAAATACATGTTGCTGATAACATCTTGTGACGTTGCGTCTCAGATCTGTGATACTAGAATTACATGGCGCCTGACTCTGTTGATAAAGGTGTATTGAAAAACAATAATCATAAATATTCATGCGGTTTTTATCTATCTAACTTTTTTCAAATACCTAAAAATAGATTATTTCAGGCTGCTTCTATAAAACTGACAGTATTTTACTTAAATAAAAGAAATGTTTAATTCGAACTTACAACCGTATTGATTATGCCAGCTAGCTAAATTACGATTTCGTTTTAAGATATAATTGCTGACCAACATTATTCATAAAAAAATATGTTTAGGTGCTAATATACTGTATTTCTTTTATATGTAATACTTTGATAAACTTCTATAATGTCAATAGCAATATAAGTATTATTGAAAATGGTTTTCATCTACTTCTCTTTCAAATTTTGATTTCATTGAATCTTAATTTTTCTTAATTTTATTTAAGTGATGATAAATTATATTTTCTTCTCACTAATCAATAGATTCCATTGGAGAAGACGTTTTACCGGTAATCATATCAATGTCAAATGGTGTAATACAAACTGAAGTTCGAGATTTACAAATACCCATCATTCGTTTGATGGTAAGTTATTCATTGTCTGTAATCAAAGAGTCATAATTATGAATTACACTAAATGTGTGATTTATTCATTCAATAAAAGAATGCCTGTCCTCTTTTATTGTAATGACAGAGTTCTTCTAGATATCTTCGTTAGTTGAACAAATGTATAATTTATTTTAACAAAGTTATTTAAATGTCATCATGTGATCTCAATATATATTTGTAAGGCAAAAGAAACAAACGAAAGTGAACCATCAAAGCTCTTGATAAAATGGATACTTGTTGGAATAAGCAAATTTCATGCAAATCAGAAAAATATTCCCTTGCAAGTATAGAATGACTTATGACTTTGAATACCATATTATTGTTAAAAAAATATTTTCAACATTGTATTAACATCAGAAAAACACTCAAGATGTAAGCTTGATATGGCCCAGAGAAGGTGCTTACGAGACAAAGAGAGAACACAAAACAGATACTAGAAAGCCATGGCGTATAAAGACAACACAAGACATTAAAACGCAAGATATCAAATCGGAAGATGAAATTATTCTTATCACCGATATTCGTTATGACAATGTTGAGGCTCTCGTTTGCTATTTGATAATTGCAGGTATTTTTCTTTTATTACCAAAAAAAAACCCGCTTTACTAAATTTATAAAAAAAAAATGATATAGCAAAGGTGTTATCTTATCATTGCAAAAGGTGTTTAAAAATACAACTGAAAATATAACAAATTTAAAAGAATAAGAAATATTTATTTGTGATAGTCAGATTTCAAAGAATTTTGCGTTACTAAGTAAACATAGTATATTATTTGATTGTCAATGCGAAATATATATATATATATTATGTTGAAATTAAGTGGATTTAAGTAGAAACGCGCGTCTGGCGTATAAAATTATAATCCTGGTACTTTTGATAACTATAAGCACGTATTAGCATCGTACGTGTCGATTGTTTGTACGGCTTGTTGGTTTTCAGTTTATGACCTGCTAATATAATATTGTGATGATCAATAACTATTTTTTAATCAAAAAGTCAGTATGTGTGTTTATCTATAAAATGAGTAATTAGATTTTAGAGGTTATATTATATATTTGTAGGATATTTGAAAGAAACCCAATTGCCGGAAAAGAATGTCATTATAGTAAGTCATTTTGTCAGCTATATAAACAGAAGTGTATGCAAGTACCTTAGTTTGACAATTAAGATCAAGTCATTTACACTTTCATCTATGTTTCAAAATATTCATTGCTTATTGTGTCTATTTGTTTTGTTGACACATTGTTGCCACTATGATGGAATTTTATACAAATGTCGTACAAGTGAGAGGTTTGGTTAGCTAAAATAAAAGGGTTATTCCATAATTTCCACAAGGAAATGCCTATACCAAGTCAGGAATTCGTTTGAAATGTCTTAGCTTTTGATTTAGCCTTTTGATAAGGGACTTTTAGTTTTGAATTTTAAACTTCGGTATCAGTAATTCTTTCTGTTATTGCTTTCCTCATTAATTTGTAAGATTCTCTAAGATAGATAATTCAGATGATCTGTAATATACAAGTTCTTGCCTTATATATCATGTACCGTGTTACGACGCTAGATAAAACTGACCTGGACAGTTTGATGTTTATCGATCCTAGGTTGTGGAGTGGTCTTGCGCACCGGGCATAGTGTAAGGCGATTATATCCTAGCAGAATGAGTTCGAATCCTGGCCATTATACAAAAAGCAGCATCTTCATTTATTTCATGACAACAGCTTCATATCATGTTCAATACATTGTGTTTTGAAGTTCCATTGTAAATGTTTTTGATATACTTATAACTAATTTAAGATACTAAGTCATACGATAACCAATACCATTTAAGGGACCTGATTATCTTACTGCCTTGTCGATATACCTTCTCAAGAAACAGATATGGAAAATTCCTAAAAAGTACATCGGAAAGACATTTGATCAGACATCTTTGGAATACATTCATGAGCAGGTATAATTTATTTTGAGATTTGTCTTTAATTAATGATACGAATTTTAAAACAAGTCGATGCTATATTAATAAAGGGAGGTTACATGACATTATTCATTTGAGCATATCAATAGAAAATTAATTAACCCTATTGTATCCACCGTTACAAACTATATTTACTTAGTGACATTTTGTTTTGAATTCTAGCAATACAACGAATGTATATAAACTAGTACATGTACTTGATTGGGTTTTTTTTTTGGTTTTTTTTTAAGGGTTCAAAGCATTGACTGAAAGTTATCAATCAATGTAAATCAAAATAAACCAAAAACACAAAAAAATAACAAATAATATGTATTAATTGTCACCATATCATATACTTTAATTTTTTTGGAAAGGTGATGACAGCCGATTTTATAGAGAAATTATGGAGCAATCAGAATTCTTTCCTAAACATAAAATACAAGCCTCCTAAATACGATTTTGAAAGTAAGTAATGACTGATATTATAGATATTCCGAAACACATTGTTACAACTACTTTATTTGACATATATTGCTGACCAACACAACGTTAAAATCAACGCTTTGACATACCATAGTAGAACATCATTGAATATGTATCTTGATTCTATATGACTGCTGCCTAAATATTTTAAATTGGCGTATACGGGGAACAAAAGAGAAAAAAACATGCATTGCTCTTCCTATTTTCATATGAATCAGAGTTCCTTCAGACACTTGTAAAAAATAAGAAGATCGAAGAATTCGGGTTAGTTAATTTCACATTCTGATATATTGATGATGTTCTTCCCATTACTATCCGACCTTTTCTGATTGGGTTTGTCTTTTTGTGTTCCTTATACATATAACGTGGCTCTGTACTTATACATCCCGTCATTGTGTTATTGTTTTATTGTAAATATTTGTATTTTGTCTTTCATTTTTGTTTTGTTTATATGCCTTTTAGTAATTATTTGTTAAGAATTTGTTTGTTTTTATAGTAATTAAGATTATAACACAATGTTGTAACCTTATTTTTGATATTTCTACCTATTATGTCTGTTTGTTTTGATGGTATATCGGTGTCAGTATAATGAAATATGATGCGACTGTCAACCAAGTGAAAGGTTTAGCTAGCTATAAAACTAGGTTAAATCCACCATTTTCTACAAAGTATCTGTACTAAGTCAGGAATATGACAGTTGTTCTCCATTCGTTTGATGTGTTTTATATTTTGATTTTACCATTTGATTAGGGACTTTCCGTCTTGAATTTTTCACAGAGCTCAGAATTTATGTGATTTTACTTTTTGATAGATGTTACAAAAAAAGACAGCAGTACTAATCTGAAGTTCAAATCTCATAAATCAATTAAAACACAAATCACAGTAAAATTGAGAATCGAAATGTACATTGTAGCAAACCAAAAACTAGGAGAAGAAAATGAATTAAAAAATCTTTAAAATAGTTACTGTAAATGGGATCAAAACTAAAATACAGTCATTTTAAAAAAGTAAGTGTATACAAGACGTTAAGAGAGTTCCAAAAACCTCACTCATTTATTTTTCTAGAACTATTTCCCTAGGCCTTTAAGGTAATACAGGTGGAGTATATGTCGGCCTTGTACACAAAAGTGTGCATGCTTATCACGATTCCGTCAATGCAAACCAACGGAAATTGAACCATTAACTGATCTAACCATATTTGGAACCAAACTAATACATGATCTAAGTTTCATGACTTAAATTGAAGACTTGGTTCAAGTAGAACTTAGAAATAATAAAATTCGTATTTTTATACATTGACTGATTCTAAAACTGAATTGGAACTTTCAGAGACCGATTCAGAAGATTACCACGCAACACGTCACTGTTGTTTTTCCAGACAGAAAAACAAGGGAAAAAAAGGTATTTTCTTGTTATGTCTTGACTAGAGGCGAAAGACACCAAAGGATTATTTAAACTCACCAGTCGAAAACATCCGAGAAAAATAGTTTTATAAGTCTACTTCGCATATTTTCTTTTAGCTAGAAAAATGGTATATACAAAGAAATTTTCGAAATCATCAGCTGAAGACAGACTGACAATAATATAGAAAAGCGCAAAACGTCATACTACAGTCTACAAAACAAAATATATTGAACTTAACTATGGTTAACTTGTTGATAAGAGGGTGAACTAAGTCTAATAGCGATTCAACTTTACTGTTTGTACACACTCATCATTTTGGACAGCCTTGTATATTATTTGTTTTGAAATTCTATCAATATATAATGTTTACAGAACGTAGAATAGATATAACAAAATGGGATTATGAATGTTACGGTCTTGTATTTTTTGCCTTGCTGCAAAAACAGTACTGGTCAGGTGCAACGCAGTTGATAGAAAAAGGATATGTAAGTTGAAAACCAATATTGAAATACAGACATGATCAGAGAGCTGAATAACATCATATTCAAAATGTTAAATATATTATTTTAAATGTTCAAATAGATCATAACATGTCATTTTTCATATCAATACCTCGGGCCTTCGGTTCTTGGGCTGATAATACATCTGATATGAAAAATGCCATGTAATAACCTGATAACATTGTATAAAAGCGCATTCCCGAAACTGCAGCATACATCAAATAAGTAGCCTTTGAAAGCATCAAAATATCACATTTTATTCAATCACACACATAAAAGCAGTAACCATGCTAACACACACACACACATATATATGTAACCAGTCTAAAAGGTACAACATTACCAAAAAATAACAATAAAATGAACAAATGTAACTATAGATATTTCGGATAACAGATATCCTTCATCAGTATGACCACGATGCAAAATGAATCATGTCAATCTATTCTAATTATAACACTATCACAATCTTGAAATTTATACAAACAAAAATCAAACAGTTTAATAGAACGTCAGAGACGCTGGTACAATTTTAAAATGTCCAAACACGACGCAAAGACTGCACAGATATGCCAAATAAAAATAGTTATTTGCGATATGAACTGGCACAACTATAAAATTCCAAAGATGAAGACAGTTAAGATATTACAACAACTGCGTGGAAAAACAGTCCCAATAAACAGCCCTGACCGATCTAATTTGGTGTAATATTTCAAATTTGACCAAGGTAGAGCAATTACAACAGAGACTGCGTATTTTAACATCGCAAATAAATATCAGTTTAATAATGATTAAAAACATGAGTATTTTGACTAAGGTTAAATAATCGAACGTGACTGTGACCTGATACATTCCTTCATCGTCATATATATATATATAACGTCTGAATAATAGTCAACGATTTTCCCCATGAGGGCGCTGGATCATTACGAGTAACGATACATGTACACAATAAATAAATTATATAAACGCCTAAAAAGTGTACACAACAACACCAATAACAAAAAAAGGAAACTATAAATGTAATTATTTATAAATATTTCGGATAACATATATCCTTCATCAGTATGATTGTGATGTTAAATTAATCATATATCAGTCTACTTAGATTAAACCACACAACGTATAAAAATCTTGAAATTTATACAATAAAAAGTCAAAACAAACATCAGTTAAGACGCTTGCACCATTATAAAAAATTGTTAAACATGACATACTAGTAGGTTATATGGCTAATTACCATTTCTGTAACTATGTATTTAATTTATGAGAATAAAGATCACAAGAGAGAGTTCAGATATATGCTTTAAATAAAAATAATAATGTCCGATATGAACTAGCACAATTCTAAAATTTTAACGGTGACGACAGTTATAATGTTACAAGAACGATTTCGTCAATAAAATTTCCAAATAAACAGCACTGAACGATTTAAATTTTGAATATTTCAAATATGACAACGGTAGAGTAGTTACAACAGAGTCTGCGTAATTTAAACATCGCAAACAAACGGCCGTTAAAATATAATAACACATTTTGACTAAGGTAACTAGTTGAACGTGGCTTGGTACATCCATCAAAAGATTAAGCAATTTAAATTAGTATATTCAGCAAATTTATTTTAGAGATTAGTAAGGTTAAGAAAAAAGAAACAGAGACTGTATTAATAAGTAATATAACCCAAATGTGAAGCACTACACGGAGACGAACTACATCTTTTCATTTATCCCATTTGGTGCCAAAGTTGTTAATGTTCTTATCCAAAATCTTTCCCGAGTGAGTCTATCCTCCCTAGACCAAGCAGAGTTGCGGTCAATTGTTGTAATGTATATATATATGGTCTAGCGCTTCGGGCACAGTGCAACGCGATTTGGTGCCACGATATCTCAGTAGCATAAATTCGAATCCCGGTGAGGGAAGAACCAAAAATTTGCAAAAGCAAATTTACAGATCTTCATTGTAACATTTTGGGCTGATGTTTAGGCGTTATATCTATCTATATATAGTTTCATGTAATAACTAGTAAGAGAAGTACACAAGTTAACAGTTCAATCGATTTCATCCTTCCATTGGGACTCTTCAGGATAACTGAATTAGCGTCGTTATAGGCGACGTCGTTTAAGAAGCTTGTGTATTACGGCATAGTTCGTACTTAAAAGTTGCCGGGATTTCAAAAGTTTTCGGGATTTCACTTGATCAGAGCGTTGTTATGATGTTACGTTCCATCTCCTTTAGATAGTCTTCATTCCATCTACATTTAAAAAAAGACATTATTTTAAATTGGTTTTTACCACAAATGTCAAAATGGGCACTAGCTAGTTTCTGAATTTCAGGTGTTTTATATGTATTTTTACGAACGCGCACCCGTTTACAGATGCTATTCCCGATCTTTCCAATGCAATGTTCGTGGCAACCAGGACACGGATGCAGTAAAAAGGGAGTGTTGTCTTGCAAGTCACATTGGTGTTCACATTGAATTTTCTGAACATATGTTTAATACTATTGTGACGGAATTAGAACATGGGGTAGAAATGTAGTCAGCCGTAAGCGGTTGAGAGCTAAGGAAGTACTTATTTAACTCAGTCGATTAACGCGCGTCCTTGTAACACAGAGGTCCCGGGTTCGAGTCCCGGTGGAGACAATCAATTTTGTAATGGACTTCATGCTTTCCGGTTACCGTTCAACTAAAAAAACACGGTTGTCAGAGAGAAATTCTAGCTAGAATATGTGGTGTGAGAGTCACATTGGTATGATGACATTTGAGGTGGGGGAAGTGTGACGAGATTGCTTCCCTTAGAACATGTGGTAGAAACTAATTAGTCAGCTGTAAGCGCTTGAGCTAAGGGAGTATTTTTTTAGGTCAGTCTGTTAACGCGCTTACTTGTAACACAAAAGGTTCCGGGTTCTACTACCGGTGGAAACAAGCAATTTTGTAATGAAATTCATGCCCTCCTGTTACTTTATTAAATCGAACCTTCCGATTCAACATGAAAGTGAGACAATGAATCAGTTGGTACGTGAATTGTGTGCGGTCAAGATTTCAAAAGGGCAAAATAAAACATTTAAAGATGGAGGGTAATTCTGCGTTTGAATTATAACGTCAGTATCATTGTACAAATGTTTAGACTTGTACATGTTTTATACCTTTTCTTTGTGTGTAGCATCGTCATTTCCATACGATTCAGTAATTAAAAAAATCTCTGGTTGGCTATCTTACTGAGAGAGTCATGTAAGAAAAGCAGTGTAGAATGTTATGTTCAAAAACTCTATATTTTCCAATCATGACTAATGGAAATATAATTTGAGTTGAAACCGATCATCACAAAATTGTCGGAATAAAACATGAAATAAGAAAATTGTGTATGTTTTCCAATATAAACACTGTATATCAGTCTGGGTATTATTCATTGGGGGAAGAGGGAGGGGGAGGGGCAATATTCGACATAAGAACATACATTACCATCAAAATCAGTTGAAAAAGGCTTGACTTAGTATTTTTACACAGAAAGAAACACAAAAAACAACACATTATGGACAACTACTTACCAATCTGAGAGTACCATTTGTTTTATAGTTGCTAGTTTTAAGCCAATACAAAATAATAAAATAATACATATATACAAGACAAAACATCAACCAGTACATATGAAATGGACTTAGTGTTTACAGTTAAGGTAAACTTGCTAATGACCTTGTGAAATGTCATGCGTATTGATATAAATTTAATAACGTAGATTTTAATACCGTTGAAGACTTCAAAATCAATATCGGCATTGTTTCCTTCATCAACTATGTATGCAATAGAATTATTTAATTAAAAACATGTTAAATTTACGTCACGTGTATTACTAAACTTACAATGCCGTGCATTATGTGTTAATATCTCAGACATTTATTCGTATAGATTCGCATTCATCATATTCTTTTCGGATGTGTTCTATTAGAAGATGAGGCTAACAGTTGGAAAACATCGAAAATAATGAAGGAAAAGCTACAACACCTAAAAAGGTAATAGTCCAATATGACAAAAATATGACAGCTTCTTTATTTTGATGAAGTACTTAATGCGTATTGCATCGTAAATTCTACTGCAATTATTAGTTTCAGTATTGGTTTTCCGAAATCTGAAAGTACTGATTAATAATCGAATCGGACCACTACCGATATTTTTTTTATAACGTGCATCGTTATTGTCCCCATTAAATGACATTCAGATTGTGTATGAACTGAATATGATAATAATCTTACATCATAATAAATATGAAATACTGAAATATTCCCATTGGTAAGTCATTTGATTCTTTTGATATTCAGATAACACTTGTTTCTGTGCATCTTC
Organism: Mytilus edulis; assembly: GCF_963676685.1. Lineage (NCBI taxonomy): Eukaryota > Metazoa > Mollusca > Bivalvia > Mytilida > Mytilidae > Mytilus > Mytilus edulis. Next base: position 33,728,457 of record NC_092356.1, read on the forward strand.
ATAATGTTTGATTCCTCAAATCGTTGCTAAAAGCCACATGCATTGTCTTGTTTGCTAATATTGTAAAACGTTTTCTTTTTAGTGCTTTTACTGAGAGTGCTATTATCATAACGAGCTGCATTTACGAAGCAGATGTGAAAGCAGCAAAGGAATATTCTGACGGGAAAAAAATCGGGAGTAAGGAGGAACGGACTTCATGGAACAAAGTTGACATAGAATTTGGGGACTGCATTAATCATTCTGGAAGGCTGTTGATAAATCATGGATTAACAACGGATGCTATAGTGACAGAAAATAATACTTTCCTTGAAAACGAAACTGTGCAGAAAATCTTAAATAAAACGTGGTATGGATCAGAAAGAGTAAACTGTCAGGCGGTAAGTCGATATTATTATGTACACAAATACACTTTCATTTAAGTTTGTTGCAAAAGTCTAAGCTTAATGTTTCTGTATGAGTAGATAAAGGAGAAGGAAAAGTGGTGATTGTTTAATTCGACAAACAATGATTAAATGAAAAAGATGGTAAAAACGCATGCACCACTGATTCAACGATTAATCTACTGCTTCAAATTATTTTAATAAAAGATTAATTACATAGCAACGTTCTAGAATCGTAGTCAATGATAATATAATAATTGACATTCATGGGACCTTATCTTTAAAAAAGAAGAGTAAAACATCTACGGACATAAAAAATTAAAAGCCACATTTTAAAAAAGAATATTGCAGTAAAATACTTTAAGAGTACGATGCACATATAGCCAGATGAATTACTCAATCAAAACACTTTAAAATTATTTTTGAACTCAATGTGAATTCAGTAATGTGTTATATGATCCAGTGATTTATAAACACATGGCTGAATTACTTTTTTTTACCAGTATGAGCAACTCTGAAACAAACCAAAAGATACAGTTTAAATTCGTGCAGTACATACAGACAACTTAGCTCATAATCGATTATTAAATAATCGAAAGGACATTTTGGCTATTTTATGATTAGTTCTAACATGTATCAAAATTAGACGTTTAAAATAAAAATGAATACGCTTAGAAAAATGTGAATTAAGATTGTACTTTTGATTTTGTTTTGTATTTTTTAAATTTTAATTAGAATGTTCGGTGTTATTTTTTCTTTAGATTTTCATCTTTACTATTCTTGCTGCGGTCCACCTTTTTGTGTTGCCTCTATTAATGTTGAACATGGAAGCTTGGCCTTTACTTTGGTAAGGTTACTTAATTTCAATACAAATATTTGAAGAAAAAAAGGTAAAATGCAACTTTAAACAGCTACTACCTATTTTTATATTTACATATTTGGCAGCATGTCATGTTAAAAAAAATTGGTTAAATTGTGTTTTAAAATGATTTGTTGAAGTAGTAGATATGCTGTCTGCTCTTTTGTTGTATCTTTGATAGATTCGTCATTTGCATTCATTGAGACAATATGTCAATCAATGACATTTTCCTGTTAGACTGTTTTGACTCATCACTGAATACTTATCACGACAAGTATAATTTGTGCAACTGAAAGCTTTAACACTTGTTGGTGTTTTTGCTAATGCATATTTTTTTACTATGTTTGGACCGTTTTTCTGTCTTTTCTTAGAGTTGTCATGGTGTTGTTTTTCTCTTGAAGATTTAATTTTACAAATGACCAAAACAACTTAGCAGCGTACGAAATGAATGAACTCATAACATATGAAAATATACGATGCGTTTTGACATGTACAACATATATATATTAAAACTAGATTAAAACTGACGAGGAAAGGTAACACACGGCCAGCGAAAGCTCTATTATTGTAGAGCCCAGGTGGTCGTGTGGTCTAGCGGGACGGCTGCAGTGCAGGCGATTTGGTGTCACGATATCACAGTAGCATGGGTTCGAATCCCGGCGAGGGAAGAACCAAAAATTTGCGAAAGCAAATTTACAGATCTAACATTGTTGGGTTGATGTTTAGACGAGTTGTATATACATTATGTACACAGCCATGTATCACCATCATTGATGGCGATCCGATGGATACATCTGTTGTAGAGTTGTCACTGACTCAGACGTACTTATAAATATAATTATTTTCTGTGACTGTATATTACATTAATTTGTAGGATCCTTTACTATAGATAATTTAGCTGATCTGTAACAATAACATCTTCATGCCTTATATATCATGTTCTGTAGTACGCCGCTAGATTAAAACTGACGAGGAAAGGTAACACACGGCCAGCGAAAGCTCTATTATTGTAGAGCCCAGGTGGTCGTGTGGTCTAGCGGGACGGCTGCAGTGCAGGCGATTTGGTGTCACGATATCACAGTATCATGGGTTCGAATCCCGGCGAGGGAAGAACCAAAAATTTGCGAAAGCAAATTTACAGATCTAACATTGTTGGGTTGATGTTTAGACGAGTTATAGAAATGCATATAAGGGATAAAAGTTATTAATATCATCTACTTGGAATTCCTTTCCTTTGTTACATGGTATTTTAATTGAATTTTTATTTTTTATTATTGCCATTTAAATTTCGAAAATACGGTCAATAAGAGTATCTCGCTCGGAAGCTAATACAATATTCAAAGGACATCTGTTAATCTACGCAGATAGGTTGTCAATCTGATAACTTTTGTAAAATTAATAAAAACGAGGACAAACGAAACACAAACAAAATTCAATAACAAATACTCATCAAGATAACTACAGTTTGATCCCCCATCCCTGGAAAAAGATGTACTCAGGTGTACATAAAGAGTAAGGCAATTCAGCTGTAACACTTCATTATAACCTCGATATGATATCTTAAGTTAGAATTAAAAAGCTTGTTCTTATAATGTAAACTGTATTAGACAATCGCTTGCCTCTACAGTTGCAACAACAGCGTACCGAAAGGTCATTATGAATAATACCAGTTTTATTTGAGTTTTAGAGTCCATCATCTAGCTTCAAACAATAAGTTAAAGAATATAAATATGTAACTTAAGACTTCTTAAAATAACTCTAATCTTGTCAATAAATGTTTATCTGAATAGAAAGAATAATAAACTTGTCAATGATAACACCTTTCATTAAAAAAATAAAAAAGACAACTCATGTTTCGCAATAATTTCAGGTTTTACAAGAAATACAAATTACCCTTCATGAAAGTACTTATACATATGGTATGTTTTCTCATAGATAAGTTTCTTTTTCTTTGAAAGGTGATCAAATGTTGAATATATACATTATCAGAATTACTGTTTGTATTGTCCTTTTTATGTAACATTATATGGATTGTACTAATTGTTATTGCACAGATATTTCACATTTTTTTTTATTAAACGTAAAATCACAAAATTAATGAACTCCGAGGAAAATTCAAGAAGGAAAGTCCATACTCAAATGGCAAAATCAAATGCTCAAACACACCAAATGAATGCATGGATACCAACTGTCATATTCCTGACTTGGTACAGGCATGTTCGACTATAGAAAATGGTGGATTAAATCTGGTTTTATGGCTAGCTAAACCTCTCAATAGTATGACAGTCGCATCTTATTCCATTATATTGACAACAATAATCGATCCAATATGTTCAGGACGTTAAAGTAATATCAATAATTCGTATACGCAAATATAAAACAGTAGCATGAGTAACAAGTGTGTTCTTTTCGTGTTTATTTATGTTACAGCTTGGGTTCTTAGTTCTTCTTAATGCATATGCATACATGCTGCTATTCGACTACGGTGATGATGGAATAACCAACAGTGACTGTTTTATCATTGCATTGATTGCCAGCTTTGCAGTAGATGAAATAAAGCAGGTGAATATGTTAAAGTATATCTGTCAGAAATGTTATTATTAAAAAAAAATTGGTTTTGAATGAGGCGCTTTTTAATAAAATATCAAATATCTTTTATATATAAACAAGTGTAAATTGAAAACAACGTTCAAACCTACTAGTATGATAGCGATGGATAAAAAACGTGTGCATGTAACAAATTTCGTTGTATAGAGGTCTAATTACATCACAACCACTCCTTTCCAAAAGACCAAAAAGAGTGAAAATATATATTTTAACAAAACTCATTTGACTAACTGGTCGAACAACTGATGTGCTTAAACCCTGCTGACTGCAATTGACGATTGCCAAATAAATAGATCACAAGGTGTAACGAAGGGATATCTAGATTAATTCAATACCAAGTAGAAAACAAAACAATAACCTTGCGGCAAAGATTGTAAACCACAACATGAGGTGCTAAATTTTTTACACTATATCCGGATTTCGACAATGTACATGTATGTCTCTTCAGTGATGTTAGGGATCAAAAAGTATTTAGAAGGCCATAATTTACCTCAATTTAGGATATACTCTTGAATTTTTAAGAGTCAAAATAGGATGAACGGATTATATAAACCGGAGGGAAAATATAATATCAGCCCAAACGAAATAAATATAAACAAGTCTAGTTTTCGAAGAAAAAGGTTGATTTACACCTGTTTTTTTACAAATGTAGCTGGTCCTCATTTTCTGGTTTAATGACAGTTCTTTCACTTTAGTAAATCAAATCATAATTAATCGGCACGAAAGAAATTTGTTTTTTTCTACTTTGCTCAGTTTAGGGATTCAAGTTCTGACTTTGAACGTGTTCATCCAGGTGAATAGTTTTAGTTAATGTACTAACTTTCTTTTCAAATCTTATGTACATATATATATGATATATAAAAGCAATATGCTGAAAATGAATGAAGGTTGGGTAGATGTCAAAAAGTTCATATCATGCATTTGATTTGGTACCTTATCATGTTCGCTATGCCAATGTCTGTATTGGCGTGTTAAATTTTAATAGTTTTAGATATAGGAAGATCTGGTATGAGTACCAGTGAGACAACTCTCCATCCAAGTTACAATTTATAGGACCCTATGGAAAATACATACATATGTCTTCTTTTAGAGAACCACTGAATGGAATGAAACCAAACATGGCATGAATGTTTCTGGCCAAGTGTTGTTACTTTGCAGTTGGTCCATTATCCACGATGGCCGCCAGCAGGGGACTTAGTTTAACATAGGACCCTAAGGGAAATACATACACATGTCTTCTTTTAGAAAAACACTGAATGGAATGAAATCAAACATAGCATAAATTTTCCTTATGAAGTGCTGACCAAGTGTTGTTCTTTTGAAGTTGATTCATTATCCATAATGGCCGTCAGCAGGGGACTAAGTTTGATATAGGAACCTATGGGAAATACATGTACACACAAATGTCTTCAAAGAACCCCCGAATGGAATGATTTACTGTTCAAGATGGGTACCAGGATATTTTATCAAATAACGGGACCAATATTAAACCAAATTTGGCCTATTTGGGGATCTGTTCTGATTTTTCTATATTTGAACATGACTTCCCAAACCAGAGTACAGTCATGTGAGCGACACAGGCTCTTTAGAGCCTCTTGTTTTTGTTCTTACAATTTTTTTTACTGCATCTGTTGATTTCTCATTACAGACGAAATATCAAATCCCAATTTTGACGGTGACATTTTTTTTTATCAAGCTCGGAAATTCAAAAACGAACCAAGTAAACTAATTGATACTTAAAATTAACGTGCTTTGAAAGGTTATCAATTGAATACAGTTGTAAAATCTTTATATATTGTTTTTATCGGTACTAACTTTGATTTTGTTTTTGAATAAAATTTCATGATTGAACATATTATTAAGATTTACATTAAAAACGGGGTATGTGTCAAAGACACACCAACCCGACCACAGATCAATAAACATCATAAGGTCACCAATGATTCTTCCATGCTGTATATATGATCCTACATTGTTCGTGCTGTATATATGATCCTACATTGTTCGTGCTGTATATATGATCCTACATTGTTCGTGCTGTATATATGATCCTACAGGGTTGAGTTGCTTAGTCTTTAGTTTTCTATGTTGTGTCTTGTGTACTGTTATTTGTGTTTGTCTTTTGAATTTTTAGCCATGGCGTTGTCAGTTCGATCTTTAACTGTTCCTCTGGTATCTTTCGTCCCTCCTTTTCAGATACTGTTTATTTAAATACTGGCATTGCACGATGCCTAGTGTTTCTCAAACTGTTTAAATCAAATCCGTTGGATATGCATTGACTGATAATTTAGTCATGGAAAACAAACAAGAGACAGATACATATAAGTTCTTTTACATTTTTGTTTTAAGAAAAAAAATATTCCGAAAATATACACGGATCCTTGACGGACGCTGTCGGTGATATAATGGACTTATATGATAAATACCATTGGAATGAAAGGATTCATTGCTGAGATATTAGAATATGTGCATTTACCCCTTGTTATTATTACATGACAATATTTTTCAGGTCACTGTTGCTATTCTAAGGGGCAAAATAAAAAGATATACAACAGATATGTGGAATGTATCAGATTGGTTGTTCATTATGGGATATGCGACTGGAATGATACTCAGAGCTGGCGAAGGAATCGGCTTTCAAACTGCATCAAAATGTTTATTAGTTGTAGCATTTATGTTACTTTGCATACGAATACTAAATTTGTGTTGCATGACCGAGTTTCTAGGACCAAAATTAGTCATAATTAAAAAAATGGTATGCAAGACTAAACTTAATATCATGACAGAACTAACCAACCGTAGAATAATAATGTAATATGTATTGTGCTATTTCGATTATTGTTTAATTATAACGTAAGAAAAAACGAAAACAAATTATTACAGTAGAAACTGATTTTTTATGTTATACAAATGTCACAGGAATCATATCGTTACTAGTATATTTTTTTAGTATGCTTTAAAGGTGAGGTAAAAATAACACACTCATATCATTAGTTAGAAAAATGAAGTTTCTGCTGTAACTACAGAAGGGGACATTTGATTCAGTAGTTTATTTACAACGATTATTAGTCTGTTTAAACCCTATTTTTGGATGGTGCCAATCATATCTAAATTGAACATGCTTGCCATTTAAGGCGGTTTTTCTCTCCGGGGATCCCTACCTCCTTTTACCAATAAAAGATGCCCGTTACGATTTTAGAAATGATGTTTTAACAACCATGAATCAATCATGCAATCCAATTAACTGCTAAAGTAAAAATAATTGAAGTTCATAAATAACCGAATATCAAATAGAACAAGAAGAATATGAAAAAGAAAGAATACGAATATCGGGATTTGAACATTGAAAAAAATAAGATGTTGAGGTGAAATGAATCAAGGTTTTCTCTTTTGCTTTACACGATGATAAAACAATAATATTAAAAAAATACTATATGTAGAACATCGATGAACAAGAAGCTAATTATGCATGGCCATTTCTTATATTTCAGATTAAGGATACAATCGCCTTCATGATTATTATGGCAGTTATAACGGTGTGGTTCAGCGTATCTAACTACGCACTTTTATATCCGAACTCTCAGTTTAGCTTGGCAATGATAGAAACGATTCTATCTAATGGTGTTTGGATGTTATTTGGAGAATTAAACTTAGATGCTGATTCATGTAAGAAGTAACTACAGAAAATGATAAAAAGAAACTTCCCGACAATGTTGTATATGAAATATTCTTAACATTAAAATGAGAGAGTGATACGTATGTATTGCAACAAATTTCTGATAACAATATCATCCACCTCTTGCTTCATTTATTACTTTCAGCGATATCAAATAATATGAATTACCTTCAATAGCTAACATAATAGAACACAATGTTATGATATCATTTACAAAAAACCCAACAAGTACACTAATATTCGTCGTGTAGCTCATACAAGAACAAACCAAGTGATAAGTTTTATTCTGTAGGTCACATTTGTAATGGTTGATCCCTTACAGTACTTTTGATACATTATACAAATGTTTCTTTTAGAATATTGCCTATGCTCTTTCTTACAATTTAAAGGAAAATATGTACGTTTAATTCATATGTCTAAACAGGGTAGATGAATAGTAGTCTTTTCCAATTAGAAAGGGATGTCAGATATAGTCTATTGAACATCGGTGTGTCATCATGAGATGACTTTTGTTCCTATTATACCTCTCTCCCTCAAAATTTTATCTTGTTACTACATCTGTTTAGAATTTATTAGTTGTAACTGAGCTAACCCTTGTATCAGAGAGGGATACACCATGGTTCTATTTAAGTGAATAATTTGTGTTTTGTGCGTTTATAGATAATTTCATTTACTTTTAACTAGATCTTAATTTTATATTAACAACTGAAAAGGGTTTCTTTTATTACTAAACATAGAAAATAAGGTGAAAGGGTCAGACAAAATCTCTTCAACACTACAAATGGCTTCGCCTACTAAATACTTTTACAGTTCATGCATATATACCCCTATCACAAGGCAATTTTCTCCTTGAGTGTTTCTTGCGACATAATCATCTCTAAATAATCTTTCTTTTTTCTTTGCAATATTACGGTGAAATAGCACATACAAAGTACATACGATCCCTATACAAAAGTTCGCTTTATATAGACTATTTTACTGCCTTGAAAATTTACTTAATAAATTTTAAACAGATGTAGTAACAATCGATTGAGACAATAGATATCATATGATAAATATTCTTGAACAAAAATATTATTTTCATTCAAATGTATTTTAGTGACGGTACCACATTGCTCATTCAATAGAACAATATATGAAAGTGAAGCTCTACCGCGATGTCCTACCCAACTTGGTTTACGCCTTACACCTTACTTAAAAGCCTTCTACTGTTTAATAGCTGTTATTCTACTGTTAAATCTTCTGATAGCTATATATAGGTATGTAACAGTAAATAATGTTTTTTCAATTTATAAGATTAATACCAATTTGATTAGTCAATCATTATTAACATTTGATTTGTTCGTTTCTACAGATTTGCTTAAGTTCTTGAATATATCAAACCTTTGTAATCCTTTTTTAACCCACGGCACATAGGAAAATTAGTACTAACTAAACTGGTGTCAATTCAAAATAAAAGATTGAAAAATAAATAAATACATTGATATTAGATACGACGATAATTTAGTTTGTATTTGTACTTGTTTTTAAGGTATTTGTATCATTTTTTTGCATACTGTTAATGAAATGATAGGTCAATTGAATCTGTTTAGTATCATTTAGACATCAGCTAGTTTTATATTACTTTTGAAAAGAGTGTTGATTAACTAAGAGATTCAGACTTCGTGCAGTTAGGAAAACCTACAAACCTTCAAAATTCATCTTAAAGCAAATTGAAAGAATCGATTAAACTAATTTGAATTAAAAAATCTTACAATTTTCAGTGATTCGTATAATTCAGTTCAACAAAAATCAGGATTTTATTGGAGGCAGATTCAGAATAATTTTCTCGAGGAATATTGCATTAAAACAATATTTCCAATACATCTCCAGTTACTTGCATTACCGGGAACAATTATATCGCTTTGCTATTATTACCAGCAAGGACCACTTTCCTCGGAGGAAAAACTTAACAATCGTCCAATGGTTGTCAGAGGTATGAGTTGTAACTGTTAGTAACGAATTATAGACAAATTACTCATTTTGTGGTCGCCCTTTATAGTCATTTTTTAATTCACCCCAAGGGTATTACCAGCCCAGTAGTCAGCACTTCGGTGTTGACATGAATATTAATTATATTGTCATTTTTATAAATTTCCTGTTACAAACCTTTGAATTTTTCGAAAAATTAAGGATTTTCTTATCCCAGGAGTAGATTACCTTGGCCGTATTTTGCACAACTTCTTGGAATTGTGGGTCCTTAATGCTCTTCAACTTTGTACTGGTTTGACTTTATAACTATTTTGATCTGAGCTTCACTGATGAGTCTTATGTAGACGAAACAAGCGTCTGGCGTATTAAATTGTAATCCTGGTACCTTTGATAACTATTTAACAATATTCATAAATTTTGTAAATTTTTGTAAATAATTACAATTTGTTTTCCTCTGTAACTACTTGGGCAAGTTCATTATAGAAAGAGATATTTGGAAGCAGCAAGAATGTTCAGTAAAATAATATCTACAAACACATCACCATCACCAAAACACAATTTTGTCATGAATCCATCTGTGTCCTTTGTTTAATACGCACATAGACCAAGGTGAGCGATACAGGCTCTTCAGAACCGCTAGTTTTATTTTGAAAGGAAAGTAACTCCTTACTAACCGGAAATGGTTACTAACCGTATATTTTAACTTACTGTGTATTTTTTGCGACACCCTATATCAAATATTTATAGTCACAATGTGTATTCCTTTATGCAATAATCCATATAAATCTAAATTTACAGATCTAACATTTTTGGGTTGATGTTTAGACGAATTACATTAAATATACAGAATGAATTTTCAGGCTTGTATCACCATCACTGCTGGTGATCCGATGGATAAAATCTGTTGTTTAGTCGTCACTGTTTCGGACATACTTATATATGTATATGAATATATATTCTAAGCACTTTATATATATATATTTATTTATCATCATATGCCAGACGTCGGTAGCATGTCAAATGGTCTAATTTACTTTTTAAATTGTTATTTGGATGGAGAGTTGTCTCATTGGCACTCACACCACATCTTCCTATATCTATTTACACATCACTCTCATATTTTCGATTTCAGAATTGTATTAAAAATGACATTCAATTGATATAAAATGACAATACTGTTGATTTCTTTCAGTTTTTCTGTATAATACAAATTATGATTTGAGGCTCAATACAACAAAAGTTGCGGAAGAGAATGGAACAATGCATGCAAAAGGGTAAATGTTTTCATACGTTTATTGATGTGTACAGTTAGTGTTTGTGTTGTGATTTTCTCTTTTCAATATGACAATTATTATCTATTCGTTTGATGTGTTGAGCTTTTGATTTTGCCATTTGATTAGGGACTTTCCGTTTTGATTTTTTTTCACGGAGTTCAGTATTTTTGTGATTTTGCTTTTTGCATTACTGTCCTATGATGGTGAGGATTTGGGCGCCCGTCAAACCTTGGTAACACATTCCCATTCTGTATGGGCCTGTCGCAAATCTAGAGCCTGCAATTCAGTGGTTGTCGGTTTTGTTGTAACCAAAATGTATCAAATCTGTATATCGTTCATTAATTTTCACACAACTTAGGCCATTAGCTTTCCCTTTTGAACTATTTAACATTTGTTATTTTGGAGCCTTTTAAAACTGATTGTTCGGTATGAGACTTGTATATTGTTGAAGGCCGTAATGTGACTTAAAGTTGTTCAGTTCAATGTTATGTTGCCTCTGGTGAAAAGTGGTCTCATTGACAATTATATCAAATCTTCGTATTTGTTTTATCATCACTGCATTCTTGTTTATTATCAGTCCCCTTGCAATATAGATCAGTGTTTAGGAAAGATCTATAAATCACACGTTCCTTACAATCTTAATAAAACCTCAGATATTTGTAGAACCTTTCAAAAATGAACATTTTTTTTAAATCCAAATGCAATAGTTAAGTTGATCGCTAACAAACATTTTTAAAACCGCCATATTTTTTTGTGTCTGTCCCAAGTCAGGAGCCAGTAATTCAGTGTTTGTTCCTGTCTGTCATGTATGTTTTATATCAAAATAATTGCAAGAAATAGTTTTGTCGTGTCTCAAAGTGTTAAAATGTGAAACAACATTATTACATTTTACAATAATACATATTGCAATTATAAGAAAGGGTATAACAGTTAAATTTGTCAGTTAGTTGAATATTAAATAGAAAGTAAGTAGGGTAATTATATTCATTTCGATAATGGGTCAATTTGAGATATTTCTAGTTTGTATCAAATTAAGAACAACCTTCATGTGTAAAGAAAGTTTGTCTTACCAGCTGCCACTCATTTGAGATACTTTTATTGATACATCGCAGTCCTTTCTTTTCTTGCTAATTTATAATGTATAACGATAAACGGTTTTTCTTTTTCAGAAAAATAGACCCAAAAGAATATGACGCCATTACGGTAGTATTTGATTCAATCACTTTCTGAAGAGTGCAATTGTCTTTGTCTTTCAATTAAATATGTTAATATGTTATTTTCGAAATCGATAAAAAAAGGCAACGGATAAGAAATAAAAAAGAGATAAAATACGGTACCACAAGCTTGGTAGTCATTTCTGTTTAAGCGCCCTCTTTGGAATTAATAGTTATTACATTATTGAATATTTAATGTTCTAACTTTCTCTTGTCGTGTCCGTCATGTTGTCTGTGTTATTACAAACACAGTAAAATTTGGAAGGTCTCATTCGTAAAAACCGAACGGGATTGAAGTTAGGAACATATCATCTGTGAAGCAGATATTCCCTAACGGTCAACCAACTCATGATGACGTCCGTAAAATCTAAGAAGAAATGATTTCAACTTCACCAATTGAAACTCTTGGTTTCATAGCTTTCTTGTGAGCAGCAACCCTCTTTTCATTAAGAAAATCATGATAGTATATACAAAACCGGGCATAACGTATCAACTTGGAGATAAATACTCTAATGCAGGCGCTGCTGGAATGTTGCTACATAGAAATGGAAATATCACAATTGTGAAGCTTAAATCATCTATTTTGTAGTAAAGTTTTGTTTCCAACCGACGCTCATTGTCAATTGATAGATATGTGTCAAGATATGAGACCAACTGAACTGTATATGTTATATCTTTAACTTCAGATTCGCCATGATATAGGTGTTCATCATAGTCACCATTTTAAAAATAATTTATTGAGATAACATCATCTATATAGCAGAAAAAATGAAGGATTTTCTTACTTCCTACCATGTTCCTGTATGAAGTCAGCCTTATAAGAATAAAGGAACAAGACGGCAAGAAGATGGGTACAGTTGGTTCCCTTGATAATGTTTGTTAAAAAAACACGTCCTCTAAACGTAACAAATATGCTGTCAATCAAGGAATCAAGCATCTTAATAATGTCAGCTTCAATTTTTTTTTTTTGAATCACAGTGATTTTTTACAAACAAGAATTTATCCCTCCAATAGACAAAAATCGGAACCTGTTTAAAACGAACCTCGCGCAATATGAGGTGAATTGATGAATGCCGCCTGATCCAACCTTATCAGTTGCAATGAAAATTTGATCATTGACTTATTTTTTCAGGAATATAAACATATTTTGAATGTTTTCTCCCAATTCATTGCGGCGGATATCGCCATTTCTATTTCACGTCTGCAAGAAAGATAAATCTATGGATAAGAAATACTTAAACAATTGGACCCGATCCTTTCCATGGGCGATTTTGGAATTGTAATAATTCCTAACCTCGTTTAAAAGTTGACTTCTCGTAAGTGGTAACTTTTGATAATTCACAAGAGTGGCTGCTACAGGTTTTAACGTTTATATCTATCCTATTTTATTATAATCAATTTGTCACTTCTGTGACCTAAACTGGTCATTAGAAAATCTGTGAAACTTTGTTACTTCAATTTTGTGTGTATTATTGTTTTACATAATAATAGTTAACAAGTCGGAAAGCAGAAAGGCATAGGTGGTCCGATGACATGCTGATATTCTGTTGTCAACTAATGTTGTCTGTAATTGAATACGTCACTTTGATGATACCAAAGTTGGCGACTTTTTTCTCCAATTTTTTACCAGTTTTCTGTTCGTTGGTGGGGTTATTGTCTGTTTGACACAATTCCCGTTTCCTTTCTCAATTTTATCTGTCTGTTCTATTCACAAGCTAGTTGTATATACATTTTTTTAATTCTGTTAAGTGAAACAAAAAAAGACGAATTATTTCATAAAATGATGACTCTTGTGTAAGAATAAAAAAGTCAATGTATTTAAAACTGTTGTACGAAGAGAGTTTATAAGATTGTTTGATTACGTATATTTATCAAATGTTTTTAGTATCCACCTTAATACATTGGTGTCCAAATGAATTTTCACTGACTACAAACATATGCAAATAGGCTAATTTATCAATCTACTAGAGGGAAATGGACAACAAACTTCTTTGGTACAGCTAAAAAAATGTATATATTTTGTAAAATTGGAATGATATTCGGAGGTCACTGGTGAAATAAGAGAAGTATTCTACCAGTTTATCATGGAAACAGACAGTGAATGAAACAATTTAACTAATGAAGAAGTTTGGTATAAAGAAATCTTTAGGAGTTTCATAAAAATTTAAAGTAACTGAGGACTACGTATATTCATGTACTGATATTAATGATTTATTAGATTTCCTATTGTAAAATACGAACGTAATAATTTCTCCATTTTGAATAGCACCAACATATCTCTTACAATTTCTATAAGAATGACTGGAAACCTGATTCCTAAGTTGCATGTTCAGATGTGCAAATATCATTTTGGGCTTGCGATGGTAAAACAGGGACTAAGCTATTTATGGGTGCCGTATATATATGTCTCCTTCCTGAGGAACACTCCCATCATTTAGTTTAAATTCAAAAATGTTAGCGGGGTTTTATTAATGAAAAAAATGCGATTTGTTGACTATTGCAATAATAAGAAGTCACATTAAGATAGTTAAAACATAGATCATTATTGATATTTATCTCTGAAATCACAATAATTTAACTGGCATTCATGTCCCTTTTTCATAAATCGCAATAGTAAATGCACGCAATAATAAGATGCCTGCCTGACATTACATTGACAGCAAATTATTCCTACACATAAAAAATGCCGCCCTTTAGAGTATCGCATTTTCTTGTTTACAAAAAGTTTTTTTTTTTATATTACCGTACAACCACAGATATCGTATTATTGCATTGTTAAACAACATAGAAACCATGTTTTTTTGCTTATTTGTTTCAAAATCGACAGTTTGAAACACAGTTCCTATTATAATGTCTACAATAAGCACACACAATATAGGAAAATATGTAAATGATGTGTAATCACCTTTATACTAGTAAAATAGAAAATAAAATATATTCATACTACATATATTTGATTAATTTACATTTTGACTGTGACGTAGACAAGCCACAAATAAGGTGAACAAAAATGTATATTCAAGAATGGAAAGCTTGGAAAGTTTAGATTAAAAGTACTAAAGACGGCTATAATTACTTCTGTTCGTTCATGTTTTAAACATATTGTTTACTAAAGGAGTCTAAATTAATCAAGTATAAGCAATCAGTATACCTGAATATTTAAAATATATATTGAATTCTTGATTCAGAGAGAACTTGACAGTAATAATACAGACCAAGAAACAACGACCGAAAAAGATGACAAGCGAATTTCAGATGTATGTTAAAATTATAGTATCTCAAACTAGCAACTAAGTAGTTTATGTGAATCACTTCTCTTTTAAAAAATAATTGCAGGAATTAATATGTTAGTACAATAAACATTCAAAACATTTGTGAAAATAAAACATGTACGTGATAAAAAAAAAATAGGGAATAAACATTTAAGTTTTTTTTTTCTTTTCATCTATTCCTTCTACGTCGAATATTTTGCTGTTTCATTGCATTGCCTTATACGGATAACGATTCGTGCTATATGTATAAATAAAATAAATTACATTTCATTATCAAATCTAACGTCATGATGTATTTTATTATTTCCAGATAATGAATAAACTGGACAAGATAGATGATATCTCAAAAGAGTTAAAAGAAATTAAATCAATGGTTTGTAATCCGTTTCACTTTATATCTATTTTTTCGGTATCAAAAGATTAATCGTATTAACCAGTTAATCTTTGAAAACGTTTGAGTGGTTTTAGTATGAATCTAAAACGTCGCTCTCTTACACATGTTACATTCGACAGGAACTGTCAAATTGATTACTCTTGCTCCAAATTTATTCTTATAGATAAGGGTATTTACATGCTACCAAATAATAAAAAAACTCTGGCTTACTAATACAGACAACCTTAGTTCATCACCGGTTTGTGTCACTTATGAAGTCCCTAATTGTTTTCTTTGGTTTCTTTTGCTTTCGACTAAATAGTGTGATTATCCCTTTGGTATTTGTTACCTCTCATTTAGAAGTGTTTGTTTATCTAATTCGTAGAGACAAGTTGGCAGTTCAGATTTCTTTCTTGTCTCAAATTATAAATATTAGTGATCGAGAATTTAAATGCATTGGTTCATTGTTTTTATGAGTTTCTGAATGTAGTTAATCTTTATATCACATTGTATCAAACGTTGTAAACTAAAACATGAACTGTTATTGGAAAAATGCTTTAACAAATTTTAATTGCGATAAAACTTTTTCCTTTAGTATAGTTCTACTGAACTAAGTCTACATTATTCATAACTTATATCAAAGGTTATAAAGGATTGCTAAGCATTCAAAGTTGTTTATTTCAAAAGCTTTAAATACAGTACAAGTTGTCAGGAAATATGGTTTAGCATAAAGCAGATGTTAATAATAAGACACCATTTACTTCGGTAATGAATATGTAATCGTTGATTAAATGAATTTTTTTTTGCTATTTGTTGTTATCAATTTAATGGATGATAACATGCAATCGAAAATTTTGCCGATTACAGATTGTGTTGATTTCTTGAAAACGGAAATTTATTTCAATCGAATATGATTTCTGAAGCCATATAAAATTCATTCATGAGGATTTTTGACAATTGGATTGATTTATGTAGAATGATACTCGATGCATTACACACATTTAATTTCTTCTAACAGTCAAATTACAAATGCGTCATTTAACGTTTTAATATCAAACACTTGTTAAATATCTATTTCATATTTACAACATATACATGTAAAGCATACACGTTTTTGCACTTTCAGTTAGAAACAAAAGCAAAATATTTGGATGAGACAATTAAAAGTGCATCACAAGGATTGGAAACGAATATGCATTGATTTTTATCTTCAGGTAAGTAACCACTTGACGTGTTATATTCATTATCTATCGAAAGTAACCATTAATTCAAAAAACTATGAAACATATCATTGTTCCATATTTCGTCTTGTCGAGGATTTTTAGGAGTTTATCAAACGTTTTTATTTTGCTCATTGTTAAGTTTTCGATGTGTTTCTTATATTATTACCTTTTGGGTTTCTTGTTGAAGTTTTCTGATCGGTAATCATACCACATCTCCTTATCTATATGAAGATGACATCGCATTTGCTAAATGTAAGAAGATTTTCCCGCTTTTGATTTGCAACCTAATGTGTTTTTCGAACGTAATAAAATACTCGTGTATACTTTTTTCAAATTACTTATACTTCTTTTCAGTCTGTCATTACCCCTGCTTGTATTTTGCTGGTAAAAGGTCTTTAGATTTCTTTTTAAATTTTAACTATTTCTGTTCAATGAACGAAATATGCCACTACACATGCTGTCCCAATATGATACCATATGATATGAGTTCGATTCTACGGTATTTTATATGAGTTCTAAATGTAAATATCAACTCTGAAGATAAAAATCAAGTTTGAAAAAAAATCAAATTGAACTAAAGAATGCGATACTATGGACATTTCAACGGCTTATGCTATGCAAGCATCACATGCGGTGCAAAACAAAACACGTCAAACGTTTTTCACTCATAATTAAGTCCTTAGTCAAGACAATAGCAAGAAAGCCGTGAGAAGAAAGAGCTCTATTGTAAATTTCGAAAGTATTTAGTTAACTGCAAATACAATAATCGTGTCGATTCCTTTTGACGATATGAATATATACAGTGATGAAATTAAAACGAAGTATTTTTCCATTTGACCGTTTACAGCGTGATATAGGAAAGGTAAATTTACTAGTCAAGGTAATCTTGAATTTTGTTCCCGATACAGTCACATTTGTATTAAAAACTTGTTTGAGTCTATTGAAAGTCTTTTCATGTTGGTCACAGAAAATACAAGTTTTTTTTTCTATTTGTAGAGGATCCAGAATGTGAAATAAAGACATTAACTTGCAGTGATAGGTTACAAACAAGCAGTGAAACAGGTTTTTTTTTCATTGATATTACTAAGGATAATTACCCTACCCAACAATTTAGAGTACTTGTACTTAATCCAATAGCTTATTTTGTTTCAAAAATTGTTTTGCAGTTTTTAAGACAGGTTAAGACGATTTCTTTAATAATAAAAAAAAAAAAAACAATATAAAAACTGATGAAGAAATGATCTTAAAAGATTTTTTAATCCTCGAATGAAGTTAAAATACATAAAATTTCCATGAAAGTAGAGGTTTTGTGTTTGTAAAATGTAATTTGTGATTTTATTGATTTTTTTTATACCTTTTGCATTGCTGTTCTTAACTAAAGTTTAAATTCTTTCTTATGTATCATAATTGCTCTTGATTGAAACTAATGCTTATTTAATGAAATGTATCATTTTGATTCACATTTTCTGAAACGTTATTTAGTGAATTTGTTTTGTACAGAAATATATATATATATATATATGCTACTGCTGCATCTTTGTTTACAGTTCTTACAGATGATAACTACAGCAAGGGTTCATAGTTTCTATAAAAAAAAAATTGTTTTAATTTTATTTTCAAGCAATGTTATTGTTCATATGGTCAAAAACCGGAAAAAAGGTCAGGGTAATTAGAACTCCTGTTCAAATTATTTAAACAGGTGTCAACAAATGGGTTGCATCATTGAGAAAGTATTGGTAACAATGTAACAAATATATGATCAATAGTTTATTTATAGGTTAGACAATACTTGGTCATGTTTTATGAAGATTTAAGCCCAAGGCGAAGCCGAGGGCTTAAATCTTCATAAAACATGACCAAGTATTGTCTGACCAATTTAGAACATATTCACACTTTCGAGTGACCTTACAAAATTATCTTTTCCCATTGTAATATTCAAACCTAAATAAGAGTTCACTTTTTATAATGAACTAAATGTAAAACATAGGTAATCATCATTTCAATGGATGGAATGCAATAGCTCTGACATAGTTTTTGAGAACCAAATGGATAAATTGTTTTTCTTCTGCTTCAGGTAAAATTTACTACTTTAAGTATTGAGATTTTGTTATTTTGAAAAGCAGCACAATGTTATATTAATCCCCTTTTTGAAATTTGATTTTTTTTTTAAATACAAAACTCTCTGTATAAATATTTAAATTCAGACCATTCAACATAAAATGCTTACTTTTTATTGATAAATTTACATGTATTGTGTTTCTCCGAAAAAAAATTCCTTTGCTTGAAATATCAGCAGTCTAGCTGGCATGTTTTTTTTTAAGAAAAAAAATCCTCAAATGTCAGGTATATGAATTAAGTAAATATTATTTTACTATTTTATCTATATCCTTACCTCAATTGTTTTTGTTTATTCTATATATGTGTACCATTAGAAAATGTATGAATTTGCAAAATTCAAAATGTTTTGTTTTAATCTTTGCTCCTTCATCTTTGATCAGTAGGCTCTTTTCCCATGGAAAATGCCTTAGGGGATTGTACACTTAGTTAGTGCAGTTATTAAGAGTTTACTTTTATAATTAACTGACAATGAAAAGTCATTCAAGTATAGCATTTCATAGTGCATGGAAAACCATGTACTATGAAAATAAGAGGGGTAAACACTGACTTTTCATTGGACGAGAAGGGGTGAGTATGTTCTAAGAAACGTTGATAAATTCATCTGGTATATTATATTTAACACATGACATTGGTATATTATATATAAATTGATATTATTTCGTTACATATGGCTTATTAAACAAATATATTAACGGCAGAACTTTCGTTGCTTCCAAAATTTACGTTTGTAATATACGTAGCTGTATATGTTATCTTTATAAACATGATAAATGGTAACGTGTCTCCCATTTTAATCTTTTTTTGTTTAGACGACACTACCGTTTGGACAATAGTTGTACATTCAGGAATTGTAATTCTTTTCTTCATATTTGATTTATAACCTTACTGCAATTTTGTTTTTAATTGAAATAAATAATATTGCTACTTCAATTCTTTGTTTTACTTTTTGTGGTTGTTGCAATATATGTAATCAATTTGCCTTGCAGCTGGAAACTAGCATTACTACATTAATACTGCATATATGGCATACGCCAATGAGACAACAGCCTAATGAATAAAATAACCACTGGAAATGCAGATCACATTGTTTCTTATCTGTACCATAACCTATTATATATGCCTCCATATCACACTTTTATTTATATATCTGTATCATATGTGCCTGCAGGGCACATCACTATTGATTTGCACTATATGTATAATAGGAAGATGGGGTATGATTGCCAATGAGACAACTCTCCACAATAGACCCAATGGCACAGAAATTAACAACTATATGTCCCTTAACGGCCTTTAACAAAAAGCAAAACCCATACTACATAGTCAGCTATATTAACGGCCTTAAGTACAAAATAATTAACGAAAAAACAAATATGTAACACAACAACAAATGACAACCACTGAATTACCTGTTCCTGACATGGGACAGGCATATACAGAATGTTGCGGGGTTAAACTACTTGAAGGCGCCAACCTTAAACTTGTTCTTTTATTTCTAAACACTTTTATTTTTAAAATATAATTAAAAGTGTTTATATTCAAAACATGTCTACATTTAATGTTCTTACTGAGAAATGTGTTTGTAATTATGTTTAGAACTAAACATGTCATACAAGTGTTTTTTTCTTAATCACAAGTTTTACAGTGTACTGTAGTTCTAGTCAATCAAAGTACTTGAGGCGAAATTGAATTAAAATAACAGAAACAACTCATTCAGTACATAAAATTTAAATAAAATTTCATTGCTGTTTTTTATTTTAAAACATAAATTACAACCTTATTCTTTGAAGTGTTCCATACTGTGTCATTAAGGCTATTAATCAAACCCAGATCACGTACTTTCAGGATGAACTTGGTTCTTGCAGTTACAAATTTGATTGATACTTTTGCGTCGTAAATTTCGAAAGTATTCGATTCGGAAAAGGTATAAGAATGGATTTATCATCGAGTTTATCCCTGCAAACAAAAAGCACACATTCCTTAAAACTCTAGACGATGACATACCGGTAGAAAACCCATCAAATAAATACACTACGGTTAGAGGTGTGTTTACAGTAAAGAATAAAATAGCTATAATACCAATTGTCATGCACAGTTTCATGTCGGATTTTGTTATTTTGCGAACATTTAACATATCCATTTTCTTTTGATGTTGAATAAGATATACTAATAAAGTTGTCATAGCAACCACAACTCCGATTTGAGTAACGGCAAAAATAATTCCGAATGTTCCATATGCTGTATTTTTTTGTTCTTGGAACAGACTATCAAAGGAGCACGTGCGGTCGTCATAGTAACTTCTGACAGTAACCGCCGACACGATGCCACTAAGTAGTATAGCAAGTCCCCATGCCATTATAATAATTGAAATTGAAACTTGTTTTTTCTGTTCGCTCACAATTTTTAACTGTAAACAAATTATCAAATTCCGTTCAACGCAAATTCCTAACACTTGAAACATGGACGCCATAAACGTTACACAAATTAAGTAGCATCTGGAAGCACAGTTAGCGAAAGATAGCTTTGTTCCTCCAAGCGTGCTCGTAATCAATAACCAAGAAACTCCAAGTACAGCGTCCGTTATACTCAAACTGAGCGTATGTATGTACTTCATTTTCAGTTTTCTTAAGAACGTCAATATCACCAACATTAACGATGGAACATTAAAAACAACCGTTAAAGATCCAAAAACATATAAAACTAAAACGAACAATATAGAACTTTCATCGTTACAATTAATTCCGCAATACGTATTATTTTCAAATATTGTAAAGTTCTGTGTTATGTTCATTTTACTGAAACCAGGAACATTTATATTAGATATACTGTTCCCAGCTGAAACTGACCACTGGCAATCATATAATAATGACTTTATCACGTATATATAGGGATTTACGGATTATTGCATCAACTGTCAGCAGGTGATCAATAATGAAAAGCATCATTAGACCTTTTCAGCATCTCTCGACACCGACTAATGACACCTACAGTTTACAGGTAAAATGGATTGGTCGTCTCAAAGACAAAAACCTTCATGATTATCAATACGTTACATATTGGATTGGCGCCCACCGCCGTTATATACTGTCTTGACTATATAGGATCATATAGCTTCAGAATAAAAATCAACCAAATAGATAAATAAATATATGTATCAGTCATATAGTTTTCTTATTTTGTATGTATTTACACGACATTACATGTTGAATTGATTAAAACAAATACAGCTACCATTCTGCATCCTGGTCCGCTTCTCTTCAATTTTATGATTATGTGATTCTTTTACCAAATATTTGCCGTAAGTAAATAACAATTAATTTGTTGGTGTAAAAGCTTTGATGAAATTTTCCAAAATTTATAAAAAAAAAAGTAAATACTGGACTGTCCGTATGTCCGTACAACAATTGTGAACACGACCAAATTGGTATTTTTCAACCGGTCTTCACCTTAGTTGATGTACATATTCAATTTCATATAGATTTTGAAGGTCTAAGGAAAATATCACATCTATTTTGATTTTTTTATCAACGGCGGACTTCTCCGTCTCAAGATATTTTATTAGAGTTAATGTTTTCATGATGAATTTTGAAGAAGAAAAAAAATAATTGACTTCTCGTTTTAATGTTACAACATTTAAGCAGTACATATTTTTTTATACATACATGCGTATGGAATTATATTTCAAGTTGTTAGTTGACACTATAGAGCTCGTTGACATTGCAAAATCAATATGGTTAGTGCTAAGCAGGGGCTTGGAGACCAACGGCTGATGTCCCGAAAACAACATACCTTAATTTTACTTTATTAAACATAAACATAAACAAACAAAAAACAGATGACACTCAACGACTTCACAGGTAATCGGGAAAGCGGCGGGCGTCCTAATAAACATTGAATATTGATGTGTACCATATATTACTTTGAAACTTTGCCCCCAGTTTATCCAAATCTCGCACATTCTCGCATGAATTTTAATTAAACGCTTGACCCACTCAGAATTCTAGGACGCGAACAAGCTTTCCCTGAACTAGAGTATAATATATAAGCAATCGGATTTGACACACCTGTATGAACTGCTACAAACTGAAATGATGAAGAAGATGATTGTTTAAGCGTTTTTTATGACTGACCAGAAATTTGAAGCTTGTATCTCACAAAGAGTATATATCTTTTCGACACAATTTCACAATTTAAAAAGGAAATCGAGGAAATGATTACAACACAATTCATTGGAAAATAGATAAAGGTGGAATCTTTGGTTAGCTTGCTTGTTAGCTACCCTCCTTTGAAGTTTCGGAGTAGTCTAGCCCTACAGAAAGATATTTTGTTGATCTGTCGGACTAGTCTACTAGTAAAGTTGGGTATTTTACCTAAACTAAACATGTTTATGCAATGACTGCGAATTGATCAGATCTTTTGACTCGGTGTGAACAGTTCCAAATAAGACAGTGGTCGCTGAAAATTTCACAGTTTAAACAGTTTAGTAAAACACTTAGAATGATGTATATCATTAAAAAAGAGTGCACACACTGAAAAGTCTCGGTTGGGTCAAGGTCAGATGATCAATACCAGACAGACATGTACAACTTACAATCAGTATATGCATTTAAAAATAGTTGACATATTGCTTACAGTATCTAAGAAACAAATTTAACCTTGAAAACTTAACATTAACCAGTGAACCATGGAAATGAGTTCAAGGTCAGATGATGCATACACAAATACAGTTGACCTATTGCTCATAGTTTAAGAAAAACAGACCAAAAACTTAACACTGAGCAATGAATCGTGAGAATGATGACAAGGTCAATTACCTGTGAGACGGACCTGTACATCATAAAATATTTGCATACACCAATATAGTTGACCTATTGCATATAGTATTAGAAAAAAAGGCCAAATCACAAAAACTTAACTTTGACCACTAAACCATGAAAATGAGGTCAAGGTCAGATGACATCTGCAAGTTTGACATGTACGCCTTGGAACTCTACCATGACACCAAATATAGTAGACCTTTTGCTAATAGTATCTGATATATGGACTTGACCATGAAAACTTAACCTTGTTCACTGATCCATAAAATGAGGTCGAGGTCAAATGAAAACTGTCTGATTGGCATGAGGACCTTGCAAGATACCCACATACTAAATAGCTTTAACTCATAATACAAATGAAATTAACATTTTATAGAATCTTAATTTTTTTTCGAATAGTCATACAACAGACGGGAACTTCCTATTGTTTGGCATCTATATGCAAAGTATGAAGCATCCAGGTCTTCCACCTCCTAAAATAATAAAGCTTTCAAAAAGTTAATTAACGCGACGCCGCCGCCGGATCACTATCCGTATACAGAAGTCGCAGACTCGACAAAAAAGAAGTCGGTGCCTTTGGTTCGAAAACATATTTTACTAAAAGTACAAACGTTTGACTGAAATTATGGATTAAGGTGATGGACGTGGAACTCTTCAATAACGAGTAAAGGAATGGAATCCATGTGGTACAATTGACAATGAGACAACTATCCACCAGAGTTCACTTGAACAGAACAGAGCAGTTGTCTCTCTGCCGCAACTTGGAAAATGAACAAAATTAAATTTTGAGACTTTTCGGACATTATATAAAAGAATTTCGAAAAATCATAATTTTTTATGTATAAATGCAATTTTTCTTAAGAATTTTGTTAATTATCATTGTAGAAGATTATGCATACGTTTCAATTTGTTTTCAACCGGGATTATTATATTATATGTGATAATTTTCAATTACCGATTGTTAAATATGTGTCTTTCAAGTTATTCTATATTGATTGTAATTTGCTGTCTACTTTATTTTATGTACCGGTTAATTGCAATTATCACTCACTTATAAATACGTATATTTATGATTGAATGATCTTTATAAAACCAAAAAAATAGTTACAGAGAAGATAATATTGTTGCACTCTATCTATTATCGCTTTTACATGACCGTCCGTGCAAGACCCTAATGGGTATAGTCAGAGTAGTTAAAAAAACCGTCTCCGCAATCGTTTTCACAACTAAGAAATCATAAAATGATTATTCAGGGACAATAACACACAAAGGAGCCAGTTGACAATTGTGGTCAAGTTGAGATATTCGTAGATCGTGCCTAGCAACTTTGATCTTTACTATGTTACTCTATCTATTATGGTTTCTGCCAAAAACAAAATGTATATAATGAGGGGGCGGATGGGTTATTTCCGTTCTTCGTGATCGGCGCATTTTCGCTATCGTGATCCGTTTTTCTACAGATTTATTTTTCGTGATTCGTGATGAAACCATTGTTCGTGAATCGTTTTCATTGGAATTTTATGTTCGTTCTTCGTGATTGAGACATATATTTCGTTCTCGTGATTTTTTTTTTTCATTACGGAAATAAAGAGTTCTATTGAGTTGTCTTTCTTGGCTTAAAAAATTGAAGTGCAGCCCCCAAGGTTATTACAGACATGAAAGGTTCTGTCAGGTTTTTGACACATTTGAAATTGCTGTATCAAGCTTTTGGGGTACATTTCAAACATCAAAATGTCGAAAGGGTTAATCTTGAGGAAGCAAAAGACATTGTTCGACGGTTATCGGACTATCTCCATGAAACTGTACGAAGCGTTCAAGTTATTCTAGACAACTTAATGGGCCAGATGGAACCATATCATCCAAAACTTTGAAGTCCGTAGACATGATCCATAGTGAACTGAGTTATTTGCAAAGTCAAATAACGTCAATTAACTCGTCAATTCCCATTTAAAACATGTTGTCTTGTTACACTGTATGCGTTGAAAACTTACATGCTCTTGGACATTTCAAATGTCAATTACCAACTATGTTGGAACATGCCCGGAACTTAAGCAATACGGTGTATGAGGGAATAAAAAGGAGTGTCATGTGGGCTGCCTACTACTTTACGCATCCCTCCTCTTATTACCCTATTCCTGAAAATGACATGCCATTGTCGTCCCTGAGTGCTATGGAGCACTTGAAACCAAAAGCCCTGCTGTCAAAGGACCAGGAACGAGAAATGCGTGAGTGGGCCCATGCAGGACTTCGGAAAGTGTGTTCAGTACGACAGCAAACGACAATGTACAACACTGGCACATTATAATTACCACTTAGTCACGGCACTTAATATGTACAAAAATGCAACTTACAGTACCACAAGTGAAAAAAATCACATTTCCTTCAATAGCTGAAGAAGGTAACACGGACTACGATCAAGTTTCTGAATATGATTCAGAATCAGATGTGGACTACACTGAAGAAACGGACAATGTTATTGACACCCCAGAATGTCTTAGTTTTCTTCAAGGGACAACCAGCAGGAGTGGGAGAACAATCAGGCTCAGCAGTAAATTTTATTGACAAAATAAATATATATACTTTATAATCTCTTAGGGAGCTACCATTTGATTTTTATGGGGGGGGGGGGCTAGGATAAAAAAAAAAGGCAGGATGAGACACTTGCAAAAAAAAAAGTCAGGACGACAATTTAGGTAAAAAAAAGTCAGGATAAACTAAATAAAAAAAGGCAGGACCGAACAGAGTGAAAAATAAAAAGGCAGGACAGAGATTACAGCAAAAAAAAATTTTCATCCTAGCCCCCCCCCCCCCCCCCCCCCCCATAAAAATCAAATGGTAGCTCCCTTAGTTTAGCCTCAAGATAAAACACAGATGTGGTTCCGTGGTATTTACGCCAGTAAAACATTTCTATGAGATATTATTATTATACAATAAAAGAAGTCAGAATGTGACTGTTTTTAACGATTTAATTTAGAACCTTGGAGAATTCAACATGTAAACAAGTAATGAGCTAGTAATGTATTTGATTGTAGCTTAATTGCACCAATCTACAACACAAACAACCAGCTTCTGAATCTCTATTATCGAGATTGATTAGTGATACTCTTTTTATATTTTCGTGATCCGTGATCATGGAAATTTATTTTCTGTGACTCGTGATTGACAAAAAAATCAACTCGTGAATCGTGATGAGACCCCCCATCAGGCCCCTCTATAATTGATAGAAAAAATCTTTCAAGGGCAATAATTCAAGATGGCATCATTTGACGATTTCGATCATGTTAGCTTAATTGTTGATATTATTTTGCTGAATATTTTTGTTTTACAGTTCTTCTATATCTGTTATCAGTTTAGCAACAAAAAAGTTGACTGTCCCTCTCGTATCTTTCGTCCCTCTTTTATCGGAAAATGATCATTCATGGGCGATAACTCATACAAGGAGTCAATTGAAGTTGGCGCAATTGTAGATCTTATTGTGCTTAGCTTCTTTGGTATCAATCTTAAATTGTTTCGGCAAAAAAGCATAAAATTGATAAAACCATCTTAAAAAGTAATAACTTTTTCAACTTGCTAATATGACAATTAGACACCGTTGACCTATTCTGATGAAAATGTTTAGCTACTCACAGTTTCTATCTATTACAGTTTCTGCAAAAATTGTAGAAAATCACTATATATATATATATATATATAAACAGTTTCTCTATGTCTATTATGGTTTCTGCACGAATTTGCTAAACTCATCGCTTAAGGTCAACAAATCCTTGTAGGCTTCTATTAACGAATTCGGTCGTGTTCGTGAATTTCTTTTCTTGATAAATATGGTATGCACATTTTATCTTTGTAAAATTTTCTGCAAAAAGAAATCTTAAAACTCGTCTTTTAAGGGCAATAACATTAAATCATGAAAGGGGCCATTGACGATTTCGTTCATGTGGACTTATAATCAGATAACATTTTTACATTATGCAAATTCAAAAAAGGGTAAATACACCAACAACTCTAACAAATGGTCAATTGATCATGTCTACCATATTGTCTTAATTATGTATAGATCTTATTGTTCTGGTCAGTTTTACTGTTAAAATGTGTCTCTATCTTTTACAGTTTTCAATATAATAACCAAAAAAACATGTTATTTGTTAAAAAGACATTTCAGGGGCAATAACTCCAAGATCAATTCTCTGAAGATTACATAGGATTAACATTGACCTTCAGAGCAATTTTGCTCAAGTCAGATTTGCTCTGATTAGAATGTTGATGTTTTGAGATATGTATATAACATACTGTGAAATTTTCTTTAACTTGAATTTTCAGGGGCAATAACTCCAAAAGGTGTTGTTCAATTTATCTTAAAATTCCAAAGGAGATCTATAGCTCTGTCATTTCATATAAATCGTTAATAAAACATTTATTAATTTATGAAATAAAAAAAAGTGTCATTCAGAGTTTATATCTGAAAGTAAAACTCTTAAAACAAAACTAACATAAATTGTGGACAACCGCGTACGAGACCGTCATGGGTAGTTAATGCATGTCGTCAAACGCCTCCGTAGTAGCAAGGATTTGTATAGTTTACTATTAGTTTACAATACAAATCCTTGGTAGTATTAATAAGGTGACGTTAATAAATTGC
Organism: Mytilus edulis; assembly: GCF_963676685.1. Taxonomy (NCBI): domain Eukaryota; kingdom Metazoa; phylum Mollusca; class Bivalvia; order Mytilida; family Mytilidae; genus Mytilus; species Mytilus edulis. The sequence goes on from NC_092356.1 coordinate 33,756,877, forward strand.
CTCACGAAATTTTAAAAAGCAGTTAAACAATTATATTACGACATGTAGCTGATATTTGCATCTGAAGATGTAGATTTCAAAGTTGATAGCTCTTAAAATATTTAACAAATTTCATTCATACGTGTATGACAAACGATATAAGTATTAAAATTGTTATATATCAACCTATTTTATATAATATTAACAATTTTCTTTATTTTAAGATATTTATCAATTATATACTTTTGGCGAGGTCAATAAGTTATAATATGGACCTGTTTATAATATACTGACCGAAGACGAACAGGTCCATAATTAAAGTAAAAATGGGTGGAAGCGCTTAATTCATATATTCCCGTAAATATTGTAATTTTGAAAAAGAGATAATGACTCGATGCTTCTTATATGCCCATCCTAATGGTCTTTTGTTTTTCGGTCTGTGCATCCGTTCGTTTGTCCACGCGTCCATTCGTTCGTTCTTTCGTTCGTTTGTCCGTATGCGTTCGTTCGTTCGGTTGTTCGGTCGTACATTCGTCTGTCTGTCCCGCTTCAGGTTAAAGTGTTGGTTATAGTTTTTGTGTCAGGGTAGACTTAATGAAATTGAAGGTCAGTCAACATGGTCAACTTGAAACTTAGTATACACGTTCCCTATGATATCATATTTCTAATTTTTAATGCCAAATTAGTGTTTTTCATCTAATTTTACGGTCCCCTGAACATAGCAAATGATAGTGTGCTATGGACACATTCTTGTTAGGAACTGATATTGACTCGATGTTAATCTTTAAGTCACATGTATTCGACGTAATCATTTTCATGTTATGAGAAGATCAGCCTTCAGTGAAATGAAGAGATATTTTTTATGTTTAGTAGTTGTCGTTTGTTTAAGTGGTTCATACGTGTTTCTCGTTTGCCCGTTATGAATTGCTGTTCTGTGTGAGCCAACTTGTTGAAGACTATACATTGAGCTGTAATGAAATTGAGAATGGAAATGGGGAATGTGTCAAAGAGACAACAACCCGACCATAGAGCAATCAACAGCCGAAAATACACCAATAGGTCTTCAATGCAGCGAGATTCTCCCGCAACCGGAGGAGGTCCTTCAGCTGGCCCCTAAACAAATATGTTACTAGTTCAGTGATAATGGAAGTCATATTAAACTCCGAATTTAGACAAGAAACTAAAATTAAAAAGCATACAAGAGCTTCCGGTAACATGGCGATTGCATGAAGTGGTGTTTTTCTACTCTCCGCTGTTTTTATTGAAAACACAGTTAATAAGTTATGTGAGTTATGAGCTAGGTCTTAAAATAAAAACAATAGATGATCCAGAAACAACTCTGTCGGTTTTAATGACATTTATCTGATAAAAACTCTTTAATTGCCACAAACATTATAGTTATAAGATCATTCGAGTGGACCGAATTCCAGTACTCGTGTAAACAGAGGTCACTGGTCGGAATAGAAACCAATACCTGAAATACATTTTGACGGTATTATACTGAAACAGCTGATACAATGTACCCCAGGGAACAAGAAAGGTATGAGACATTAAAACAAATGTACGAATCAAAGTCTGTGTCTGAATGCTTTGCAGGTTTGCACCTTAAATTAGAGGGGGATGTTGAAACTCTGAGAACGGAGGTCAAGGTACTAAGGGACAATGTAGAAAACCTTGAATCTCACGCTAAACTCATGGAGGATAGTATAAAAGATGTCCATAACACACTCCTCCCTGATATTGAGGAAAAAATATCAACAGAAGAAAAGGAACGTCTAAAGCTGGAGTATTGGGGCCGAAAATGGAACCTTGTTATAAGTGGCGTGAGGGGATCCCCTTTGACCGAGATGCCTAAAGCGACTGATGTTTATGTCCGGTCCTTCTTTGAAAAAAATCTAGAGATACCAAAGGAGCGCATAGAAAAAATGCTATTCCAGGCCGTGCATAGGCTACCAGGAAAAGAGAGCGACAAGGAGAAGAGAAAGATCATTGTACGGTTTAATAGCCTAATAGATCGAGACGACGTTCTGGCTGCTGGAATGAAATTAAAACGTGGAAGTGGTTACAGTGTCGTGCCCGATGTGCCGCCGTCTGTTGCAAAACTAAGATTTAACCTTCTGAATGAAAGACGTGCACTGCCTTCATCTGAACAGAGGAATGTCCATCTAGTGTACATTAAAGATTATCCGTTTGTTATGCTGAAAAAAAAGAGATCATCATAGACTTTTTAGCAGACCTTCTCGTAAAAAAAAACCAATGACAACTTTTAACTGAATTAAACAAAGAATTATAAAAAAAAACTCATTTGAAAACTCATAGTATATCTTTTTAGTATTATTGTATGTTATAACTTTGTTTTTTTGTGTTTTTTTGCCATTGTGTATTTTGAAACTCTCTCTAAATTCGGTTTTTTTTTCTATGTTGTTAATTGAGTGTCCCGGTTAATCTGCACATGGCTAATTTGCATATTAGGCATCCCAGGTAGACATGCGCAAACAAAACCGGATGTTTTGACTCGTTCAAGCTAATCAGACATAAACACTGATAGATTCATTACAGTAATACTGCCTACTCTAAACTAAATAAATACACAATATGTGCCTTTCGAGAGTATGTATGCAATATGTAATCCAGTTACGTAACCTGTTTGAACTTGTCCAATTGGTGACAATAGTTTTATAAGTTTTAAACGTGGACACCGGCGGTAGATCATAAAACCCACATTTCAAGATACATATCACCACATGTTGCACTTTTTCCCTTTTTAAAAGAGCCCTACATATAAATAACATGTCACTAAAGAGTATTTATAAACTCTAGTATCTTTAAAAAAACATGTCAACCTGAGAGACAAGTCACAAGCAAATAGTTATCTGCTTTCCACAAAAAGGGGGCACCCCTGTCAAAAATAACCAATACTTAATTCAAACTTCCGAACCTTAATCAAACACTATTAAAATTAACTGGGAAATAGATTTTACACCATATTTAATGTTAAAAAACCTGTTCTTTAGAGGCATGAAGAAAACAGACAAAAAAAAAAAAAAAAAAAGATTTAGACAAAACTATATTTTGTTTACATAAATGGCTGGGGCAGAAGGAAACCCACTGTATCTTAGTTACTTAATTTATTTGATTTAAATTGTATTTTCTGCAATACCATGAAACGGGAGAATTTTGGTAGTTATTGTTTAAATGGTTGGAAAAAAGCATTTTTATGTCACTTTCATTTCTCTCTATTTATTTGTACTTTATTTTTTTGTATTGCTCTGAATATGTTTATTGATAATAAATTTATAATTTTAGATCATTCATCCTTCACAATTGTAAGTGATATAAAATATGGGTAGTTTGAAAATTGGTTGCATAAATTGTAGAGGCCTGTCTTCTGATAAAATAAAAAGAAGAGATATATTTAGTAAATGTAGAGAAAATTATGATATGGTGTTCTTGGTAGATACTCACTGTAAAAAAGAACTTGAAAAGTATTGGCAAGCAGAATGGGGGTATAAAATAATATTTGGGTCGCATACCACGAGCAGTAGGGGCGTGGCTATCTTATTTAGAAGCACTTTTTCTTTTGAAATTTTTGGACAGAAAGTGGATCAAGACGGGAACTATGCAATTCTAGATATAAAAATTTTCAATCATAGAATGACAATAGCAGTGGTATATGGACCCAATGAGGACAAACCAGTTTTTTATGAAATACTCCAAAGAGATATTGAAAATTTTGGGAATACTTCAGTAATAGTGGGGGGTGATTGGAATTTACCACAAAATTATGATATGGATACTTTAAACTATTTGCATAAAAATAATCCTAAAGCCCAAAAAAAGGTTAATGAAATGATGTCAGAAATAGATCTGGTTGATGTTTATAGGGAATTATACCCAGAGAAAAAGAGGTTTTCCTGGAGAGGACCTAACAAGAAGCAGGCAAGACTGGACTACTTCCTTGTCTCATCTGATTTTCAACCACTGATAACCTCGTGTGATATTGGTGTTGCATATAGGTCTGATCACTCACCTGTATCTCTGACCATTCAATTTAATACAAATGAAAAAGGCAAAGGGACGTGGAAATTTAACAATGCTTTATTATACGACAAAGAATTTATTGCTAATACTAAAACTTGTATTGCTGATTGTATTGATCAAAATAAAATAGTTGATTCTGAAAATAGGGAAGAAATAGAAATTTCCATTTCAGACCAACTGTTTTGGGAAACATTAAAACTGATGATACGAGGAAAAACAATATCTTATTCATCTTTTAAAAAGAAAGAACGCAGTAGGGAAGAAGAAGAACTAGAAAGTCAATTGAACAATTTGAACAATAATGAAAATATCAATGATAAAAGGGAAGAAATTACACGTATTGAACTTCAGTTAAGGTCTTTAAGAGAATCTAGAATAAAAGGGGCAATAATGAGAGCAAAAGCAAAATGGCAAATTGAAGGAGAGAGAAGTACAAAATATTTCTGTAATCTAGAGAAAAGAAATTATATTAACAAAGTAATTCAAAAATTAACTTTAGATAATGGTGAAACTATCACTGATCAAGCAAAAATTCGTGCGGAACAAAAGTTATATTATGAGAATCTATATTCATCCAAGAAAACACTTATAAATAATACACACAGAGCTAATTTCTTTTCTCTGGAAAACCCATTTATCAAAATTCTTTCTGATGAACAAAATATTAATTTAGAGGGGGAACTAAAAAGCTCAGAAATTCATAATGCATTAAAAAATATGAAAAATGGAAAATCTCCCGGTCTGGATGGTTTTACAACTGAGTTTTATAAATTATTTTGGCACGACATTAATCCTTTCCTTCTGCGTTCTTTCAAAGAAGCATTTCAAGAAGGTAAATTATCAATTTCACAAACACAAGGTGTTATCACCTGTCTACCCAAAGATGGTAAACCAAAACATTTTCTAAAAAATTGGCGACCTATTTCACTACTTAATGTAGACTATAAAATAGTATCAACATGTATTGCAAATAGAATTAAAAAAGTCCTTGATCACCTGATTAGTGTGTTACGGCCAGAAATCGCCTTTAAATTGTAGCCAACAAAAGACACAAATAAATTATAAAAATTAACAAGATTTATTATGCAAATGTTTACAAAAGGTATTACACAAATATTACTGTTAACTTAACTGTCAAAATATGAGTCCAATCTGTTATCTTTATCTGTATCCGGAAATCTTTCGGAATCCAATTTGAATATTACGTTCACTACTAATGTCACAATCCAGTATGATGTTGTTTGTAGAATAAAAGTGTCAATCCAAATGCTGTGAATACTAATGTCTATCAATGTCTATGTCCAAGTTTAATTATGAGAGTTTAACTTTAGTGTCTGTATATATAGTGTTGTCATGGAAAATTCTGGAACACTCTATAATGGAACATTGTGGAAAATCCTGGAAAGTTACAACGGAAGTTTCTGGAATAACGTAGAAGTTTAAATTACGCATCTTTTATAAGGATCATTCTAGAAAGTTCCAATCATTCTGTGATTGTTCCAGTGATTCCTAAACTGCACAGTTATAAGATTATTTGGTAAACAACTATCAGGCCATACAACACAAATTAGGCCAACATAAATAAACATAATAATTACAATATCATAACACCTCCCCCCTTAAAAGAAGTTTTAGTGTAACAAAAACTTATCATGAATAATATGAACAAAAATACATTATATATACAAAGTGATTTAATAAGCTCTAGATAAAGCATCAGCTATTACATTATCTTTACCCTTAATATGTTTTACAATTACATCATATTCCTGTAACAATAAACTCCACCTAGTCAACCTCTGATTCTTGTTTCTCATTTTATGCATGAAGGTGAGAGGATTATGATCAGTATAAACAAGAATAGGATATACAGTGGGATTCAAATATACATCAAAATGTTGAAGTGCTGACAACATTGCAAAACACTCTTTTTCAATAGTTGAATAATTTTTCTGATGTTTATCTAATTTCTTAGAAAAATATGATATAGGTTTTTCAACATTATCATCTGTCTCTTGATATAAAACAGCTCCTATTCCTACATCGCTTGCATCAACGGCAAGTTTAAATTGTTTTTCAAAGTCTGGAGTAATCAGAACTGGACTATTAATTAAAAGTGATTTGCTATTTTCAAAAGCGTTTTGACAATTTTCACTCCAGATAAATTTAGAATCTTTTCGTAAAAGATGAGTCAGTGGTTGAACCACAGTAGCAAAATTTGAACAAAATTTTCTGTAAAATCCAATCATGCCTAAATATCTCATAAGTTGTTTTCTATTTGTAGGAGGAGGAAATTTGGAAATGGCTTCTACTTTAGCCATAATAGGTTTTACTTGACCTTGGCCAACTGTATGCCCTAAATAATCAACAGTGGCCTGACAAAATTCACTTTTACCAAGATTAACAGTCAAATTTGAATATGACAATCTATCAAAAGTATCATACAAATGTGTTAAATGCTGTTCCAAGCTATCACTACATACAATAAGATCATCAATATAAGCATAACAACAGTCTAAATCTTTTATAACATTATTGATCATTCTTTGAAATGTAGCTGGAGCACTTTTCATGCCAAATGGCATTACAGTATATTGAAATAAGCCATCTGGTGTAACAAAAGCTGATATTTCACGAGCTCTCTGTGTCAATGGAACTTGCCAATAACCTTTCAACAAATCAAATTTGCTCACAAATTTTGCTTGACCAATGTTGTCAATACAATCGTCTATCCTTGGAATCGGATAGGAATCAGATTTTGAGACTGAATTTACTTTTCTGAAATCAGTCACGAAACGAAAGGTTTTATCTGGTTTTGGCACAAGGAGACAAGGAGAGCTCCATTCACTGTTACTCGGCTCAATAATATCATTGTCAAGCATATATTTAATTTCTTTTCTCATAGCTTCAAGTTTGAGTGGATTGAGCCTGTAAGGATGTTGCTTAATTGGAGAAGCATCTCCTACATCAACATCATGACAAACAGCAGTGGTTTTGTTTGGCACATCTGGAAAAAGATTTTTAAAAGAAAATACCAAAGTTTTTATTTCTTCTCTACGATCAAAAGACAGATGTGCAAGTTTTGAATCTAAATTTGACAAAATTTCTGAATTTTTCAATCTAACTGTCTCTTCCATAGTTTTACAACTAAAAGTTGGTTCAATTACATCTGGTTTGTCATGGTTGTTCTCAAATTTAACCATGCCTAAAGTGGCAACTGGTTTACTATCACATTCATTAGTACGCTCAAAATATGGTTTTAACATATTAATATGACACACTCTGTTTTGTTTACGCCGACCTGGAGTTTTTACAATATAATTCAAATCATTAATTTTACTCTCTATTGTATAAGGACCACAATATTTAGCTTGTAAAGGATGTCCAGGGACTGGCAAAAATACAAGTACCTTATCACCAGGCTCAAAAACTCTATCCCTGGCATCTTTATCATACCAAATTTTCATCTTGCTCTGTACATTTTTTAAGTTTTTCTGAGCAATTTGACAAGCAGTATACAATTTTTCTTTAAATCTAGATACATAGTCTAAAAGATTCAAGTCAGTATGTTCAGTAAGCCACTTTTCCTTAATCAATTTTAACGGTCCCCTTACAGTATGGCCAAATACCAACTCAAAGGGACTAAATCCAAGGGATTCTTGAACAGCCTCTCGAACTGCAAAAAGTAGAAAGTGAACTCCATCATCCCAGTCTCTGTCAAATTGAAGACAAAAAGTTCTAATCATGTTCTTCAATGTTTGATGAAAACGTTCTAAGGCACCTTGAGATTCTGGATGGTACGCACTTGATCTATACTGAGCAATCCCTAACTGGTACACGACTTGCTGAAATAGACCTGACATGAAATTTGATCCCTGGTCAGACTGTATAGACTTAGGAAGTCCTACCAACGTAAAAAATTTGATAAGAGCTTTGACAATAGTAGGTGTCTTGATATTTCTTAGCGGAATAGCCTCAGGAAAGCGTGTGGATGTACACATGATTGTCAATAAATACGCATTTCCAGTTTTGGTCTTTGGTAAAGGTCCAACGCAGTCAATCAGAACTCTGCTGAAGGGTTCGTCAAAGGCTGGAATAGGCAGAAGTGGTGCTGGTGGTATTTTCTGGTTAGGTTTACCAACAACCTGGCATATATGACATGATTTGCAGTATTCTGCAACATCATTTCTAAGTTTAGGCCAGTAAAAATGCTGCAAGATCTTAAGGCAAGTCTTCCTTATACCTAAGTGTCCAGCCAAGGGGGTGTCATGGGCAAGACCAATAATTTCTTGTCTATAAACTTTAGGCACCACCACTTGGTATAGCACTCTCCATTCCTCCTCTGGGGTAGCATCAGGAGGCCTCCACTTCCTCATTAAAATACTGTCCTGATGGTAATAGCATTCGGCCACTTTGTCTGCTTCCTCCTGTGGTTGAGCCCTCTGGCTGAGCTGAAGAACCTCAGGGTCTTTATGTTGTTCTTCGAGTAAATTATTTCGGTCTAATGAATGGCTGTTTACATCTGGCCATGGCATAATAACATTTTTGTTAACACTAGGTGGTTTTATAATAGCCTTTTCTGAGTTACCAGGATCTTCAATATCAGCTATAAAAGTGTCAGAAAGGTCCATGTAATCAAACTTGTCTTCTTGCAAATTCTCATTTTGTTGTTTTCTAGCCATCGCCCTAGTAACAACACAAGCTGGATACAATTCAGCATCATCTTCAGGTGATTTAACATCCACCACCGGTTCACTGGTAACAATTGGTTCAGCAACCACTTTGTTCCTAGCTAGATAATTTCCTAGCAATAAGGTAACACCCTCAACAGGGAGATTAGGACGAACACCTACAACAACTGGTCCAGTTATCAAATCTGACTTCAGATAAATACGATGGAGAGGAACATCTATACAACCTAACTCTACACCTTGTAACAAAACGGAGGCACCAACAGAAGTATTCTCGGACAAAGGCAACACACCTTCTAACAATAAAGTCTGAGAAGCTCCAGTGTCCCGTAAAATCTTAATAGGCTGAAGAGTGGTATCATCAACAATAGAAACAAACCCATCAGACATAAAGGGTTTGTATTCCTCCATGTAATCACAAAAACTGGACTTAAAAGCCTGACGCGCAGGGCATTCCAATGTACTGGTAATATAAGGTGTCGTACAAGCACTGGTCTTCGGCTTATTATCTCGTTCATTCTTCTTCTGGAGTCTAAAACAATCAGCCATCAGGTGACCAATCTTCTTACAATAAGCACAAGTCAGTGACTTCTTCTCAAAAGTATCAAATTTTGGACTAGACATATTATAACTGGACTGACTCTTATTCTGTGGAACAGGCTTACTATCAGTACGCTCAGTGCTTTGGTTTTTGTAATTTCCACTTGGAGTATTAACATTATGACCCTTGAAACTTCTTTTATGTGAAAGGGTATAATTATCTGAAATTACAGCTGCATCATGTATTGTCCCAACAGTTTTGTCGTCTAAATGTGTTTTTAAGTCTAAATGAACACATTGTTTGAACTCTTCTAATAACATCAATTGTCTTAGGTTATCAAAATTGTTATCTGTTTTCTTTGAAGTAAGCCATTTATCAAATAGATCTTCTTTTTCCCGAGCAAATTCCACATAGGTTTGCGAATCAAACTTTTTATAAGATCTAAATTTCTGTCTATATGCTTCTGGTACTAGCTCATAAGCTTTCAAAACTTCCTGTTTCACCGTGTCATAATCAGAACTTTTTTCTGATGGAAGTGCGGAGTATATTTCAGCGGCCTTGCCCTCCAAAACACTTTGTAGCATTGTAGTCCAATATGGCTTTGGCCAATTCAAATTATGAGCAATTTTCTCAAACTGTGGAAAATATTTATCGACTGTTTTTTCACAAAATCTGGGAACCAAACGTATATTTTTTGCTGCATCAAAATATTCTGATTTTGACTGGACTTTAGTGTTGCTTTCTTCTTTGACCATTTCAAGTTTTAGTTTCTCCATCTCTAGTCTTTCCCTCATTTCAAGTTCTGCCTGTTTTAACTTTAATTCATCTTGTTTTAATTTAAGTTCATCTTCTTTTAATTTAAGTTCATCTTCTTTTCTTATCTCAAGTTCTTTTAATTTGAGTTCATGTTCTAATTCAAGCTGTTTAAATTTAAAGGCGTCAATATTTTCAACCTTAAGTTCAAGAGCCTCTTCACCTAAAATTTCTGCGTCAACTAATTTGTCTATAACCAAATTTTTTATAATTTGTTTTCTCATAGATACTTTAAAATCTAATTTCAGATGTTTAGCAAGCAACACTAATTCCTCTTTCTTTAAATTATCAAACCCCTCCAGGTCAGGCGTTTTCAAAAATTTACCGGCATCAAATGCCATTTTGTAGAATTTTGTTGGCTAGTTATAATAAAAATTACTAAACAAATTTTGAATAATATAATTCAGTCTCCCGGACGAGCCCCCAATTTCTGTTACGGCCAGAAATCGCCTTTAAATTGTAGCCAACAAAAGACACAAATAAATTATAAAAATTAACAAGATTTATTATGCAAATGTTTACAAAAGGTATTACACAAATATTACTGTTAACTTAACTGTCAAAATATGAGTCCAATCTGTTATCTTTATCTGTATCCGGAAATCTTTCGGAATCCAATTTGAATATTACGTTCACTACTAATGTCACAATCCAGTATGATGTTGTTTGTAGAATAAAAGTGTCAATCCAAATGCTGTGAATACTAATGTCTATCAATGTCTATGTCCAAGTTTAATTATGAGAGTTTAACTTTAGTGTCTGTATATATAGTGTTGTCATGGAAAATTCTGGAACACTCTATAATGGAACATTGTGGAAAATCCTGGAAAGTTACAACGGAAGTTTCTGGAATAACGTAGAAGTTTAAATTACGCATCTTTTATAAGGATCATTCTAGAAAGTTCCAATCATTCTGTGATTGTTCCAGTGATTCCTAAACTGCACAGTTATAAGATTATTTGGTAAACAACTATCAGGCCATACAACACAAATTAGGCCAACATAAATAAACATAATAATTACAATATCATAACAAGTGAAACTCAAACTGGCTTTATGAAAGGCAGATATATTGGTGAGTGTACAAGACTTATATATGACCTCTTGAAAAAAGTAGATGAGGAAGATATTCCTGGCTTGCTTGTTTTGTTGGACTTTGAAAAAGCTTTCGACTCTCTTGAGTGGAATTTTATATGCGAAACCTTGAAATTTCTAGGTTTTGGTGACACAATAGTGAAATGGTTCACAACTCTTTACTACAATTCAAAAAGTTGCATTCAAAATAATGGCTATCTATCTGATTTTTTTGTAATAGAGAGGGGGTACGACAAGGGGATCCACTGTCTCCCTATCTTTTTATTTTATGTTTGGAACTGCTTAGTGCATCAATAAAATATGACAACAACATTAATGGTATAAAGATTAAAAATTCTGAATTTTTACTCAGTCAGTATGCTGATGATTCGACTTTGATCCTGGATGATAGTGAAGAATCTCTCAACAGTGCTCTAAATAAGATAGACTTGTTTTACTCATGCTCTGGTTTGAAGGCTAATTTTGAAAAAACCCAAGTTATATGGATTGGGGCAAAAAGGGGCTGTGGTGAGGAGCTAAACACAAATAAAACAATAATATGGAACCATTCAGGAAATTTCAAACTCCTAGGCATTCAATATTGTTTGTCAAAAGTTGATATATGTGTTGATAATTATTTAGAAAAAATTCAAAAAGCAAAAAATCTTTTAAGTGATTGGTCATTCAGAAATATTACTATATATGGGAAAATTGTAGTTGTGAAAACTCTCGCCCTACCAATTCTAATTCAATGTTTTACTGTTTTACCAGATCCATCCCCAGATATATTAAAGCAGTTACAAGCTATGCTATACAGATTTGTGTGGGATGGTAAAGGGGACAAAATTAAAAGAAATATACTTATCTCAAATTACGAGGATGGTGGTGTAAAAATGCCACATATTGAATCATTTATAAAATCACTTAAGTTATCCTGGGTTAAAAAAGTTTTAGACCCCACAAATTATTCCTCATGGAAAGTTCTATTGGCAGATCACCTTGAAATGAATGGTGGAGAAAATATGTGGCATTTATCAAAATCAGCACTCAATGAAATTAAAAAAGAATTTAACCCTTTTTGACAAAATGTAATTTCATCATGGGCCTCACTGTGTGAACCTCTGACCACAGCCCCAAGTGATATCTTGTCTCAACCATTGTTTTTAAATGAAAATATTATGATTGATGGAAAAACAGCTTTTTATAAAAGTTGGATACAGAATAATGTATTTTTCATAAATGATCTCATTAAGGAAAATGGAGAATTTTACAATTATGATGAATTTATTAGAAATTATAATATAAAAACAACTTTCTTGGAGTTCTATGGACTAATGTTGGCTCTTCCAAAGGAATGGAAGAATATTATTCATTCTCAAGTATTTCTCAAACTAAATACTGTCAGTCACAAAATTGTTACCGCCATAAAAACAGTTGATAAAGTATCAAAACATTTGTATAAAATTTTTCTAGATAAAATAAAGGAAACCCCATCACGCATACAAGAGAAATGGAAAATAAAATTGGGAATAGATATTGTGGCCGAAGAATGGAATTATTTTTTTAGTCTTCCTTTACTTATAACTGAAGATCCCACATTAAGGGCATTTCAATACAGATTACTCCATAGAATTCTAGGAACAAATATTTTACTTATGAAGTGTAAATATAATGAAACAGAACTGTGCACTTTTTGTACAGAAACTAAAGAAACATACATACACCTCTTTTTTGAATGTAGATACGTTCGAACATTCTGGCTTAATTTTTTTCAAAAGTTAGAAGATATATGTAATGTAAGCTTTCTCCCAACCTTATGAAGTATAATCTTGGGTGTTAAATATCACCTATTTAAAGATATTCTTAATACATGTATTCTGATATTGAAGAGATATGTTTATTTATGTAGAGTTAGATTTACAGTCCCATCTGTTGCTGAAGCAATTGAATGGCTTAACTATTATTATAGGGTTGACATGGTCTCTATGAATTTGTGCTCTACCAATAAAGCAAAAAGAATAAAAGAAAAATGGTCAAACATTAATAATATTATTAAAAAATAGAGCTCAATGCAGATGTATTCTGTATTCTGTTATTTGACTTTGTACGATGTATTTTATAATTTATAACAAGTATGGTTAACCATATGTTTAGGATTTATAGCAGAATAATTTGTTTGTACATCTTTATTTGTAGATGAGATTTGAAAATGATATGAAAATAATAAAATATATATTACAAAAAAAAAAAAAGCATACAAGACTAACAAAGGCCAGAGCAGGGCTACTGACTTGGGACAGGCGCAAAAATGAGGCGAGGTTAAACATGTTTTTTGATATCTCAACCCTTCCAATATACCTCTAGCCAATGTAGAAGTACAAACGCACAACAATACGTAGAGTAAAACTCAGTTTAAGAAAAGCCCAAGTCCGATTTCAGTATAGGTAACAAAAGAAACTAAACAAAATGACAATAATACATCAATTAACAAAGGACTACTTGCAGTTACTGACATGCTATATATAACATTATAAAATATACAAGAAGAACATAACCCGTGCCATGCCAACAACCGTTTTAGAATACATATGTTTAATTCCGATGCAAGGACCTATAAGTGAATCAATTTTAAAGGCAAACTTTGCAATCTTTATTGACCTGATAACAGTATCGTCTGTTTTAAGGTTTAGTTAACTTTTGAGGTGAACACTAACATTTTGTGCTTTGTAAAGAATGTTTGGAGCGATGATAAAATTTAGTAAATTTTTGACTATTTTGTGATAACGAAAACCCTGGTGTAATAATTTTTCAGTAGAACATAAAGGACTAGGTTCAGTAAGACCCCCTTTTGGCCCCAAAATATAGCAGTTTTATTTTATTGATCATCACAGTCGGAACTGGTCTAATTACAAAGATTTTTAAAGATTATAAAACAAACATTTTGTGCTTCAGAAAAATGCATGACAATAATTTTGTAAGGTTAATTTTTGTTTTCATTTATTAGAACAAGTACTAAGTATATGGTTCTTGAAAGTACAAAAATGATCCTTGTTTAATACCTTCAATATTTTTTCTCTACCATCACTTCCATGCATATGTATGCAGCATAATTTTCATATACCAAGTATTTATGTTTTTTTTTTTTAAATTAGTTTGTTTCTGATATGGCGGAATACATGTATGCGCAGTTATATCTTAACGTTGCAGTCATTCTATGAATAAATATATCTTGTTAGAAAATTTAAGGCCACATCAATTTGATTTCTTGATTTTCGGACTTTTTGCCAAACTGTTAAAGAACATAAATCCATGTTTGCCGAATAACTCCACGCGAAAATGTGCACATTTCTTGAAGCTTATTCCCCCTTCCACTTTTATGATATACTAATATGTAGCTGTTTTTTTAAGCTGTCCAATATTTTTTTAAGAAATAGGAGGGCTATTCTTAAACATATTGGACACTTAAAGGTAATACAATGGTTTCTTACAGGTAAATGGTAGTCCAATCACTGAAATAAAGAACGAGTAAAACAATAGAATGACGTCACAACAATGTTTTAATCGCGGAGCGACATCTGTTGACAGCTTTTCCTGAAATTATCTCTACTTGATTCTCTTGTCGCATATCCGGCGTTTTAACGGAAACTTAGATGATTTTAGTGGTGTAGTTAGATTATATTAGATAAAAAGGCCATTGAATCAAGTAATCAATTCCCTCAATGATACTTCTAAATTATGTTTATATCAATTTTTATTTATCTGTATTTTTCAAAAGGCGTTTTACATAACAATTTAACTTAATATATAACTTTCAGTGTTTAAGTGGTAATATTCGCATTTTCGGCCGTCAAACACTTACTTAAAGTATATGTTGCCAGAAATACTTGACAAATTGTACAGCTCTGCTAGGCTGCATTACAATTTTAAAACACAAGTAAACATTACATGAGCGGTTTATCTACATATTTTAGTAAAAAAAAATGATTATGTAATGGCTTGTTTGATTTAACAACTTAAAGCTATATTTTCTGAATATTTGATGCATCAAACATGTCTATATTAATCGAGGACTTCACGTTTACGTTGAGTGATTTAATACATAAAATCATTTGGCCTTTACAGAGTAAAAAAAAAACTGTACTCCGAGGACAAATTCAAAACGGAAAGTTCCTAAGCAAATGGCAAAATCAAAAACTCAAACACATTACACAATTTCTGACTATAATGTTTTCCTGAAGTACCGATAGTAGGGAAAAACAATTTAAGAAGAGAGAAAATTATTGTAAAATCTTCTGGTAAAACGTCTTTGCATTTGATTAACATTAACCAAAGGAAATGCAAACTCGTTAATGTGTATTGGTAATTTATGATAACAAATCAAACAGGTGGTGATATTCAGATGTAAACAGTTGAAACCCTTAGACCTTGCGAGCTTTTAGATTCTAGATGCTATAAAAAAAAGTCTTTAAAATCGCTGCATGTCCCTGTAGTTTTATTTGAATTTCACAAAAATAATCTGAAGGTAAAAAATTATATACAAATGGGATGTGAATCTTCTATATTACGATTTCGTGCTGCATAACAAGTGCATACACTATATTGATGTCTGGGTTTAATATGTTCAAGCAAACAATCTTTTTTATACAATACATTTATTTTGTTTTCTTTCTCTTTGGACAGTTCTTTGTACTATAACTATTAGCATTGCATTTTAATGTTTTTGAGAAAGGTTATCCATCATTGTGTTTACGAAAATTTTGCGCTTTTCACGAGTCGAAGAATTTTTGTCCCTATCTCTTCTATTTCTATAAATAGTGTTTTTCACAAATACCAATTTTCAGTATAGTAGTTTAAGATCGTTGACCTACCTATTCAACTAGATGTATTTAAAATCAGTTTACAATTTAAATCAAACATAAATTAAATTTGATTTATTTTTTTTTTATTATAAATAAATAAAGGATTTGTGAACTAAACAATTAGTATACACACGCGTAACCAGTTGCGACATGCCACGTGACAATTGTGCAAAAGATGATATATGGATCGTGTTATTCTTAATGTATTCAATAAAGTCATTAATTTTTTTTTTCTCATATATATTGATGAATAACATGAATAATGAAATTCTATTTAATATTCTATTAAAAATCTGCTTGAGATAGATTTATTTTCATGTTAATGATATACTAAGTAAGGTAAAAAAATAAAATTCATAAGAGATTCTTTTGAGATTATAGACTAGCTATTGCCTATATCGAAATAATGTTTTCACAATGTCTCAAAACATGCAAAACGAACAGTTATAGATATTTTTTCTTTAAATTTTGATGTTGTCTGTTTTTCGCCAACTTTTAAAAAAAAGTTAAAACTTTTCACTTTTTTTATACAATGTTATAAAGTTTCGCGTATGGGCCGTAAACGGATACGGCTGTATGGTCGGAGCCTCGTAATGGTTTTTTCCTTCTACTTATTGGTCCTCATCCAATCAATTGACAGTATAACATTTCTGGAGCACCTGCGATCACCCCCATTTTTTGGTGGGGTTCATGTTGCTTAGTCTTTAGTTTTCTATGTTGTGTTTTGTGTACTAGTATTTGTCTATTTGTCTTTTTTTTTTTTAGCCATGGCGTTGTCAGATTATTTTTTATCAATGTTTTTTACTGTCCCTTTGGTATGTTTCTCACCTCTTTTTCAACGTAGGGGGTTCGTGTCGCCGTGCTAGAAGTGTGTTATCACGCAGCAACGTCCGTAAAAGTCCTGGACGACCCGGTATAAAGGACAACCTATTGTATCTATTGGTCATATGCTCTCGTCCTGAAAATGCATGAACTATTTTCTTCTTCACGTTAAATAAACAACAATCAATGAATCAATATCAACTGACACTGGCTGTATTTCAAATTTGACCATTATAGGATTCATTTCTTCATTTCCATGCAGATATCGTATGTCAATTTACGCCTGTATTTCTCTTTTCGTGATTTTATTGCTTTCAAAATATGATTTTAATGCTTAAGTTATAATTATGTAAATACTCCGACTACATGATTTAAATTATCTACCCTGAATATTGTTGTTAAGTTATGATATCATGTGACGATTTTACTTCCGTTTTTTGGGATACCTCGGTACAACTGATATTCTTAATAACTTGTATACCAAGTGTGAAGTAAGTACGTAGCAATAATATTTCATTATTTATATGAAAACAAATATAATGGGTTATACAAATCAGTACAAATTCGAATAAGGAAAAGAACGACAACACCTTCTCCCAAAGAAGAAACAAAAATAAAAAGAACACATACACCATTGTTACTCCAAGCAAGACTTGTTTGGTCTTGTAACATGCACAAACCCAAACTGAAATATATGTTCCTGCTAATCGTTTAATGACTTTTTTTTATTGTTAAACTTTTTCGAAACAGATATCGACAGAGTATTTATTTATAGATATTGAAAGTAGAAAATATATGTATGAGGGTCTGGATGAGGATTGTAGAATCGAAAATTGTGGGTAAAAGTGCAAAATACAGGGCCAGAATATAAAGAATAAATAGTAAAAAAGACTAAAACAGAAAAAGAAAATATTGGTGTCCCGAAATACAAAGAAAAGAGATTATTATCCAAATAAAAAAGGTTAGAAAAAAGGGTCTAAAATTCGTCAGAAATCACAAATCGTTCCTAGGGTATCTAGTATAAAGTTTGTGAAATTTGTTCCGGCAGGTCAACAAAATGGCCGATGTGGCTTAAATAAAACATATGGGTAAAATGCATATTTTTTTTTCTAACTCGAATACTATGATAAATAGAGAATATCTGACTAACACAAAAAGTGCTCACAATGATAACAACTATATGTACCTTCTTCGTGTTTTCATCGTTGATCTAAATTAACAGATGATTCCTGGAGGAGTTTTGTGTCTTTATTTTTAAATATTTTTGCCTACAAAATCCAAAAACTCGAATTATACTAATTGACCATTTTTGACTTATAGTATTGCTTTTCTCAATTATCTCAAAACCTTTAATAGATAGATAAAAACTTATTTTCTAAAAATAACCAAATCAACAAGATTTACTTAAATAACGATGCATCCTTAGCAATTAGATTACTATATCATAAATTATAGCCTTTCACGACGACAATTTGTGTCCACGTAAAATCTTTTAAAAGTGTCCTCTACAACTCAGCTTATTTAAACGAAACTTGGTGTGATAGTTTCTTACGATACCTTCCATACAATTTAAGTCTTTTTCAGTGAAAAAGAATGGCCGTGATGGCTAAAAAAAGATAAATTCAGGAAATATGTTTGTGCCAAACTGATTTGAATGTCGATCTTCACAAGGGTTTTGATGTATTTCCTTTAGGAGTAATAATCCTGAAATGACGAATTTTGACTAATTTCAAAAAAAATTTGCTTTTGTACTCTTATATACCTATATGGAGTTATTTTCTTTCAGAACGACAGGTCATTTTTTTTCAGAATCAACCCGGACGATACCATGTTTCAATGATATATGCTCCAAGGCATAAAATAATGACCTGTGTGAGGTCATTATTTTCCTCGATAAACATGCAATCTATGATTTACTTCAAAACTTTATTCGTCTAATAGTTTTTTGTTGCCGATTTGGAAATTTATTTTTTAAAGTTCAATAGATGAAAGGTGTAAAAGAAACCGTCATTGTAGTCCAGTATTTTAATTTTAGAAACAATTCTAATATGACGTCCCTTTTACGCTTTGTAAACAAAGCCGTGTTCTAATGAGCACAAAATATGTTTGACACATGCGCACGAACTTACTGTTTGTATTTACTTTATTTTGCATCGTTATCCTTAAAATATATACAGTTAAGCAGCTATCATAAACTCTTATTATATATTTTTATGAAACAGCATATATTTACACTGCTCGTAGTTTTTAAACTTATCAAATATGAACTGCAATGCACAGACTCCTTGAGGAGGAAACGGGAACAGCCAAACATTTTTACGGTAATTTCGCACGCTTCGACTTATAAAAATACTGTATTTGTCCTATTAGAATCGAAATAATTCCTTCATGTCATGCTCTATGCTCATTTTAATATGGGTAGGCATTATATTTGACCACATTTGTTAATTTATCGCTACAATAAAGAAACATTATCATATATGTCAGATGAATTTTAATGTAGACTTTCATAAAATAAATCCAGATTTAACATATTCGTGTGTAAGATTTTGAAAATCTTACTGAGTCAAACCGAAAAGGTTGACTGATTTTTGGTTGCTTGCTTAACGTCCAGTGGCAAATATTTCATGCATGTTCAGAACGATACACACTGAATAGGAAATCATACTGTGACCTACATGTATTTATATTCGTCTTCGTGTCAGTTCTTAAGTTTTTAAAATTTACGTATACCTTTTACTCTATCAAATGATCAACTAATAAGATAATCTTATATTCTATTGAATAACATTAACGTAACTCACGAAAGGGTCAGGTGCGGAGGGTATATAATTATATTCAGATTATCTTTTAATGAAATGTATTGCTATTCAAAAGACAATCTCATTCGATTCAAATAAAATTGTTAAAAAAATAACCACTTTTCCGCGATAGAAATAACATAACAAATAGAAAAAAACATACCCCTCACCCTTTTCCTTTATTATGTAAGTTCAACTGTCCATGCTGTTGGCGGCAATTTCAATTTAGAAGACGAAATTTTCTTATCTTTTCAATTTTGAGACAGGGCTTCAAATAAAGCGGTGGTCCGAGGTTGCGAGCTTCGACATTTTTATGTGGTACAATAAATTACTTACAATTACAATGTGTCTTGTATTTGTCATACACCGTTATCGGATGGTAACAATACATTTGTGTCTTACTTCATACAGTTACAGTAATATTTTTATTGTGTATGGATAATAATTTTTAAAAGGTTTATATCTAAATTATTTAGTGAGTTTTATTTCACATTCTAAATGAGCCGCAGGGCGTATTTAAAACCTGAACGCATTAGAAAGGATGTAATGGCCTGACCATTAAGTATAACCGACGATTGGGCTCAAGGAGAAAAGACTATCAGGTGCTGATACTTTAATTATGAACCAATCTGACATATGGTAAAAAGCTGAAAAACAAATAAAATACAATTTTACAATGTGTTCAATTAATGTTATTAAAACGAAATTTCAAAGGTAATAGATAGCACAGTCCGTTGAATCCGAGAAAATGTTGTACTTTCAAGAGCAGTTAATTTCCAGTGTTTCACGGAGAGAATGTTCAAATATGTATAGAGTAATTTGAAGGCTTCAAAAACAATGTTGTAAAGTTAACTCACTCTGTGGTTAGCCACGAATTGTGTCCTAGATGACGTTTGTCCTTTGAAAAGTTCTCCAGAACTGGTATGACCTTGCAATGTTCGGTTTGAGATCCGTGTGAGCAGGGGAAAGGTAGCGATGATACGATGTTTTAATGTTCTTATGAGGTTAAAGATGAATAATCCTCCTAGACTGGAACACATAAACAGATTAAGAATATAATCAAACGAACTATATAAATTACAGAACGGTGTAACAGAATAAAGGAATATCCCACTTTAGTGTTGTCGGTAAAATAGGATACTAAATTTTACAAAACTTTATAAAATTAATATTTTTTGACGGTATATAAGTCAGATAATGCATATTTTAATGTTTTTCTTGTCGTATAACACACCTCGGGGTGTAAGGATTGTTCAAAGAAAGACCTCCCTCCGGTCGGTCTTTCATTTTATCAATCCTGACACCCCTCGGTATGTTCTTCGACAAGAAAAACCTTAAAATATGCATTATCTATAACAAAAACTTATTATAAAGTAGAAAGATAGAAACTGTGGAAGGCAATACTGATCAGTAATACAAAACCTACTCTTATGCCATTTTTACCTTTAACACATCGATGATTTCTTAAGAAGGCCATTAAATTATTAAAGGATTTTTCATGTTTTTGACAATTATCCGAAGAACTATCCCAGATAAATGAAAAATGAAAACGGCAAAAATCATTCAATATTAAGGATCTACAAAAACGTCGTGACAATCTTAAGGAGATATGGTCCTTAATTTATGGTTATTTTATGTGTTTTTTGCCGTTGATCTTTTAAACTAAATAAAATATAGACATGTACTTTAAACAGCTAATTATCAGCAATGTAGGCTTTACAAACACGTACTATCTTTTAAAAAAGATATTTGACGCCTTCAGGTGGGGGCAGTTTTCGTAATTAAGCTACCTTTAGCTGATTTTTTTTTTATGTTAATGATCTCAAAAATAAAACAGATTTGTACAAACTGCATTCAAATACGATCAGCTTTATAAGATCTGTATATGAACATTACATAACTGATCTAAGGGGCCATAGAATACATATATATCTAAACGGCACATCCTAATCGGGTTAGCCGTTCAAGCTATTTGGAGTTTCTTGTTTGCATTTTAACGATCTACAAATGGTCTCTAATATCCCTTCTTTCCTGACGAGGAGGAGCTTATATGACAATAGTAGTACATATATGACTAGTATGATGTTAGTGTTTTCCCGTTTACAATTAGTATCCGAATGTCTGCTCCAGCGTACTATTCTTTGCAAACATTTTTTTCTGGCATTAATAATAAGTAACTATTATATTTATTTTCCAGTCCTGAAATGGTACATGTTTGATTATTAAGTGCAACGATTCTTAAATTTATAGCGCGCTATGGATTCAAATCACAAGTCGTGTAGCATTTGTGACAGGCGTCACATTTCAAAACCAAGTACAGACTGGTGTTCCGAATGTAATCAAGCCCTCTGCACAGATTGCAAGGAATACCATAGTTTACTAAATATTTCACAGAATCATATGACCATACCAATTGCTAAATATGATGAACTCCGCACATCGATTTTATCTATTGGTAACATATGTGAGGACCACAGAGAGAGGTATCACCTTTATTGTCAAACTCATGACAAACTCCTTTGTCACACTTGCATTGAAGATCATTCAGCATGTAATGATATCAAATCGATCGACAAAATTGCGAAAAACATAAAGACTTCCGAATCTTTCAATGAAGTACGCATGTCTTTAAAAGATATGGAAACAAACATCGATAAAATGATAATAGAAGTTCAATCAAATTGTACAAGTATAAAAGACTGCTCCGAAATAATTTCACATCAGATGTGTGAGATTCGAAAAAAAATAAACAAGCACTTGGATACTCTGGATATACAACTCAGAGAGGAACTCTCTAACCATAAAAATGTAGCTGAAAATTACATGCAACTGACACTCAAACAACTAGATGAGAAGAAGTTAAATACTGCTAGAAAACAGACACAGATGGAAGACATCACAAAGTACGCCTCAGATGTACAAACATTTCTAGGATTGAGACGTTTATCCTCTGACGTTATCGCAGATGAATCTTTCCTCATGTCTTTACTAGAAAATGGAAGTTTGGATAAAGTTAAAATTGTATTTGAGTTGGATGAAAGTCTTGCCAGTTTTTCTAATGTTATCAGTAAATTTGGATTGGTTCAGCTTAAAAAGATTCCAGGAAATTTCTGTCTTGAAAGTCAAAAAAGTAAACAGGCACAAACCAGCGAAAAACTAAGTACTATTGAAGACATTTTTGTCAAATTCGTTCATTCTATAACTACAAAAGCTGATTCAATATATGGATGTGAATTTTTACCAGACGGCAATATAGTAATATGTAACTACCCAACATCAGGGATTGATTATATATGTGTATTCAATTCGAATGGAAGCTCACTGAAAACCATACCAGTACAACCGAATTATGCATATGATGTAGTAGCTATGGATAAGCATATTGTTGCTGTTACATCTCCACACTTGCGTAAAAACAGAATTGTGTCTATAAATATACACAACAAGGAAATGACAATAATCGAAACTGAACATAAATGTTATAGTGTTACATTTAATGATGGCAAATTCCAAACCATTTCTCCGAACTTAGGCATAATAACTATCGATGCCAAAAACGGAAAAACGGTGTCAACGATAGAAATCGATTTATCATGGAACGCATCACTTACATCTTTTGAATCTAAACTTTATGTTTGCGACCCTAAATTAAACACTGTCAGCTGCTGTGATATGGAGGGTAATAATATCTGGTCATTTAAAGATGATGCTGTGATAAAGAAGCCTGGTGGCATAGCAGTCGATGGCATGGGAAACGTGTATGTAACAAACGAAGACATGCATAATGTTATAGTTATTTCTCCTGATGGAAATCAGACTAGGCAACTCCTGTCTCAATCAGATGGGTTGAAAAAACCGAGAGCAATACAATATAACAGAAGACAAAATCGTCTTATGGTGGCAAACAAATCAGAGAAAGCTTTCTTATTTGACATTTCACACTGAACCTAGCCAAGCTTTGGATTTTAATATAATTGGATTTCATTCATTTTGCCATAAAATTATATCTTGATGATTTACAGATTTATTGATTTTATTAAAGTAAATAATATAGGGTTATTGCATGAATATTGGGGAATATTGTCCCGAGTAGAATTTTATATTGCACGAGCTTACGAGTGCAATAAATATTCTACGAGGGACAATATTCCCCAATATTCATGCAATAACCCTTTTATTGTATAGCAATATAATATTTCAAAGTAAAAATTGGTTTAAACTAAGACTTTGTTGTTAATGACGTCATGAATTTTAAAGATTTATTGCACCAGTGCAATAACTTTTGGTTACTTTCTATGGGAAATATTATATTGCTATGCAATAATAAACATTAGCGAGTAGATCGATCAACACAAGTGTAATCTAAATGTTTATTCGTATAAAAATCATTAAGAAGATAATTTGGCTGTATTTCCTACTTCTCATTTTACTTCTGCCTCACAAAAATCTGAAAATTTGCAATTGATGATGCCATAGACGAGAAAAAAAATGAATGTGATAAAATAAAAGTAACAAACCAAAGGTGATCTGTAATCCCGCTGTCCATAACAGTCAAACAATATAGTCAATATATCCGGCATAAACTACCACTAACTATCAAAATGAAGGCCTTCTTGATATATCAGAAGTGAGGATATCGGCTTTATAAATTAGACGGATTCAATAGCGTGCTTGACTCAAAGTTTAATTTCAATACTCTCTAAAATGAGACAAAAGACACAAAGGTTATATGCAGACTCATTAGTCGAAAACTAACTGACAATACCATGACAAAATGCAAATCGACGAAAAGACAAATAGTACACAACACACAATAATGAAAATTAAATACTGAGCAACACAACATTGGGGATCTCAAGTACTCATGAAGGTTTTGCAGTCATGTTTCTCAAGTAGGTCAATATCAGGTGATAAGTCTAATTCGGTAGGTTACATTCGAACAAAAGATGATGGGATTGTCGTTACAGTTGTATTTGAATAACCCATCTACAGATTTCGGTATGAGCACTGCTAAAAAGTAAAATCACAAATATACTGAACTTAGAGGAAAATCAACTCGGAAAGTCTATAATCACATGGCAAAATCAAATAACAAAATGTATCAAAAACGAATGGACAAGAACTGTCATATTCCTGACTTGGTACAGGCATTTTCAAATGTAGAAAATGGTGGATTAAACCTGGTTCTATAGCGCTAACCCTCTCACTTTAATGACAGTCTCATCAAATTCCGTTATATTTACATTGATGCGTTAAATTAACAGACACAATAAATAAAATAGTCAAAATATGGGTACATCAGTCATCATTGTATAACAATTTTAAAAGGAACAATTTAACAGAACACAAAAACATCTACTATCTACGAACACATTCATTGATTTGAGTGTCTGACGTCAGAAATTTTATACGTCACATAAATTTGTCGTTCAATGTGCATACAAAGGATTTTAAAATTTTACTTAGGCAATGTTAGCATACAGGATTAAAAAATCAACAGTATGTAAGAATAAATTTCAGAAATAAACCGAGATTTAAACTAGTCCAAAAGTTATATATAGAATTTAAAAGAATCCACAAATAGTTAATTCCACTACGCGATTGAATGATTTTGACGTTTGTGGTTCAACGTATATAGTAATTCATAATCGAAATATATCATAATGACATGTAATAGAACAATATCATACTGACGGGATCTTTTAAAGTACAGAGTCACGTTATAAGAACAAAAGAAATACAAAAAGTCGCATATACAAAACAAACCACCAAAAAACGAAAGCCAATACAAACACATTGACGAGATGTATAAGTACCGAGCCACGTCAAACAATTATCACATAAAACCATTCAACAGTAAAAGTAATATTAATAATATAACAAAGACAAATGAACGAACTATAAAACACGTTGTTAAGATGATAAACAACATCAGTACGCAGAATCTATACATCAAGACCATCGTGTATTATTTGAGAAGTTGATACGGAATATTTATCAACAATGAACAAGCACTTATCCTTGAATATTCCAGTTGGAACCAACAACCTTCTATCTTCATGAAGAGCAAATCACTGCTAATGAAAGCGTTTGAAATGTGATTTTTGTCCACCGACTTGTTCAACTTCAAATGGCATCCTAACGCATAGGGAATAACACAAACTCTATATTAAGAAACAATACGTCATCATGATATAACACGTCAAAGGTACTTTAGATAATCCACAAAACATGGACAGTAGAACATATAACACAAACCGTCCTCTCCCGATCCTTTGTCATCTTTCAAGACTTAAGTGTGTTATCTCATGATTTGAAAATGAAAGAGAGAGAACGAGAATTAATTATTTAAACTCGTAAGAAGAAAACAACCTGACTATGCCGTGGCAAAATCGAAAAACGACGAACATATAAAGAAAAGTTCACATAACACAACATAAAAATCTACACTGAGCAGCAAAGACTCAACCAAAAACCGGGGTTGATATCAGTGCAGGTTACATTCGAGTAAAAGAGGACAGTATTATGGTTACGACAATATATCTGTCGTCACCTGTGAAACAGATATTATACAACGGTGACTCATAACATTTGGCGTCCTTGAAATTTGAAACATTCTGATTTCAACTTTGGAACTCCTGGTTCAAAAGCTATCTTGTAAGCAGCAAGAAAACAAGAACTAGACCACAATCAAAATTCAAAAGTCGATAAAAACACAAAAACAAAACATCACAATGGTCAAATATAAAAACAATAGATTAGAAAATAATCCTTATCTGAGGACCAACACAAAACCAAGGGATACTCGGGTGATCTTGCAGGATTAGAAATGTCTTCTCTTTTTGTTACGTCCTTCGTAATGCTCATGTCAAGTGGTCAAGTGGTATCATAGTTGGAATTTGATGACAAGTCACTCTTTGCGAAATGTTTTAACCAGAAACCAGAAAAAAGTTTTAATGTTTAAAACATCATAATATTAAAAAACAAGGAATCATTTATTGTATTGTTTTTAGTTTTAATTAGTTTTAAAAAATTACGATTACTTAATCAAAAATTTCAGTCCTGTATGAATAAAAAGATTTTTTCGTTTAGGAACTGAATAGTTAATGAGTTTTTAAATTTAAATAGGTATGTATTGAAAATATATAATATCATGTAAAAACACGCCACGTGTCAACAACGTAAAGATGAATAGATCTGTGGTAGATTTTGTCTACACGCGTGACCATCGCTATCATAATGACCTCGATGACACTTATTAATGTATACTTAAATATAATGACATGTCAATTGATTTTAGAAAGCATTCAATTCCAATAATATATGTATACTTTTCGAAACAGAATTCACTTGAATAGCAGTAAAAATAAAACAGACGTACGACGTGTTTAATTAACTTGAAATATATCCTTAAAATGACCCTCTGTTTCCCAACTGATTCGACTGTCAGTCTTAAATGGTTCTTAACGGATTCATTGTTTCTCTCAAAATAACAGTCGATATCGGTCCGTGTAACACTTATCAATTCAAAGTTTAAAAAAGTTTTGAAATTTTGGATTTTTGGAATTTTGATTAAAGTTTTAAAATATCAAAGTTTCAAATTGTGTAAAAGTTTTGAAATTTTGAAATTTTAACAAAATTATTAAAATATTAAAATTCTAAATATCGTTTTAAATTTGATAGTTTAGGATTTTGATCAAACTTCTAAAATATTAAACCTTACGTGCAATGTTTATCATTTCACTTTTTAACAGTTTGATTTTTGTAAATTTTTGATTAAAATATCAAACATAGAAAAGGGGCAAAAAGAGGGGTACCTGTAAAATGCGTAACGAAATAATTGCTCTTAGCAATAGAAAGGCTCAATACACGGTGTATTATCTCTTTTGATTTCATTTTTTTCTGTTTTGCTCTACGACATCTTACTTTCTGCAATCATGTTGGCTAATATATCATTTAATCTGTTCTTTGTAAGTTGTTGGCCCTTAATATTCAGCTTTGAGCGTTCCCTAAGAAGGTCAATCCAGAAAAGCGCTTCGGTCGTAACTTTTAACGTTATGTTTTCATTTTTATCGGTTGTATGACGATCATAATTATATTGCCTTGTATCAATGATTTCAGTTAATATTTTTTGGTACGGTAGGAATACTGAATGCATGGTGTCCCAATTAAGGTTGTGCTAGTCAACAATGTGAGAGGTTTTTGATATGTTTATCTTATTTACGCTGAAATTAAGAGTACTCATCTACCAAATATTAGTAGATTGGAGCCAAGATACTGTTACAAGGTATCTACATAAACTCATCATAGATGGATACCGGGATATAAATTTTGCCGGTTTTTGCGCCAGACGCACGTTTCGTCTACAAAAGACTTATCAGTGGTGCTCGATTCAAATAAAGTCAAATAAAATTAAAAAGGCCAAATAAACTAAACGTTTATATCAAACTTATAGCTCTGGTTTTGTAAAAGTTGAAACCATTCACATCATATATAAACGTATACCATAAACATTATTTTCAGCATTCATAAGTATGTAATAGTGCCTACATTAAGCGCCCATCTATTTGTAGGTGTCGGCATTTTGAAAATTAAAAATTCCTTTCAAATTAAAAAAATTTTCAGCGATATACTTAATAAAATTGTTACCGCTTCGACAAAACAACAACACCCCACTTTTAAAGTTAAATGGTTGCTCCCTTATAGACAACGTTTGGACTGGTTATCATATACGTACATGTAGCTCCATTATGGGTCCTAGATCACTGTTTTTAAATAGTAAATAAAAGGAAAGGGATTTTTTTTTTATTAAGGGATATTATTGTTCCTTATTTGCATTTTGCTATTTGAACATTTTTAAGTTATCGTACGACAATCGACTTTTAGCAAACTAAAAGAACACAGGTACATCCAGTCAGAATGGGGCGTGTAAAGAGAAGCCACAGTGTCAGCTGCATGATGGATTTTTCCATTTTTGGCCATACACCAATGTTGCTCTCGAAAAACCAGTACAATGTAAAACGCTGAATTTTAAGTAAAGAATTCAACTACGGAACGCTGAAAACTGAAATTTGAAAGTCAAGAAAAATAAGAACCGAACAAAATTGAAGAGGTGTGTGGCCAAAGTGGAGTTAACGCATATCAAAATCCATCTATAAGGGCTACTTTGTCCGAGGGAGTTGAATTCTTAGTTTCTTCGTAATTTGTACGTAAACAACCTATTTTAAATTATCGAGTTTTTGTTGCCAGTGACGCATATCTCATGAATGTTCCGGAACAAATTAGCAATAAATACGACAGGGAGAGAGTGTGCATAGAAATTAATGAAGACATAACCTTTCAATCAGTTTAATTGATGTCTGGAGCTGGCGTATGACAGTAACTGCTAGCTTTATATATAGTACACTAAGTCCTTTGTTAATTTGTTATCATTGTCATTTTGATTAGTTTCGTTTGTTTCCTATTCTGACATAGGACTTACATTTCCTTTTCAAGTGCGTTTTACTGTTCGTATTACTGTGTGTTTTTCATTCTTTATTGGCTAGAGGTGTAGAGGAGGGTTGTTATCTCACGAAACATGTTTAACTCCGTCGCATTTGTGCGCCTGTCCCAATTCGGGAGCCTCTGTCCTTTTAAGTCTTGTATGATTTTAATTTTAGTTTATTGTTATATTTCGAAATTAAGTATGACGTCTATAATCACTGAACCAATACACTTTTTCTAGGGGCCAGCTGAAGCGCGCCTAGATCAACGTTCATTGCGAAGCTATACATTTTAAAAGTATTCCTTCCGTGTTATTTATTGGAACTGAAGTAATTCATAAAAGGCAATATATTATCGTCATGCAATCGACAAAAAAGAAAACAAAACGTTCAAAGTTGCATGCGACCGAAGCGCTTTTTCTGGAACTACCTTCATCAGGAACGTCAAAAAGGCGAATAATACTATTTGGTTTACTGTGAGTTGGTCAGTTTTCACTGTTACTTCTACATGTTGGGCACTGGGAACACCAAATAGCTCTGAATTATATATCTCAAACGCTAACCTTATATAAGAGATTTAAATCAACTTATTTAATTACGGTTTAAATAGGTTTAACAAATTTTTTTTGATAGATGCACAACTTTAAAACAGGATACTGTTATCCCATGTGATGTCTAATATGTTTTATATATATAAAAAAGGGCTTCTTCTTTCCATTATTTATTTTGTAATTAAAAATGATTTGATATATTTCGTGTTATTTATTTATAACTAAGAATGATTGTTATCAGAGTCGTGTTTACATCAGTGTTTACAGGTACCCCTCTTTTAGCCCCTTTTCTATTTTTGATATTTTAATCAAAAATTAAAAAATCAAACTTTCAAAAAGTGAAATAATCAAAATTGCACGTTATGTTTAGTATTTTTAAAGTTTGATCAAATTCGTAAACTATCAAATTTATAAACGATATTTAGAATTTTAATATCTTAATAATTTGGTTAAAATTTCAAAATTTCGAAACTTTTACACAATTTGAAATTTTGATATTTTAAAACTTTGATCAAAATTCTAAAAATCTAAAGTTTCAAAACTTTTTAAAACTTTGAATTGATAAGTGTTACACGGACCGATATCACTTTTACACATTCTCAAAAAGTTATTACTGCAAATTAAAAGAAAAAACGCAAATTATACCGCATTCTGATTAGCAAATGTTTTTATTAAGAAATATTTGGTCTTTCTCAAGCATTGATACAGTGTAACAATCTATAATGTATCTGTTAGTTAGGGAACGAACCACCATCCATTTGATTTGTATGGGGTAGGGTGGCTGAGGGAGTGGGGGTTGGCTAGGATGGGAAATGTTCTGCATTTATTTTTTAGTTGTAATCTCTGTCCTGCCTCTTTATTTTTCGGTCCAGCCTTATTGCCTAATTTTTTATTAGTTTATCCTGACTTTTGTACATAAATTGTCATGCCTTTAAGTTGCTCATCCTGACCTTTGTTAATCAACAAATCTGACCTGCTAATATTTAAATTTCATCCTAGTCCCCAATACAAAATCAAATTGTAGCGCCCTTAGATGCAGGTTACTATAAGTATGTTTATAGCGCGAGTTTTATTCCATATGGATTTAGATATAATTTACAGCAGCAATACTTTTATCAATATTTTGTAGGGTTCTACATTATCTTGTAAAAATTCTAAAAAAATAATCCAAAAAGCTCTCAAGCAAACGTATCACTCCTTCTTAAGTCGTTGAGGAGAAAAGGCAAAATAAAGACCCGTGTACTCTTTTTGATTATTGCGTTGGCATAACTAAACATTATCTCTTAGAAAAGCGAACAATGGAAAGTAGTTAAAAAAGAAAGAAGCATTTATGGGCAACGAAAACAACGGGATAAAATCTTATGTATAAATTTTAAAAAAATCGTAGTCAGTGCATTTGATTTTGTGGGTAAAAAACTGAATGACACAGAGACACTATCTATTTAATTCGAAATTAAAGAAGACCCATCTTCATTCATTAAAGTAAAGTAGAAATCGATATGTTTGGAAAATTGTATACACGATTTTGGTTTTGTAACGGTAACCGCAATAACAAAGGGAAATATTTTATTGATATATCGTGAAATAATATACAGTTACAAATTCTGTTAAAAAGACGTTTTCAATCAAAAGTTTTATAATTAATCAGATAAAATTGTTATTGTTTTACAGGTTACACCTATTGACTGTAATTGTATAAGAGGACACCTTGTCATGACCATGATCAAACAAATCTTAAATAAAAAGGAGACGATAATGACGTAGCGTAACACTTTGGTACGACGGTGCATTCGATTGATAATCTTTTGTTTTTGATCTTTCTACTTTGACACCTTAGAATATAGAATATCTATGAATCTCCATACCTCAATTGAACAATTGAAATTGATTAGTTAGCATATGTTGTGTGAACACTTATAAAAGCTTGGGTGTATATGAACTTTTTTTTATAGATGCTATTACATTTCTTTTTCAGCCTTTAGAGAACATTAACATAAAATGATAATTTGTCAAAGATACTAAAATAAGCACTTTAAAGAAGATTATGTATAACATGTACATAATCAAAGTTTTAAGTGTTTATCCTGTTTGAACCATCAAAGTCGAATATTTATTTATTGAAATGTTGACGAGTGTCTAAATTAAAGGTTCTTCATTCCTTCAATTTTTTAAACTATTTTTTTCTGTTGTTTGTCTATTTTGCTCATTATACTAAAAAAAAAAATTTTTTAGAATCCAATAAATTGCTATTCTTTTATAATTGTTTTAATATATTTCTCCATTTATAATTCTGCCCTTTATTTTGCACTTTTTGCTCATTATTCTCTATTCTGTAAATCCATCCAAACCGTCGGATATAACATGTATGGCTGTTGGCCACATAAGGAGATTTGACGGTATTTCAAAATCATAATGGCCCTAGCTTTAACACGATTTGAGCAAGAAAAAAAAACTAGTTTACTTCCGTAGGTTATCAACTGTTAAATGTTAATGCTTCAACATTTTATATGTAGGAATATACAAAGAGAGATAACTGAGATACTATTTTTTGTACAAACTTTCAAAGGTTATATGGTGAAATAGTATTTAAAAATGTCTTACGTCTCCTTAATTTCCAAATCGAATATACTTATAAGCTTATGATCATCTTTCTTGGTATCTCATCGTTACAAAAAATAAAGATGACAAAGAATAGAAAAAGTCAATACACTGGATAAAAATGCATGTAAATATCATACTTTGTAAACAACAATAAAAGATGGGCCGGCCATCTTTTTGAAATGGAAAACAACACTTTACATTTCATGTGTATTTTCTTGATTTACATTAACCAGGAACGTTCACGGCCTTAACTTAATTTGAAAGCCAATGATATATAAAAAATAACCTGAAACAGTAAAACGAGCAATATGACCAAAACAGCACCTGAAATAAATAGCTATAAATGTTTCTAATGTCAACTATTGACGTAGGAAGTTTTTAAAACAGTTTATAATTTATTAATTAATAAAAAGTAAAATCACAAAAATACTTCGAGGAAAATTCAAAACGAAAAGTCTCTAATCAAATGGCAAATTCAAATGATAAAACACATCAAACAAATGGACACTTTGAGCAAGATTTGTTATAATGTTTTCAGTACCGAAAGTTACTAGATACTGAGTAAATGCTATCCTCTAGCATTGATGGTCAACCAGCAGAGATATCGACCCAATGTTTTTCATCAATGAAATATCATCAAGTAATCGAGAGAGATGAAAACTATTATTTATTTTTGCAAAAAACGTTTGTTGTGAAGCTAATTAAAAAATTACAATAAAATCTGTTACGCAAAAACTTTTATTGAGAGGTGACTGACATACTGTAATTGTTAGTTTTTTGTTTTATTTCAACGGCCATTGACAAACACGATTACATTCGAATGCCAACGTCTCTTTTCAAGAAAAATCTTCAGATTAAAAATACTCTTAAAACTTACACATATTTCAGTATAATTCACGATCAAATTTAATCGTGAAAGTGTCTCTACATCCACGTTGTTATGAATTCAATTCCTAATTGAAAGTCTTGTCTAATGATCTATTTAAAATTGACTTAGCTCAGACTTTTGATTTTTTAAATTTTGTAGCTGAATTCTTTTTTCGCCACTAAAACGAAAATGTATCTGTGGACAGAAGCATTTATTTCAGGGTTATGCATGATAAGCATAAGCCTTATGATGTTGGTTTTAATAATGTATCAATTAATAAACGGACACGTTGAAAAATGTCTGTGATAAACGATGTCAGTACCAAAGTAATAAATACTGAGTAAATGATATCCTCTGGAATCGATGGTCAACCAGCAGCGATATTGACCCAGTGATGTAAAAAAAATGTGCTTTTCTGAATGTACTTTTATCAGAAACGCTCAACGCCGAATATTTGAAAGACTGAAAGTTTCATAAATTGCTCACTTTGGGTCGAAGATTAGGTATAGTGAGCATTTTTAAGGAAAAATATGATGGATAGTCACACTTAAAAATGTTCAATATCAAATACAAAGACTTCACTTAAATACAGCATGTCAGTGACTTTCAATGGGGATACACATAATTACATTTTTACACATTTCAGAGGTAATATCATCAAGTAATCGAGAGAGAAAAAAAATATTTATTTTTGCACAAAACGTTTGTTGTGAAGCTAATTAAAAGAAATACAATAAAATCTGTTATGCACAAACTTTGATTGAGAGGTGACTGACATACTGTTATTAGGTTAAAATATTTGATTTTGACGGACAGTGACAAACACAATTGAGTTTGAATACCAACGTCTCTTTTCATGGAATATCTTCAAATTATAAATACTCTTATATCATACACATTTCAGCATAACTTAAGATCAATTTTCAGGTTTCTACATCCACGCTGCTATGAATTCAATTTCTGATTGAAATTCTTGTTTTATGACCTCTTTGAAATTGACTTTTTATTTTTGTTCCTGAATTTATCATTGACCACTAAAATGAAAATTTCTCTGTGGACACAAGCATTTATTTCAACAGTGTTTATAAAATATACAAGAGCTAACACAAAAGTTGTGAAACTGCTATATATGATACGTTGTGATGTGTTATTTGTGTTTTCAAAAGTATCAGTTGTTTAGGCATTTGGAAAATATTGCGGTTTTTTTTATGCTACGTGTACAATCACAGTTATATAAAATATATATTTGACGGAACATTTAATGACAGTGTACATTAAGAAAAAAAAAACAAAAAAAACCTTATGTTCCACTTTAACAAAACTGCGTGTTTTCGTAAACTTTATGATTCTTTGATTTCTTTTTCATTTGTTTAATTCATATTTTGTCCCATCGTGTCGATAATATCATAATATATTAAAGATATATACACACCGAGATAACTGTGATATTTTTTGACAATTTTTCAACGGTTATATGGTGATAAATTTTGTACAAATATCATCTCCTTAATTTTCAAATCAAATACACTTCAAATAAGATATATTATCAATGCTTTGGAATAATAATACATGTCAATACCATATTATTTTTAAAAAAACTATAAAAGATTGGTTGGCCATCTTTTAAATAATGGAAAACAACATTTTATAACTTTCATATATATTTTCTATATTTAGCTTGACAAGGAACGTTCAAAGCCCTAAATTTGAAAGTCAATGATGTACAAGAACCGAAACAGTTAAAGAGCAATATCACCGAAAATGCACCTAAAATTAGTAGCTAATTACATGACGTAGGGAGTTTCTAAATCAATTTAAGGAATGAACGGACACTTTGAGAAAGGTTTGTTATAAATTATGATAGTTAATTCCGAAGTGCTGACTACTTAGCTGATGATATCGTCTTGATTTGAAAATTCATCAGCAGTGGTATCGACCCAATGTTGTTCTTAAACAGAAACGAAAACAACACTTTAAAAATATCCTGCGTCCCAAGCATTGTTTGTGCTTTCATTAGGAACGCTCAAAGCCGAATACTTGAGGGTCACAGTTTTCTAACTTTCATAAATTGATCACCGTAGATAAGGTATGGTGAGCAATTATAATGAAAATAAGATGGATATTCACACTTTAAAATGTTCAAAAACAACTACAATCAATTTGTGTTGTCCAATCTTTTATTGAGAGTCGAAAGTTTGTGGAAATTGAATATCATTTTTGACCTTTTGAATGCAAAACTCAAGTACTTATTTACGTTCTTCATTTTGAGCAATAAAAACATTTGAAAATTTGATAATGGTCTCTGTACCCGAAACGAATGTAATCTTAATTGACCAAAATAGCCAGCTGTCCCGCCGAATGTATGTTGTTCTGACCGGTCTTTCTAACTTCCTCCACCAATAAATTCTGGTCGGTTAAACATCGATTATCAATTGATCAATCATAATGAAAATAATATGTGCATATCACAACTTTATATAAACACGATATGTTTGCAGTGAATGTTTTTTTCTTCGGAAAAGGGTACACTTTTTGTGCTGACATGAATTATCATTGATATGGTTATATTTATAAATTAACTGTTTACAAAATTTAATAGAATTTTTGAAATACTAAGGATTTTCTACTTCAAGAATAGATTACCTTAGCTGTATTTGGCAAAACTTTTAGGAATTTTGGTCCTTAATGCTCTTTAACTTCGTACTTTATTTTGGCCTTTCTTCACTTTTTGGGATTCGAGGGTCACTGATGAGTTTTTTGAAGACGAAACGCCCGTCTGGCGTATATACAAAATTTAGTCTTGATATCTATGATGAGTTTATTTCAAACTCTCATAAAATGTGGTTTTGTTATAGAATGTATTGAGGAATTGATGACATTTTAATGTATTTATTGGAAGTCAGATTTAAAATATGTAATATTTAAATCAAAATGTTATTCTTATGTGACACTAAAATAATCTTAAGAGAACAATGTATAAAGAAAAATGCGGTACTTTTAATGAAAGTTACCTCCCACCATGGTATTATGGTCACAAATGTCAATATAATACTTACATGCTCCCACCCAACTTGGAGTTGTATGTCCGCAGAGATGTGTATTTTTTTTTGTATAGACTTCGCTGTTTTGTAAATCAAAAGAAACAGCTTAAGGTGGTACCTAACACTTTAACTAAAATTAATTTGGCTCGTTTAATTTTCTTAAAATTTTGATAAAGTATTTACTTTGACCCTTTTACAAAAATATAAAAATTTCAAAAACTTTGAACCAACCATTTTATCAGAAAAATTACACTGGTTATATAGCAGTTTGACAAACTCTTATTTTTATCATTGAGAAGCTTAATATACCCTTAACAACACAACGTAATTAAAACGTTTAGCTGATTTTACAGAGTTATCTCCCTGTAGTGTTAGGTACCACCTTAAGGAAGTTCGCTTGTCCTGTTTTTGAGATTTTTGTCAGATTTTCGGAATCCTCTGGTTTTATCCATTTGAATGCCTTAAAAATGTTGCCCATTGACCCCTATTTTCTTTTTATATATCTTTTACATGTGTAATGATAAGCTTTTTAATAGTTTTTGAAAACTTAAACTTGTCAATGATAAAGCTATGAAAAGTCAAGAGGAAATATTTTCCCGCCAAAATGGCTAATATCTCGAAAACAAGCACATTGACCAATATATTTTTTTTGTTCTTTTGATTCCTTTAATCCCAAGCACATTGACCAATATATCTTTTTTTTTGCTCTTTTGATTCCTTTATTAATCCCCTATCAATATAAACTAGTGTCTCGAAAAGCTAATAATCTTGCAACTGAGAAACGAACTCCCTTAAGTTTCCATCAATGTAATAATGAGGAATTGATAGATGGATATACCGGTATGTTTATTATGATTACCTTCTAAAATCTAGGATGATTAATAGAATAGAAATCAAAACAGCGCACACATAAAAACCACATAAGTTAAGATAAGATATTTCATTGGATTAAAATCCAACACTATTGGATTGTTACAAAGAATATAAACATTATATATAATATTATCTGTCCTCGTTAATAGTCATTATATATGTATATCCCTTCCATTTTAATTCAAACGTGTTATAAGAAAATATTGTTACAATAAAATATGTATCTAATCTCTGATGATGAAGTGGTACCAGATGTGATCGTGTGTGTCAATGACTGTCGACAAAAAAGACTTCATGTAAAAACAGAGTGTCAGGGACCTTTTACTGAGAGGTTATTAACATATTGTAATTTGGTGAAACCTTTGTCGTCGACAGCCAGAGACACACACGATTACGTTTGGTTTTATATAGACAAGCGGCTCCCAAAAGAGCATAAGTTAAGGATGAGGAAGCAAACAATATTGAAATGTTGTTGAGCTCCTTTTCGAGATATATTTTTTTTCTGAAATGACGGGAAAAGGCTGTCTCTGACTTTTACTTTATATTTGATTGGTATTATTTGGGTCTCAAAAAATTCCTAAACCTGACCCAAGTACATCTCTAAATTATACACAACACAGTATAATAACTAAAAATCAATTTCCAGGTTTCTACATCAAAACTGTTATAAATTCTATTCCTAATCAAAATTCTTGTTTCATGACCAATTTGAAATCGACTTGTCTCAAGACTCTTGATTTTTTACATTTGTATCTGAATTCTTTATTGTGGCCAGTAAAATGAAAATTAATCTGTGGATACAAAAATTTATTTGAAGGTAATGCATAAAAAGTACAAGAGCAAACTTAAAAAATTATGAAACTAATATATATAAGGTAAGATGTGGTGCGTTGTTTGTGGTGTTAGAATATCAATTATTTCGGTATTTGCAAAACAAAGCAACTTTTATGTTCAATAATATAATTATTATTTTATCGAATATTGAAAAACGGTATACAGTCAGTGGAATGAAAAAAGGTATATTCCATTTTAACAAAACTGGATTTTTTTCAAACACCCTTTTGAAATTAGAAACATTGACAGATTATTTTTTTTCGTTTGCATTATGCTTTTTGTCCCATCATGTTGAAAATATCAAAAGGGTACAAAATTATTCAAGAAAAATGTACCGTTATCGAAAAATCGAATCTCATTTACATTTTAAACAATTTAAATTCGTTAATTTTTTTAGGGATGTAAAAGTACCAAGCCACGTTCAACTAGTTAACCTCAGTCAAAATCTATTATTATTTTTTAACGGCCGTTTGTTTGCGATGTTTAAATACGCAGACTCTGTTGTAACTACTCTGCCGTTGTTAAATTTGAAATATTTACAAATTTAGATCGTGCAGTGCTGTTTTTTGGAATTATTGACGCAATCGTTCTTGTAACATCATAACTGTCGTCACCGTTAAAGCTTTAGAATTGTGCTAGTTCATATTGCACATTATAATTTTTATTTAAAGCATATATTTGAACTCTCTGTTGTAATTAGTCATATAACCTATGTCGCGTTTAACAATTTTTTAGGAGTGTGCAAGCGTCTTACCTGAATATGCTTCACATTAAAATGCCATATTTCGGTTGGCTAATACGAGGTTGATAGTTTACTTCAATCCACTGTTTATCTGTTTTAAATACAAATGCCCTGACAGATATTTAAACTAAAAGTTATGATAAAAAAATGGATTAATACTTGGTTTTACATGTAATACTTTTAATTCGATTGAAGAGGAAATTCATTTTCTGATGGAATGTTCAGCATTCGAACAAAAACGACAAGATTTGATAAATTTTGCTTTGAAAACATGTTATAATTTGACAAAAATCTAGACACGGAAAACGTATCTAATTTGGCTTCTTTCATGTGAACATGAAGAAAAAATGTAACACTTTGGCTTTTATTTGTATAAATGTTTAACAATAAGAAAACAACTTACTACTAGCAAAGACGTATAATACAACAAGCGGTCGCGAATCAAAGTCAAAGTATAAATAACCCTTTGTAGAATACATTATAATAATAGTGTTTAGATTCTAAGCACAATTCT
Organism: Mytilus edulis; assembly: GCF_963676685.1. Taxonomy (NCBI): domain Eukaryota; kingdom Metazoa; phylum Mollusca; class Bivalvia; order Mytilida; family Mytilidae; genus Mytilus; species Mytilus edulis. The sequence goes on from NC_092356.1 coordinate 33,796,004, forward strand.
AAACACATCGTTTGAGCATTTTTTAAATGTTTTGGTCTAAATATGTCTCAGTTCTTATCATGTTTAGGTTGACAATATGTTGAGCTTAGAAACTAGTGTTTTATTCCTTAAAACTTAAATTCTTAAGCACATTTAAAAGTGTTTATATTCAAAACATGTCTACATTTTTAAATGTGCTTACTGAGAAATGTGCTTGTAAACATGTTTAGAACTAAACATGTAATCCATGTGTTTATTGTTTAATCACAATTTCTACAGTTTACTGGTTCTAGCCTGCAATAAAAGTAGTTGAGACGAAAATGAAGTGAATTACTAGGAAAAACTAATTCATTATATAAAGTTAAATTGTATTGCTGTTCTTGATGTTAAAACAGAAGTTACAACATTATTCGATGAAGCGTTCCATACTGTGTTATTAATGCTATTTATCAAACCTAAATCACGTACTTTCAGGATGTACTTGGTTCTTGCAGTTACAAATTTGATTCATACATTTGCGTCGCAAATTTCGAAAGTATTCAATTCGGAAAAGGTAGATGAATGGATTTATCATCGAATTTATCCCTGCAAACAAAAAGCACAAATTCCTCACAACTCTGGATGATGACATACCGGTAGAAAACCCGTCAAATAAATACACTACGGTTAAAGGTGTGTTTACAGTAAAGAATAAAACAGCTATAATACCAATTGTCATGCACAGTTTCAAATCGGATTTTGTTATTTTTCGAACATTTAACATATCCATTTTCTTTTGATGTTGAATAAGATATATTAATAAAGTTGTCATAGCAACCACAACTCCGATTTGAGTAACGGCAAAAATAATTCCGAATGTTCCATATGCTGTATTTTTTTGTTCTTGAAATAGACTATCAAAGGAGCACGTACGGTCGCCATGGTAACTTCTGACAGTTACCGCCGACACGATACCACTAAGTAGTATAGCAAGTCCCCATGCCATTATAATAATTGAAATTGAAACTTGTTTTTTCTGTTCGCTCACAATTTTTAACTGTAAACAAATTATCAAATTCCGTTCAACGCAAATTCCTAACACTTGAAACATGGACGCCATAAACGTTACACAAATTAAGTAGCATCTTGAAGCACAGTTAGCGAAAGATAGCTTTGTTCCTCCAAGTGTGCTCGTAATCAATAACCAAGAAACTCCAAGTACAGCGTCTGTTATACTCAAACTTAGCGTATGTATGTACTTCATTTTCAGTTTTCTTAAGAACGTCAATATCACCAACATTAACGATGGAACATTAAAAACAACCGTTAAAGATCCAAAAACATATAAAACTAAAACGAACAATATAGAACTTTCATCGTTACAATTAATTCCGCAATACGTATCATTTTCAAATGTTGTAAAGTTATGTGTTGTGTTCATTTTACTGAAACCAGGAGTATATAATATATTACTCGTCTAAACATCAACCCAACAATGTTAAATCTGTAAATTTGCTTTCGCAATTTTTTGTTCTTCCCTCACCGGAATTCGAACTCATGCTACTTAGATATTGTGACACCATGCACTGTATATATATATAGATATATATTAGATATACTGTTCCCAGCTGAAACTGACCACTGGCAATCATATTATCAAGACTTAATGACGTATGTAATAGGGATTTACGGATTATTGCATCAGGTGATCAATAATCAAAATTCACATTGACAGAACTGACAATTATTGGAAAATATTAATTATTAAAACCATTATTATTGAATTTCTATCGTAATATATATGGATGAGTTATATATAAGCAACCTGATTTGACACACCGGTATATATACATACGAACTGCTACAACTGAAATGAAGAAGACAGAAGAAACTTGTTTTAAGCGTTTTCATGAACCAGAAATTTGAATATGGTCACTCACAAAGAGTATATCTTTTAGACACAATTACACAATTTAAAAAGGAAATCGAGGAAATTATTACGGCAGAATTCATTGAGTGTTTAGGTAAAGGTGGAATCTTTGGTTAGCTTGCGTGTTAGCTGAACCATGAAGTCATTATAATGATTATTAGATTAGGTAAACTACCCACCTTTACTAGTAGATTAGTCCGACAGATAAACAAAATATCTTTCTGTAGGACTTAGGTTCGAAAACGACAAAGTAGAATTTTATGTACCGGTTAATTGCAATTGTCACTCATTTATACGTATATTTATGAATGACTGATCTTTATAAAACCAAAAACATAGTTACAAAGAAAATAACTATTGTTGCACTCTATCTATTATCGCTTTTACATGACCGTCCGTGCAAAACCTAATGGGTAGTCAAGGTCGTTAAAATTCGTCTCGTCAATCGTTTTTACAACTAAGAAATCATAAAATGATTATCAGGGACAATAACACTCAAAGGAGCCAGTTGACAATTGTGGTCAAGTTGAGATATTCGTAGATCGTGCCTAGCAACTTTGATATTTACTATGTTTCTCTATCTAGCTATTATGGTTTCTGCCACAAAAAAATGCATATAATTGAAAGAAGAAAATCTGTCAAGGGCAATAATTCAAAAGGGTTCAGTTCTGGACTTCGATCATAAGTTGCTGAACATTTTTTTTTACAGTTCCTCTATATTTATTATCCTTTTTAATAACAAAATAGTTATCGGAAAATGATCATTCATGGGCATATAACTCATACAAGGAGCCAATTGAAGTTGACGCAATTGTAGATCTTATTGTGCTTCTTTGGTGTTAATCTTAATTAGTTTCTGCAAAAAATGCATAAAATTGATAAAACCATCTTAAAGGGTAATAACTTCTTTAACTGGCTAATATGACAAGTAGACACGTTGACCTATACTGATGAAATTTTTTAGCTATTCACAGTTTCTCTCTATCGATTACGGTTTCTGCAAAAATTGTAGAAAATCACTATAAAATATATATGTGCACAAATTTGATAAACTCATCGCTTAAGGTCAACAACTCGTTATAGTCTTCTATTAACGAATTCGGTCGTGTTTGTGAATTTATTTTTCTTGATAAATTTGGTATGCACAATTTATCTCTGTAAAATTTTCTGCAAAAAGAAGTATTAAAATTCGTCTTTCAAGGGAATAACATTAAGTCATGTAAGGGGTCATTGACGATTTCGTACATGTGGACTTATTATCAGATACTATTTTATTGAACATTTTTACATAATGCAAATTCAAAAAAAGGATAAATACATCAACAACTCTAGCTAACAAATGGTCAATTGATGATGTCTACCATATTGTCTTATGTATATATATATATGTTATTGTTCTGGTCAGTTTTACTTTTAACAAGTGTCTCTATCTTTTACAGTTTTCAATATGATAACCAAAAACTATGTTTTCTAAAAAAGACATTTCAGGGGCAATAACTCAAAAATTAATTCTCTGAAGATTACATATAATTATAGGATATACATTAACCTTCCGATTAGCTTTACCCAAGTCAGTTTTGCTCTGAATGTTAATGTTTTGAGATATATGCCAAATACTGTAATTTCTTCTTAAACTTGACATTTCAGGGGCAATAACTCCAAAATATGTTGTTCGATTTCTCTGAAAACTCCAAAGGATCTATGAGGGGGGATAGGAGGGCCACGGTCCTGATTCCGAAATCCCGGGCTTAAAAACACGAAATCCCGAGGTCACGAATTTAATAAATTAAAATCCCGACATCCCCAAATTCGAAAAAAGAATTCCCGGATCCCGAAAGGGTCAATCCCGAAATCCCGAGTTTAAAAATACCCGATCCCGGAGTCCCGATAAAGGTCTTATCCCCACTCATCTATAGATCTTTCAATTAAAATAAATCTTTTAAAAAAAGCCTTGAAATAATTTTGCAATAAAAAGAAAAGGTTATAATTATTCACAGTTTATATCTGAAAGTAAAACTCTTAAAACAAAACTAACATAAATTGTGCCAACCGCGTACGAGACCCTCATGGGTAGTTAATGCATGTCGTCAAACGCCTCCGTAGTAGCAAGGATTTGTATATTTACCATAGTTTACGATACATATCCTTGGTAGTAGAAATAAGGAGACGTTAATAAATTGCCTCGCGAGATTTTAAAAAGCAGTTAATCAATTATAATACGTCATATAACTGATATTTACATCTGAAGATGTAGATTTCAAAGTTGATAGCTCTTAAAATATTTATCAAATTTCAGCCATACGTGTATGTCAAGCAATAAAAGTTCAAGTTAAATTATTTTATTTTTAAGATATATATTTTATCAATTATTTACATTTAACGAGGTCAACGCGTTATAATATGGACCTGTTTAGAATATACAGTACTGACCGAATTGTTACTACTAATGCTGAAGCACAACTAAAATTAAGCACAAATAAAATATAGCACACATGCAAAAATTTAAAGCATGAAAACACTTGAACTAAAAAATAAAAATACGTGCAACCAAGGATTTGTATTTTATACTATACAAATCCTTGGTTGTGTGAGCTTGCTACTTGGCGTGTGTTGTTGTGTGTACTTGCTATGTGAACTACTTGTGACTGCAGTTATAATGTGTGCGACCAATTTGTGTCTGACCAATGTACTGACTGATAACCTCTGACTGGTTTGACGTACGATAACCTCTGACTGGTTGACTGGAAAAATACAGACAATTCGAAATATATAACTTTATTTGTTGATGGTCGCTTTGCAAGTGATAATATATTATACATTACACAATAGACATGATAGAATGATATATAATATAAAACACAACATAATGACATTGGAATAGCAATCACACAATTCTTTACAAAATACAAATAAATGACTGAAACATTGTATCGGGCCAAGCAGAAGTCACATTTAATCTGAATAATGATACGACATCATTAATGACTGATTTATGAAATAGAATGGGGAAACTAGCAGAATATTGAATGACGGGGGAAACTAACTTGAAACATAATAAAAGAATGACTAAAGTCACTTGCCTTACTTACTAAAACAGATCTCAATATATGATAGCTCATTTAATACCAAATATAGATTTTGACTAAGTTTCAATGCTCAATTTAGACTGACTGTATTTTGTATACACACTTAATAAAACTTGCTTATCAAAGCTTAACACAACAATAGGAATTGTGACTTATGATAACGAAGAATAAAGACAATATAAAACATTACAATAATTAACTAAACGTGCTATAAAAACAGTGGCTTGCTGCAGTTTCATATGTTTGACTCGGATCACCCTCGATGAGGAGACATCTCAACCTTTCGACATGACAAGAATATTGATTGCATGATTATGCTTGAATTATGAATTGAATTTACCTTCAGAGTCTATGATAAACATGACATAAGAACTTAATAAAGAGAAACCCATGTTGATTTAATATCTGAGTTGACTGAAAACGCTGTTTTCAAATGGGAGGTAACTCTTTATTGAACTGCCTAAAAACCTGACTATACCTTGCAGCAGCGCACTGATACTTTCATTAATAAAATACATTGAATAAAATAAGAAAACTAACTACGCTAAAATAAGACAAATAACTTGTCCTTTTCATACATATAAAAACAATAATTACATATGTACATTTAATAACTGATACACTTCCTTAGCTGAAGATTGAAATCATTCCTTTAAATGTAAAACTAGACTGAACATAACAATACGTTACGAATGCAACTCTACTTAAACGTTTTATTTAATTTAACATTTAAAAGACCTAACTTGAATTACTTAGATAGAAACGTGAAACAATTATTATCATAATTATTTACATTATTTAGATTTTATAAAACATTGTAAAATGACTTGATTATTTTAAGTTTAGATATGAACTCTGTTAAAATCAGTTTCTGAATAATTTAGAATATTAGTTTTCCCTAAACATAATATAATTTAACTTCTTATATTTGAAATATTAAATAACTATTTATATTTGCACTCACCTGGAAAAATACAGACAATTCGAAATATATAACTTTATTTGTTGATGGTCGCTTTGCAAGTGACCACAAACGCCACCAAAAATACTAAGGTCATGTGACTTTGTTTCCAGGTGAGGCACAAGAAAGTTTATTTCTTAATTTAACAAAGCATTAACTGATTGAGACCCCTTGACGGTCCTCATGCCTCATTACATCATAAATATTTATCGCTTGGGTTTTAGGCTGAATAAGCGCTAATTGAAAAGACTCTTAAGATTAATTGTTCTTTACATAAGAGAAATCTAAAGACTATGTAAAGCTGTGACTTTATCTATTATTTATCAAAAGTCTTATTTCCTTCTTTGTGAAATCTATTTGACACTTACATGGCTTAATTTTAAATTATAACACAAAAAGCTTTGTAAACGAAAATCGTTACATGTTAATAAATTGACACATTTATTTCTTTATCCAATTTTTACTTAAATAATTGAATTTATTTATTTCATATAAAATTTAATTGTAAATTATAAATAAATAAGTTAATAAGACGTGATGTCCACTTCATTTCATATAAAATTTAATTGTAAATTTTATAAATAAGTTAATAAGACGTGATGTCCACTTTTGCCCTGTCACATATATCCCTCCCGCTGAGAAATTCGTTGTCCCCAACGAATGAATTTTGAAAATAAATGAAATTGTCCAAAATGAAATGTTTTATTGATACAGGTTATGACATCTGAAATATGAAAGAATAGAACACATGAGTACAGACACTGATATGAATAAGTCTTGCATGATAGAAAACATTTGTCCAGCTTGTTAATACATGACAATATATGTAAATTTTATAAATAAATTAAACAATTTTAAAATATTTGTGGTGTGCGATCAAAATATATGAGGTAAACGTGGTTGACATAACATTTTTCAAGATTCTGGCTTTTATCGGATTGATTTGAATTGTGTCAGGGATAGGGATTTCTTGTTTTGTATTGATATTGACTATATAAAATCCAGACCAATCGACATGAAATCTGGTTATAAAAGTTCCTGAAATTCTTAGATTACCAATGTTACTTGGTGTGGAAATTTCCCAATCTGAAGGGCACAGGGGTAAATTGAGAATTGGGATAACAACACAATGTAGACCATTGCTGACTTCTAATAAGACTTGAGTGTGAGGCTGAGAACGACACTGGGTATATATGTAATGTAATGCAACACAAAATGAAATTATGGTGAGAGATGTCAAAACAAGTGATGGCCATTGACCTAACTGTGAAATAAAATCTATGTTGTAAGTTTCTGGAGTTGTAGATTGTACATTTCGAACAAAATTGAAAGTGGGTGGAGTTATTGGAGTAACAAATGCTGAAATTGATGGTGATTTTTGTAAGAGGATTAACGCAGTTGTTAATGCTCTCACTTTATTGAAAAGAAGTACACATGCTACTGTCATAATGATTGATAATCCTAAAGCAACAAGGGAGATAATGCCATTGAAATCTGGCCATGATTCGATTGCTGAAATCTGTCCATCTAACATGGATTCGGACAATGATTTGAATATGACTTTATCTTTTTTAGTAGCCTGTGCGATTCTTTTCAAACTGAAATGTAACTGTTGATCTTGGGCAATAAATTGTGAAAATGAATGATTGTAAAAATTTAAATTGGGAAGATTCAGAACAGCTGGGTTTGTAAACGTTGTGTCACCCATTATTGAATTATAGGTCTCTGATGAGAAGAAACTCTGAATCAGTGCTAAATTAACAGGATGAAGTATAGTAACACTATCTGAATTATTTTGACATTGATCTACTTTCTTGGGTAAAAATAGCATATCTGTTGAAACTGAACACATACAAGGTATATTTAAAAGGCAAAAATTGCAACCTTTTACAATCTTATTAAAATTTTGGCAATCGAAAGCTAAGGTATTTGTTTTATAGACTAAAACAGCATTGTTTGAGATTGGTTGTAATGAGGGTTTGACTACATCTATCAAAAATCTAAAATCACAAAATTTATGAATATTGTCTTTTGAATTAAAAAAATAAGGCTGATACACAATCAGGTGATGCAGATGATATTAGAGACAGACTTTCTATGCAATAAAGGATATGAGATCCTGTACATGATTGTAGTTTTTCGTGTGAAAAGAAACCATAATATTGATTATCATTTGATACAACTAAGTATTTAGGTAAATCTAGAATTTGTGTAGCATGAGTGCTTGTGCTATTTATTGGAACTGGATATGAAAATATTTCATACATTGACATTGGTACAGAAAAAGTAGATATAGAAAATTTGAGACTTATATACAAATGTGAATGTTGTCGTGTATATAACATGTTTACATTAGAATAATAATGAGTTGGGTCAGAATGAGTAAGATAAAAACCTTTGAATTTCTCATTAAGTATAATTTGAATTTGAGAAATAGTATGTTTCAGAACATGTGGAGGAACGAGGAAAGGTGATAATTTGCCTTTCACAAGCTCGTGGATTCCAATTGTGATTTCTTCTAAATATTTATTGATTTCTGAACTATCATTCATTTGTTTGAGTGAAAGAGATGATAATTTTGCACTGACTTTTTCGAATTCGGTTATGAATTTGGCAGTTTCTTGTGTTACATTTTGAATGAAATCATGATTATTTTTGATTTCTGATACTATATTTCCAAAGCGCTTATCTGTCTTTGACATATATGATGATAATAACTCATCATGATGAGCCATGGATTTGGCTAATTTATGACTGTTTCTAGAGAGAATGTTCATATGACGTGCAAGGCGGTTGACATCTTTGACTGTAGCCGTTCCAAACAAACTCTTTGAAATTGAACCAATAAAATCGAACAGACCTCTTTTGCTTTTGCTTTTTATGTTTGACTGCACTAATAAATTTTCTTTCGGAACAAGTTGATGAATGGTATTGACAGTATGATTGATGTTGGATGAGATATGAGCTCGCACTGCAGATAGTTGTGATATTGCTTGATTCAATATATAACAATGCTGATGAACAATATCACAGGACGGATATGGTTGACTTTCTTCTTTCTTGGGAATTGGGACTTGAAATGTATGATGCCAGAATTCCTGTCCAAAGATGATGTTGGACTTTTTGGAGAACACAACTCCATAATTTATGCGTTGCACAATTTCTCTCGTTGGCTCAACTTGTTGAATGCAAAGCAGCATAATCCAGATGAATGTGGCATAACTTAAAGCACCTACAGAAAACAAAGTAAGAATGTTGTAGATAATGTGCAACAGTGTCGAGATAGGAATAGCGAGTTCCTAATAGCACTATTGACATGAGATAACTCATTATTTTGACACCATGGCACATTGAAGAGGAAAAGAAAGCGATAGAATTATACATGATCTAAATTATGCCATAACAAATGGAAAACACTTAACCTTACATTACATTTGAGAGATATGGTGTGTGTCTGCTTTAGTCAATGAAGACTTTAAATCTGATACCAGACTGATATCAATATGATTATTGATTTGCCATAAAAATAAACCAATTTTGATGACTTTGAAGACCTTTGACTGGTCTGATTATGACCTATGATTGATCACGATGAAGTTACCCTTGACTGGTACAAAAACGATGACCCTTGACTGGTCGAATAGACATGACCTTTGACTGGTCGAAAAAGAGAATGACCCCTGAGTGGTCAATATAACAGTGACCTATGACTGGTCCAAGTGACTATGACCCATGACTGGTCTATACATACGGATACATACGGCTCAGTATATATATAGTATTTTTAAATTGATTAGACCCTAGACTGGTCGAGATGACATACAATAATATAAAAGACATGAAAAAAACAATAACAAGTGATTGAAAAATGTGGACTATAAAAAAAAATATGTACATGACTGACTGTAAGAATGACAATAAAACATATTTCCATTGAAAGAAACTATGTAATATCTTGACTGGAGGAAACCCTGTACAATATCTACATATGGAGCAATCTTAAATGACTACTGAAAGAATGGATTTTTGACTGGACGTCTGCGGCGAGTGCCTTTCTGTGTCCTGGTGGCATAAAATTGTCTGATGATTTCAGTAGGTATATGTTCTTCAGGTTCCCATGTTTTCTCTGTATAACCAGCCCATTTGATTAAAAACTCGGGGTTTCCTTTGTTTTTTCTAGACTTGATGATACGACTGATTTCGTATGTTTTGTTTTGATCAATGTCTTGAATTGTATCATCTGGAACATCAGCATCGGCGATAGTGTTGTCTTGATCATTTACTTGGGGATTTTGATCAATTTGTTGGTCGTTTTGTTGAGGTTGCACAAAGTTTGGTGGTACAATGCGCATTGGATCTTGACGAGGAACATCATCATCTGGTGCACCAAGGTCTCGTCTATGGTCAGGAGGATGATATAGTTTAAGTCTGTTTGCATTGATCATACTTTTTAGCTCTTTGTTATTGCTACATCTTCTTAGTTTGTATGTATGATTTAGGCCTTTTCTAGCAATGTAAAATGGTCCATCAAATTTTCTGTGTAGTTTTGATGACAATCCTACAGGGACTTTTGGTGTGTACATTAAGACCTGGTCTTGTATTTCAAAGGTAGGTTTTTCTGTATTTTTGTCATAATGCAATTTCTGGTATTCCTGTGCATGTTTGAGATTTTCTGTAGCTAAAGTTCTTGCTATCTTCAGGTTGTCTAGCACGTTTTTGATATGGTGTACAAGATTCTTGTTAATATCAGGTTTTGGAATAAGACTTGTATCAAGTGGAAGATTCATCTCCTTGTCAAAAACAAGATAGAAAGGACTGAACTCTAATGATGCTGAAGGAGTCATCCGAAAGGCCATAAGAATACCTGGAAGAAGTTCAGGCCAGTTAAGCTGATTTTCATCGACAAGAGTTCGCATACACTGAATAATAGTTTTATTAGTGCGTTCTGCTACAGAATTAGTTTGAGGATGGTAGCTACTAGTAAAAGAATGTTTTACATTGTAGATTTGGTTGATTGCAGCAACAAGTTTACTGGCGAAACCTTGACCCCTGTCTGTAACAAGACTATGACATGTTCCATATCTTGAAAAGATTTCTCTGTGAAGTATTTTAGATATTTCTTCAGCACTCTCAGATCTAACTGGAAAGGCTTCTGTCCATTTACTAAAAGAATCAACTATTATGAGAATATAACGGTATGATTCTTTTGTAAGTGCCTGGAATGGTCCTATGATGTCAAGGTGCCATCTACTGAAAGTATCTTGAATTGGCATGTTTGTCAGTGGTACTCTCTTTGCATGTGCTGGTTGTTTAGCTCTTTGGCACATATCACACCCTCTGATATAGTCTGCAACTGCTTGGTACATACCAGGAAAGAAATATTTTTGCTGCATGGCAAAATATGTCCTATCGAAACCAAAATGACCTAGATTGTGGTAAGACGCTAGTACATCATTCCTAAATTTTCTAGGTAAAGCCAGTTGTTTAATGAAACGATCTTTGTGTTTTACCCCTCTAGAACGTGGTTGGAAGAAGTGATAAAGTACTCCATCTAGTAAGCAATATTGTTGGAACTCATGTTTCACCTTGTCTGCATGTTTTTTGTCTTCAGGAATGATGTCGTTTGAAAGATATGTGTATATGTCTTTAAAATCAGGACAATCTTTTTGACAATCTCCTATATTTTTAGTTGTGATGTTAAACTCTGTGGGCGTGTCTATTGCAGCTAAGAGAGGTCTTTGAATAGGTGGATTTTCAGTGAAGAAAAATGTAACCTCTACATGATCAGAATTATTTGGTTCAGATGTTGAAAGATTATTAACCTCAATAGAAGGAATGCTGTCCTCTGGCTCTGGAAGATTGTTATCAGTATGGGGATACTCTCTGCGGGACAGACAGTCTGCATTTGTGTTCTTACTGCCTCTTCGAAAACATATTTCATAGTCGTACCCTTGTAATAAGACAGACCAACGAGCCAATCTACCTGTAGACTGCTTAATACTAGAAAGCCATTTGAGAGCTTGATGGTCAGTGTAGATCTTAAAGTGACTATTAGCAAGATAGACATGATAGTTTTTAATTCCTTCTAAGACAGCTAGACACTCTTTTTCACTGATAGACCATTTACTTTCAGATTGTGAGAGAGAACGACCATTGTAAGCACAGACTCTTTCCCTACCTTCCGAATCAAACTGACCTAAGATATACCCTATAGCAGTTCCACTAGCATCTGTAGTGAGAATGAAAGGTTTAGTTAAGTCTGGATAGGCAAGTATAGGAGGTGAACAGAGTGCATCTTTAAGAGTGTCAAAAGATTTTTGACATTTTTCTGACCACTCAAATGGAACATCCTTCTTGGTGAGATTTGTAAGAGACTTGGCTATGTACGCAAAGTTTTTAATGAACTTGCGATAATAGTTACAGAGACCTAGAAAGCTTCTGACTTGTGTCTCAGTTTTTGGTACTGGGAAAGATTTTACAGCTTCAACTTTAGACTGATCAACCTTGACACCTTCTCTTGAAATTATGTGACCAAGGTAAAGAACCTCTTTCTTTGCAAAATCACATTTGCTTGGCTTCAGAGTTAAGCCTGCTGATAAGAGTCTATCAAAAACCAACTGCAGATGTCTCATGTGTTCCTCAAAGTTTCGACTGAATACCAAAATGTCATCTACATATACCAAAGCCATTTGATAATTGAGACCATGTAACACATGAGTGAGCATATGTTGAAATGAAGCTGGGGCTGACGCTATACCGAAAGGAAGTCTCTTCCATTGATATACACCACTAGGTGTTACAAAGGCTGACCTGTGAGCAGTAGAAGGGTCAAGGCCGCACTGCCAATATCCCGAGAAAAGATCTAGAGTACTGAAAAACTGAGCTTTGCTTTTGCCAATAGAGTCAAAGACATCCTCAAGACGAGGCAAAGGAAAAAATTTGGTTGACGAGACTTGATTCAGGGATCTGAAATCGCAACAAAATCTAAGCTGCCCTGTTTTCTTACGACACATGACGACTGGAGCCCCCCATTCACTGTTTGATTCCTCTATGATGTCATACTTGAGTAGCTCCTCAATTTGTTTGTTCATTTCTTCTAAGACATGGGGTGACTGACGATAAAATCTTTTTCTGATAGGTGGGGCATTTCCTGTGTCAATTTTGTGTTGATAGACATCAGTGTGGCCTAACTCACTCATGTCTTTGGCAAAAACTTTCCTGTTTTTATGGAGAAAGTGTGTAAGTGTTGCTTTTTGGTGATCTGTTAGATCAGAATTGTCTAAATTAAAGTTCAATGTGTCTTTGTCCATGTTTTTATCACCCAAAGAAGTACCTTGACTGCGTTCAGAGTTGTCCACTTTCTGACTAAGTGACGTAACAGACTCTGAATTAACAGGAGAAACAGAAGCAACTACAGAATTTTCAGGTAAGAACACTCCTTTCTTAGTAGGATTCATGATTCGCATGAGAGACTTATTCCTGTTGACTAGTGAAATGCAACATTTTGCACCAGCTAAAGACTGCTGAGGCAAACTTGACAAAGGTTCTAGAATGGCAACCTGACCTTGAACCCTTGAGGCTCTAATGGGAATGTCTACTTGAGAAAGAGGTGGAATAGTGATGGAAGAAATAGTCCTTGCTAAACCTGAGTTCATTTCGACTGATGTGTAATTTTTGGTTCCTGTTTCAGGAATGAATAATGTTTCTTCATCAAAATCAAGATGGATTCTATTGTGTTTAAGAAAGTCATGCCCTAATATCATCTTTTGTTGCATGTGATTCAAGATGTGAAATTTCTGTTTACTTGTTACATTACCTAGTGTGACATGAAGGGTAATAACTCCTAACATTTTATGGACTTCACCACCAACACCCACAGCTTCATTGAAGTAAGGTTTACGAAAACTTTTACTCTTTATGCCTAAATTTTCTAGCAAACTTACTGAACAGCAGCTGACTGAAGCACCACTGTCCACTAAACAGCTGACCAAATTGCCATTTACATTTGCTAAAACAGAATTTCCATTTAAGTGAACTAATTGCAAAATTTTTGCACTTCTCTTATTTTTAGAGTTATGGGTGTTGTTGGTGTTTTGGGCCGATTTGACACATTTACTGATAATGTGCCTATCCATGCTCTGGATAGGCGCGTTTCCCTAGTAACCATTACCATGATTTGATCGGTTAGGGTTCTGACTTTCCCTCATTTTTTGTTCGCACACCTCTTTGTAGTGACCAATTCTGTCACAATGAAAACATTTGACTTTAAAAGCTGGACATTGTCTCCTTATCTTGCAAAACTTACCACATCCCCTGCATCTGTCACTCTGTCTCTCTCTTCTCTCATACTGCAGGTTTTGTCTCTCCTGTACCTGTGGCTGTGGCTTAGGCTGCATTGACATCACTTCTTGCCTGACAACGCTTTTAAATGACTCAGCTAAAGAAGAACACAAGGCAGAAATATCATTAGCACTAAAGTTAGGAGTGGCATTAGCATGGTTATGAGATACATTTTGAGAACAATAATTAGTTTGAACTTGTCTTTCAAAAGGATTACAACTAATAATATTATTTGCAATTTCTACAGATTGTCTAAGTTCATTAAATGTTTTTGGGTCACGTGAGATGACATGTGGCCTTAATTTGTGTGACATGCCATTAATAGCTAATTCTATAACAGCACTTTCTGGCAATTCGGCTGCTCCTACTGCCAGTTGTTGTATCCTTGTTAAATATTGATGTCCGCTCTCTTGGTCAAGTTGTTGTATTTTGAATAGCTGACTGCTTGTTTTTCGGTTCGAAAATCTTAAAAGAAATGCTGCTTTAAGATTTTGCAGATTGTCTCTTGTTGCACCTTCTAAAGAGTTGAACCAAAGTTGTGCCTGACCTTGAAAGTGAAATTGGCATGAAGCAATTGCTTGTTCGTCGTTCATTTTAGAGTAGATTTGAAATGACTCAAAAAGTTTCCACCATTGAGTTGGTACAAGAGAAGATTCATCGGAAAATTTTGGCACATTAATTGAATTAGACATTTCGAAAAAATTGAAATCGGTATCTTCTAAAATTTCAGCTTGAGGTACGACGTTATTAATTTCAGGTTCTTGTGTATTTTCTATTGAACTACCTGATACCAAATTACCGATATCTTGTAAAAATTCCTCGTCTGAAGAATCTAGGTGACTAATATTCTGTTGTGTGGAGGGCTCTCTCTGTGCTGATCTGGATCTTGATCTTGTGTCTGGGTAGTTACTTGGTTGAGCACCTGTTTTGCTGTTCTTTAAAGGCATTGACTAGAGCTGGATCGTTTTGGGTCGTCCACCAATCTGTGAGCTTGCTACTTGGCGTGTGTTGTTGTGTGTACTTGCTATGTGAACTACTTGTGACTGCAGTTATAATGTGTGCGACCAACAGGGCCGTAACTACCTATGAGGCAGGGGAGGCAACTGCCTCCCCTGAATTTTCTACACCAAAAATTTTTTTTTCGAAGTAATAAAATGATGTATTGACAATATGTACACGAAGAACTTCAATTTATATTATAAACAACACAAGTTTACAGTTTTACCATAGTGTTAACAGTGTTATCATTTTCCGGACTTTTGATCGATAGTGAAACGTTTCAGTATTATCATTTTTGTTCGTGTGACCGTCCGTCATGTTATTCGTTATTCGTATGAGAACACATATGAAACTTTGCTTTCGACAATTTTGATTAAAACTTAACTGTTCCCATTTATTTAGGAGCCGTCAATCAAGCAGAGGAAGTAAGTTCCCTTTGTATTGTGAATCTTTTATGATATCGGAAATTCGTTACCGGCTGAATCAGCTGATGGAATATTTTTTTAACGTCTTCCGATCGTACGAATGGTCAATGCCTTGGTAGTTTAACACTCCGATTCGTTGTAGCAGGGACTTTTTATACTAAATATATACTAGTATAGAAATATTATCTGGTTGTAGTTATATACATGTCTGTTCAGCTTTCAACAATATTGAAATTCAAGGTCCTCGATAAAAAGAATATCTTGCGTTCTATGATGTTTTGTTAATTACTAGTTTGATTTCTAACAAAATAATCTTTAAATACTGATAATTATTGTTTGCATAAAAATTGCTTCCAGGATCCAGCACTACTGATGGAAATCGAAGGAAAACGGGTCATTTTTAGCCACTGATTTTATAAAGAGAAAACCCAAAAAATCTGCGATCACGATGTATTTAATGTTAATAATTATAGGCTAAAGTACGACGTTCAGGACGGAGCCTTCGCTCACTCCGAACAGCAACCTCAGCTTGCTTTTGCATAAAAATTGCTTCAAGTTTCAAGCAGACTGATGTTTCCTAAAGTAAGGAAATCGAAAGGAAAGTGGTCACTTTCAGCCATTTTACTGAGAGAAAAAAATCGGCGGAAGGGGGTGGGGGCTGCGCCCCCAACCCCCTAATCTTGAGGACCTCAATCGGCAGCCTCCAAACCCCTGCCTCCCCTGAATTCAAACCCTAGTTACGGCCCTGACCAATTTGTGTCTGACCAATGTACTGACTGATAACCTCTGACTGGTTTGACGTACGATAACCTCTGACTGGTTGACTGGAAAAATACAGACAATTCGAAATATATAACTTTATTTGTTGATGGTCGCTTTGCAAGTGATAATATATTATACATTACACAATAGACATGATAGAATGATATATAATATAAAACACAACATAATGACATTGGAATAGCAATCACACAATTCTTTACAAAATACAAATAAATGACTGAAACATTGTATCGGGCCAAGCAGAAGTCACATTTAATCTGAATAATGATACGACATCATTAATGACTGATTTATGAAATAGAATGGGGAAACTAGCAGAATATTGAATGACGGGGGAAACTAACTTGAAACATAATAAAAGAATGACTAAAGTCACTTGCCTTACTTACTAAAACAGATCTCAATATATGATAGCTCATTTAATACCAAATATAGATTTTGACTAAGTTTCAATGCTCAATTTAGACTGACTGTATTTTGTATACACACTTAATAAAACTTGCTTATCAAAGCTTAACACAACAATAGGAATTGTGACTTATGATAACGAAGAATAAAGACAATATAAAACATTACAATAATTAACTAAACGTGCTATTTACATAAAAACAGTGGCTTGCTGCAGTTTCATATGTTTGACTCGGATCACCCTCGATGAGGAGACATCTCAACCTTTCGACATGACAAGAATATTGATTGCATGATTATGCTTGAATTATGAATTGAATTTACCTTCAGAGTCTATGATAAACATGACATAAGAACTTAATAAAGAGAAACCCATGTTGATTTAATATCTGAGTTGACTGAAAACGCTGTTTTCAAATGGGAGGTAACTCTTTATTGAACTGCCTAAAAACCTGACTATACCTTGCAGCAGCGCACTGATACTTTCATTAATAAAATACATTGAATAAAATAAGAAAACTAACTACGCTAAAATAAGACAAATAACTTGTCCTTTTCATACATATAAAAACAATAATTACATATGTACATTTAATAACTGATACACTTCCTTAGCTGAAGATTGAAATCATTCCTTTAAATGTAAAACTAGACTGAACATAACAATACGTTACGAATGCAACTCTACTTAAACGTTTTATTTAATTTAACATTTAAAAGACCTAACTTGAATTACTTAGATAGAAACGTGAAACAATTATTATCATAATTATTTACATTATTTAGATTTTATAAAACATTGTAAAATGACTTGATTATTTTAAGTTTAGATATGAACTCTGTTAAAATCAGTTTCTGAATAATTTAGAATATTAGTTTTCCCTAAACATAATATAATTTAACTTCTTATATTTGAAATATTAAATAACTATTTATATTTGCACTCACCTGGAAAAATACAGACAATTCGAAATATATAACTTTATTTGTTGATGGTCGCTTTGCAAGTGACCACAAACGCCACCAAAAATACTAAGGTCATGTGACTTTGTTTCCAGGTGAGGCACAAGAAAGTTTATTTCTTAATTTAACAAAGCATTAACTGATTGAGACCCCTTGACGGTCCTCATGCCTCATTACATCATAAATATTTATCGCTTGGGTTTTAGGCTGAATAAGCGCTAATTGAAAAGACTCTTAAGATTAATTGTTCTTTACATAAGAGAAATCTAAAGACTATGTAAAGCTGTGACTTTATCTATTATTTATCAAAAGTCTTATTTCCTTCTTTGTGAAATCTATTTGACACTTACATGGCTTAATTTTAAATTATAACACAAAAAGCTTTGTAAACGAAAATCGTTACATGTTAATAAATTGACACATTTATTTCTTTATCCAATTTTTACTTAAATAATTGAATTTATTTATTTCATATAAAATTTAATTGTAAATTATAAATAAATAAGTTAATAAGACGTGATGTCCACTTCATTTCATATAAAATTTAATTGTAAATTTTATAAATAAGTTAATAAGACGTGATGTCCACTTTTGCCCTGTCACAGTTGCACGAAAACGAATTACATACATATGCGTTTCCCCTTACATTATGATATTGTAAAGTCAATAATATATTTTATACCAAATGGAGATGACAGCAAGCAACCAAGCTGACAGTGAACTTCTACAAAAGGACTTAACAGCATTGGAAAACTGGGAAAACAAATGGCAGATGAGTTTTAATGCCAAAAAATGCCTTGTCATTAGAATATCCCCCAAAAATAGACCAGTGATACAAACATCGTACCATCTTCACGGTCATACTCTAGACACAGAGGAAGCAAGTAAATATCTTGGAGTAACCATCAGCAACAACCTAACATGGGATAAACACATAGACAATACAGTAGGCAAAGGAAACAGAACGTTGGGGTTTATACGTAGAAACCTCAAAGGCTGTACAAAACCTGTAAAAGCAGCTGCATATGTGTCCATGGTAAGACCTGCAGTGGAATATGCAAGCACAGTATGGGACCCAACCGCCCAAAATAAAATCAAGGCAATTGAACAGGTGCAGAAAAGAGCAGCACGATTTGTGAATAACAACTACACAGACCGAACACCTGGCTGTGTCACAAATATGGTTAAAAATCTAAAGTGGGAAAGCCTCGAAGAACGGAGGAAAACAAATAGATTGTGCATGCTATTCAAGATCCAGCATGAACTTATAGATATAGACCGTCACCAATATTTGACCCCGAATGATAACCGGACCAGAGGTAAAAACCGCTTCTTCCAAGAAAGAACAAATACAGACACCTACGGCCAATCTTTCTTCCCGAGGACAATCAGGGACTGGAACAACCTACCAACAACAGTTACAGCGACCACCACCGTTGAGGGATTCAGAGCTGCCCTGAAGGCATGCTCTGAAAGGAAGTAGGAAAAACAGTTGTAAATAATTTTAATTGTATATTTTTTTGCGAACGTTTTAAATGTAATTTGTAAATAGCCAAGAGAAATCTTTCTGTGTTGCCCGACACTGCGTAAAGTTTTCGCGCGGAACCATTAACATTCAGCAATGAATTCGGTTCCTTACCTGGAAGAAGAAGAATTGTAAAATACTGGTATAGATTTGAAAATCTTACAACTGAATTCAGTCTATTGAAAGATGTTTATAAATGCAGCCAAGAGCTTCACAAATCTAACATAACTTCTTGGTTCTCATTTGTTAAAAAAGTATTAGAAGTTTTTGAAATTAAACAAGAAGTAAAACATTTCGGACAATATAAATTTTTGAACATATCTAGCAAATTAATTCACACTAAATATATTAGCAATTGGTATGCTAGCCAAAATAAAGCTTCTGATGGAAAACTGTTTAATTATGTGAAATTTAAGCAGAATTTTGGTTATGAAAATTATCTTTCTTTAATTAAGAACTTTGATTTTAGAAGATCTATATGCAAATTACGTATTTCTGCTCATAAGCTTCAAATTGAAGTTGGTCGTTTTTCAAATATTCCACGACTTGAAATGAAAGAATTTGTAAAAAATGCTCCTCTGGCTGTGTTGAAGATGAAATCCATTTTTTAACTAACTGTGAAAAATTTAAATCAGATAGAGATGCTCTCTTTGACTTTGTTTGCCAAACTCAGAATTCCAAATTTTTCTTTACTTCATAATCAGAATAAATTTATTTATGATTAAACTGTGAAGACAATCAGGTCCTTAATGCTGTTGGTAAATTTATTAAAGTGAATATGAGTTAGTAATTGTATTGTAACTGAATGTAAAAAATTGTTTGTATCTATGTATCTATGCAAATCAATATTCTTTTGCCTTATTCATGTATGCTCTGCAGGGGCGGATCCAGGATCCAGCCATTTTAAAAAGGGGGGGTTCCCAACCCAGGATAAAGGGGGGGTCCAACTATATGTCCCCATTCAAATGCATTGATCGGCCAAAAAAAGGGGGGTTCCAACCCCCAGAACCCCCCCCCCCCCCTCTGGATCCGCCACTGCTCTGTATGCCCCTTGTGGGCCCTTAATTGGAAATAAAATATGTTCTGTACTATGCATCTTCATTATCCGGAATCTAATGTATCCGAAAACGATCTGTATATTACCATTGAACCCAAATACACAAATACCGCCATCTTTGAAAATGGTAAACAGATGACAAGGAAAAGAATGATGCGTACTGCATGAATGTAAAAAAATACAGATAATTTATAGATTGTACGATCAAAACAAACATGTCACGCAAACCTTTGAATAAGATGATCCAGACTTCAGTGAAATAACACTATGTTAAAAGACTGAATATCTGCTGGTTCTACTGGGGGTCTCATAATTTGGTGGGTTCTGATCCTGGATCCCGCTTACTGTTTTGTCAGATTCCCGTATCCTGCTTACTCTATGTACAAAAGCAATTCTCATTTTTTGGTAATTTCCTGTGTCCCGCTCACAGCTATACTTCATTTCACCCTTACATGGCACAATAATTTTGACTTTCACATGTCAGCTTACAAAAAATCAGCAATCTTGCTTCACGCTTAGACCCTAACGAGACCCACTCTACTGTGATAGTCAAGTTTGGCATATTTTTACACCGCTATTGCTAGGATTTCAAACTCCTGTTACCTTTCCCAGTCAATATTAAAAGTATTCCAACTCTTGGAAGACTAGAGTCTAGTAGCGTCATAATTATTTAGACATCACCTTTTTAAGTAGTCCGAGATTACTCTGACGTCCATGGGCTGTTTTGTCAGACAAGCTGGGGCCGTGGGACGTCAGAGCTCGTCCCATATCAAAAAGTGGATATTTTCCCACCCAAAATAGATGTGCTGCTTCGTCGCTTCTGGTGCCGATTGAGGGCCTTGGAAATATATAAATCGGGCATCAATCTGTTCATTTTTCATTTATCTCTTCATTTATGTAAGTTTCACCTACCTGCAACCTTTATTTTTCCATATTTTAACATGTGTTTAACAGTTTTCACAGAGACCCATCGATTTCTGCATTTTGTAAAAGTCTCAAAATAAATGGTTCTCAAAAGTATTTTCTAAAGTTAAATTTATGAGATAAATATTGTCTCAACACTAGACCATCAACTGGTAGACTGGTAGACATTCTTATAGGTCCAGTATAATGACATGAGTAGTGTGAGGTTACGCTTCCGAAACACTGACTGCCAAATTTACCAACGATATTTATACTAAAATCCAAAATAAATAAATATGTCTCGACATGTTAATAGTACAAATGTACTCTCATTAGAAAAAAATAGACATTTTAAAATATAATGTTTTTATAAAATCATAAACTTTCAAAGTGACATATATGCTAATTCCAATTAAGTTTTCAAAATAAAGTGCTTTGAGCAAACTGTGACATTTCGAGTACTAATGCCACAGCATAGGTAAAATTAATGAAACAGATTAATTACAATTTTTATACGCCCGTCAAAATTTTGACGGGACGTATTATGGTATACAAATTAAAAAAAATTTGTAAGGGTTCCGCGGAACCCAGTGTCTCGCCTATTTTTGCTGTAAATCTCAGGCTCAACAACAATGAGAAAAAAAATCAATAAAATATTCCTTTTGTTACTATTATATGATTGTAAGAAAATCTAAGTCCATTTAAAAGTAAATTACAGAAAAAACGGAGTAATCTTTTTACAAACTTTACTTCTGGATACAATCTTATGATCATAAATAAGCTTTTGTCCAAGTTTGGTACAAACCCAGGATAGTTTAAGAAGGTTATTAAAATTTTAAAAACTTTAACCACAGAGTGAATGTAATGGTTCCCTGCAGAAAAACTAAGTCCATTTAAAAGTAAAATATGGAAAAAATGGATTTATTTATTTACAAAATTTACTTCTGGATACTATCTTATGATCATAAACAAGCTTCTGTCCAAGTTTGGTACAAACCCAGGATAGTTTAAGAAAGTTATTAAAATTCTAAAAACTTTAACCACAGAGTGAATGTAATGGTTCCCCGCAGAAAAACTAAGTCCATTTATAAGTAAAATACAGAAAAAATGAAATTTTATTTTTACAAAATTTACTTCTGGATATCATCTTATGATCATAAACAAGCTTCTGTCCAAGTTTGGTACAAACCCAGGATAGTTGGAGAAAGTTATTAAAATTCTAAAAACTTTAACCACAGAGTGAATGTTCTGTTTCCCCGCAGAAAAAACTAAGTCCATTTATAGTAAAATATGGAAAAAATGGAATTTTATTTTTACAAAATTTACTTCTGGATACTATCTTATGATCATAAACAAGCTTCTGTCAAAGTTTGGTAGAAATCCAGTACAGTTTAAGAAAGTTATTAAATTTTCAAAAACTTTAACCACAGAGTGAATATTTGTTGACGCCGCCGACGACGCCGACGCCGACGGAATGTAGGATCGCTTAGTCTCGCTTTTTCGACTAAAGTCGAAGGCTCGACAAAAACATGTCGCACCGTAACTTGAGAACGACTTATCCAAATTTCATGAAACTTAATATAGAACTGTTTCTTATGATGGTCAAATGATCTGTATACTTTTTAGTGAAAATAAGATTAAAACTTTTTGAGTTACGGCACTTTGTAACTAAAACAAGGGTGTGTTTTTTTCACATGTCGCACCGTACATTTATCTCCAAAACGATTCTTGATTATGGCTTAAAACTTTAAACACTTCTTAGTTATATTAATCTTAATATCTGTATACTTTTTGGTGATGATTCAAAATTTCATTTTTGAGTTATTGAGTATTTTGTAAAAAAGGGGGAGGGTTTTTTTACATGTCGCGCCATATCTCAAAAACGATTTATGATTATTGCTTAAAACTTTACTCATGTCTTAGTTATATTAATCTTAATATCTGTATACTTTTTGGTGATGATTCAAAATTTCATTTTTGAGTTATTGAGTATTTTGTAAAAAAGGGGGAGGTTTTTTTTACATGTCGCGCCGTTATATGGTTATTGCTTAAAACTCAGAAACTATTTATGATTATTGCATAAAACTTCCACACAAGACGTAGGGCGTATCATGCGCTCATGGCACAGCTGTTTATTTACAAAATACAAACATAAAATTTTCTATCCAAAATAACACTAACCAAAAAATAAGCCAAATAACACACCATGACATATAAATAAAAATTTCAGGAGTGTTAAGGCCAGTACATTTGTACTTAGATATGTGAGCTAGATCTAAAAAAAGTCCCCATGGGAATTTACCTACATTATAATTAAATTTTCAGACATACATGTACATGTAGGTCAATTGTTTAATATAGGCTGATTTGACGTCTTCATTTATAAAATAGAATAATTACTTCAAAGTTTTTCCTAATTAAGAAATTGTTCCAAAATCATTTCAAATAAACTGTAAAACCTACCAAGCAAATAGACCAAAGAGCATTCTATTTTTTGGAAACATGAGCACCATGGAGTAGTGATAAAAAACAATTGTTTAATCATAACTGGTAAATAATTATTTTATTTTGATTGGCTAACACCAATGCTATCTCATGTTATTAAAATTAATTATAACTTCAAAATGAAATATAACATTCATGTAGACATCAGACATGAGCTCCCACAATAAAATGATCAGGTAAATAAAAGATAAACTTGATAGAAATCATGTTTTTATGACACTGAAGTTTATCAAACAAATTTAATTATTAATATTGAATTATACTTATAGTAGCAATACACCGTTAGAAGTTTAGTTTCGCATTATGGCCATGGTGAATTTTTTAAATATGAAAGTTTTTGTACAATAAAATTGATTTTTAGATAATTGAAGAATGATATAGCCTTCTTAGTGGGTTTATATGAACATTTAGATTGTTTTTAGCATGTTTTATAGGCCATTTTTCTGTTTGACAGTCTGTATTTTCCTATTCGTACCGTCCATAGGTCCATAAATTATTGTAGTGATTATGAACAAAGATTTTGCACTTATCTTTTCAATGCAATTTCATGAATTTTATGGAAAAACAAGCAGAAATGCATATGATTTTTTTTGGACCTCTTGATAGGTATACAATGGTATATGTCTATGGTTTCAGGAAAGGTATCACTGTAGTTGATAGAAATTTTCCTTTGGACCTAATTTTGGAGACTTTTGTGACATGTTCACCCCCCTTTTTTTGCAATATTTTGTATCCTAAAATGCAGATTGTTGCCATGGTTACACCAAAAAGAGATTATATTTCACCATTATAACTATTAGAAATCAAATCTATGGAAGATTCTATAAATATATACATGCATAACACAAATATTAAGCCTTATTTGTTAGACAGGAGGGGACAGAGGGTGTTTAAAAATTATGAGTGTCAATTTTAAGTTTTTATCCTTATTGTG
Organism: Mytilus edulis; assembly: GCF_963676685.1. Taxonomy (NCBI): domain Eukaryota; kingdom Metazoa; phylum Mollusca; class Bivalvia; order Mytilida; family Mytilidae; genus Mytilus; species Mytilus edulis. The sequence continues at coordinate 33,820,781 of NC_092356.1, forward strand.
TATTGCTACCTATAGTTATTTTACAGGAATGTAAAAGCGTAGACCATGCACACATTTTTAGAATGCAGTGTTTCCACACTTCATACAAAATGTACCTTGTTCAACACTTTAACACTCCAATGAATTTACAATAAGAAGCAATTCTTAAGTAAAAGACACTTGTATAAGTTTAACCCCTGATTTGGCTACAACAAATTAGCAATGTACCTTAAACATGTTCAATATGTTAAAGGTCTTGTACTTTTTAGACTTTCTTGAATTTATTCAAAAAATAAAGTGATGTATGTACAGTGAGCAGTGATGTATTGGCTATTGCTATATTTTTCAGAGAAATGGTTTAACATGTTTAATGGTTGCATTGGTAAGAATAATGCCTAAAAACCCCAAAAAGGAAGATCTTGAATAAGTTGAAGATTTCAAGGAGCAGCAAGGTAAGGGACGACCTCAAAAGTTCAATGAAGGATAAAAAACTTAATTCACATAGTTTTTTCACTGACCCCCACCCCCCTCTTAACTTAATTTGGGAAAAATTGATTGACCCATATAGATATATGTAAAAATCAATGTTGGATAACCACATCTTGCAGCAGTTCAACCCCACCCCCACCCCAAACTATTTGAATTAAGTTTTTTATCTTGCATTGATCTTTTGATGTCGTCCCTAAGTTTTTGTTTAAACATAAATCTAACCTTGACACTACATACATGTACATTAAAAAAATTACCCAGAATGCATTAGATTCTGAAAAGATGAATTAGAACTTATCACTCTGACGTACAGAAGTAAAAATATGTGTTAGATATAAATGGGTTTACAAATTTGGAGTTGGTGAAGTCAGAAAATGTAAGATGTCACTCGTAACATTATATTTATGCTGTGAATTTGTTTAAGCGCTTGTCATTTTCATCATTCACGTAAAGGTTTTCAAAATGACAAAAGGTTTTTCGAATCTGTTTTGTCACTTAAATTTAAAAGTGTAAAAATATTTTTGCAAGAAAATACTATAAATCTACGTCACTTCATGTTTTTGACAGGTTTTATATGACCCTCTTTTTATTAAGGTTAACAACTGGTGTTACATGTATATGTTGTAATCACAGGTAATCTGCTTACATATCACCATCCGATGGTTCTCTAATAATCTGTTAAATAATAAACGTCATAAAGTATTGACCATCATTGTCATTTTTCCCAGTGAAATTGTCCAGTCAACAATTCAGTTTCAATTTTCTCAAACAACCACAATTGGCAGTTTGTTTATCATAAATTCAGCATTTGAACAAAATGTTATCCACCGTAGACAGTTCACATTTTAATTTCAATATTTCTCAAAAAATTACAATTTGCAGTTCTTTTGTTGTACAATGGTAACGTTGTAGTTTCGACATCTGATTCTGAACAAATTTTCATCATAATTTATATAACTTTTCTTCAAAAACTTTCAACAATTACGATTATAGGGAAAGAACTTTATCCAAAACATTCAGAGAAATTTCCACAAGTCAAACAGGTGCTTCCTCTCCTATGTCCTGTGCATGTTGAAAGTATTTTTAAAAATTAGACATTAAAACATAAAATTGCAGGAATGTGTTGATTAATGAGATTAAGATTTCACTAATTGCAACAAGATCACTTTCCATAACTATTTTGAATGTTCAGATGTTGGTAGATTTTTGTGCAAAGAAAATATTTTTGTCACTTTGAAAATTTAATTTATAAGCTCCTAAAATGTGCATTGATTTGACAGGTTATATTACATTTAACAATATTTAACATGTTTAGCATGTTTAGGGAGGTTAGCTACTCTGTTTTAAAATAACAAGCTTTTCGTAACACTAGTATAAATTGATAGGGGATTATTAAAGGAAACAAAAGAGCAAAAATATAGGTCAATGTGCTTGTTTTTCGAGATATTAGCCATTGAAATTTTGGCCGGAAGATGTTCTCTCTTGATTTTTCATAGCCTTATTATTGAAAAGTTTAAGTTCTCAAAAACTATTAAAAAATAACAAAGATTTTTTAAGACTTTTACAGACATGACAGATGGCTTATAATTATACATGGAAAAGATTTATAAAAAGGTAATTGGGGGGGGTCAATGGGCAAAATATTTTAAGTCATTCACATGGATAAAACCAGAGGATCTTGAAAATCTGACAAAAATTCCAAAACATGACAAGCGAGCATCCTTTATTGTAAAATTACTTAAAAAGGAATAAGATACTACATTTGTATTGCATTGAGTGTTTCTTTTTTTCAGTACGTACATGTATATTGGGGATATCAGTTAGAGATTTTATACGAAAGTTACCTTGATATAGGTGTTGAAGTTTTTTTCATGAATGCTCTATTTTTTAAAATTCATTCTCATCTGTATTTTTAGCTTTGACTTTGAAATGCCACTTGGAGGTTTTGACTTACTGAAAGAGGACACAAGGCTGATAAAGTGTGATGAAACAGTCTATAAGGTAAAAGTTTTACCGCAGAGAGATTTCAATGATTGTCTCCCTTGTTCTGTGCAAGAGGCACACAAACAGATTGAAGATGTGTTGCGTGCCATGCTATATATGGACCAGCGGAGTGTTATTTTTAAACCTATCCACACAACAGACTTTGTTGTTACAACTTTAAAAAAAGGTTGGAAGACGTGTCGAAGTTTGAATTTCTTTGTCAATGGAAAACAATTGAAAGCCTGTCCCTATCAGTATATATTGAAGGTAGATTTAAAACCTTTAATCGACAAAACAACATTTTACGCAAAAAGAAAAAGTTTAGAGCATGTGAAAAATCTTGATAAGTCTCATGACAAATCTAAAAATAGAAAGTCAGAAGAAGTTAGAACTGACCCTAAGCAAATTATAGAATCTTATAAAAATATTCAGAATAAAGATGATATAACTGCAAATGATACACCTCTCAGAAATGATGGAAATGTTGAGAATGATGAAGAAAAAGAAAGAGAAATTCTTATGGAAAAAATTAGAAAACGGGAGAGAACAAAAAGAGAAGAAATACGCAAAAAGGAAGAAGTTGAAAAACTATTTACCAATGTTGGTGTATCAAATAGTCCTGGTAATATTAAGCGAAGAAAATTGTACAGGACTGAGGTCTATTGCGATACACCTGGATCTGTTAATCTAAACAAATTTTACAATACAAGGAGTACCTCAAAATCAAGAGGGAATGACAGATTGACAGATGTACATGTTTCAGACAAAATATCAATTCCAGTGAAAGGTAAACTTGGAGATATTGGAAATGTTACAAGGTCACAACAAAAACAGGTAGATGCATGTACCTCTGAGGTCAGAAGTCGGAGAAATGAAAACACCTTAACTGATACAGTTAATGTATCAGAATGTGAACGATTTATTGATAGCAAGACACGGCATGCTAGGTTAGCTAGAAGTCAGATCGATAGCAAGACACGGCATGCTAGGTTAGCTAGAAGTGAGATCGATAAGCAAAGTTTGGAAGGTAATTCATTATTGGGTATTCGTAAAACATCTGGAAGGCGATCAGTCCATTATTCTGAAGATGAATCGGTATCTTCACAAGAGAGGGAACTTAGAAGCCAGTCTGCAAAATCAAGTGGTGCAGATTATACCAAAACTTTACAACAAAATGGTTCTAAGTTACAGCAGAAAACAAAATCAAAAGGAACTCCAAAATTTGTGTCAAAGAAAACTCCAAATACTCACAGTAGCAAACAAAGATCTTGGCGTTCAAATAAAAGGTTGAAAACGACAAAACAGTTACCAATTAAAACATGTGTTGACCGACTAACAAGGAGTAGGACTCACTCTATCAGTTCTGGATCAAACACTGGAAGTTCTAAGAAAAATACATTGAAGGAAAGAAAAAATAGGAGTCAGACCCCAGTAAAATCAATGTCACAGAAGAAACCGGTTGAAAACTATAGTGTAAAACCAGTAAGGAGACCTATTTTACAAAATAAACCATCTGTTTCACCTGAAAAGTTAAGAATTAAAAAGTCATCACGCTGTGCCAGGAAAGAATCACCACCCTCTACAAAGGAAAGTCGTAGGCTTCGAAGCATGAAAACTGTTACAACAAAAAATCAGGATAATAAGACGGATAGCATTTCACAGACTAGTTCTTCTAGATCATCATCTGTAACTCGAGGTTCGGATCAGTCTGCTCTGACTGCAGTGAAATATTCACTCCGGAGCAGGAGTCTGTCACCACAAGGAAAGAAAAGAAATAATTCTGGAAAGTTACAAAGAGGAAAAGGACCACAAAATTCAAAGGATGGAATTAAGAAACCATCACCGAAAATTGACCTTTTTAGGCCATATCAACCAAGTGGAAAGGAATCAGACCGACTTGAAAATTTAAGATACAATTCCTTCAGTAAGAAATCAAAGCGTGTTACACGGAATCAGATGGATCGTCATGAAGTTGAAAAAGAAGAAATAGAAGAATCAATGAAATTGCAAACAATATCAAAATCAGATTCCCCACCTTCTAATTTAAGGAGATCACCAAGGAAACGGAAGTCAAATGCATTATGGGATTTTATTGACGCTTTTATTACACCAATGAAGAAAGTTTTTAAAGGTTGATATTTTTGGGGGATAAATTTTACTGAGGGTCATGCATGTCACAGTCAAAGTGTGATTATTGGGTAGCTGCATTAATTGTTTCAATAAAAGAAATGTCTTATTCACAACAAATGTTGGTTTTTTTTTCATCGAGTATACACATGGTTGTTTTGAATCTCTAGCACTTATATTACATGTATTATGCGATACATGTACTAAAAAACAATATAACACCAAATTAACTTGTTTGATCCTTGCTTCAAACAAACAACATGTATCACATTTTCAAAGCTGCTAGATCAAATATATTTGTTTAATTCTGGCTTTAAACTATCTTATTCTGAAAACTGCTAGACAAAAACCTTCATCATGAGATAAAATAATCCACAGATAGACATTATTATCGATAATTGTTGCAACATAAAGTTGCACTGGATTATAACATTATGTTTTAATTGAGAAGCTACTTTCACACATAAGAGTATTCTAAATTGTTTTGTAAATTGTAAACCATTTGATATATATTGTACTTTTGATCACACTGCCTTGGATATTATTACAATGAAATCAGATTTTTAATTGGTTGAGATTTTACATATTGTTAAATTGTTTTTCTAAAGTTTCATGATATGTTTAGTAATACTCATCATGCTTATATAATGTATGCATATGTACTTGGTTAGTTGTAATATTTTCACATATTTTATTGTAACAAATTTTGTTTAACTTTATAAGATTTGTATTTTTTTTGTTCAGAGTGTATGCATTGTGATATTATCTGCTTGTTATACCTGCCTAAGGGGTCAACTCAAAAAGTAATTTTATTGAAACTTATTCATTTCTACATAAAATAATGACTTTGTTACAAGTTTCTGAGGGTATAAGTATAAGATAAGTATAAAATACATGCACCTAACTAATACTAAGGTGAGGGGGTAGTGTGTATAAAAAAGAAAACAAGGGGATTTGGGATCCTCAATGATGTTACAATTGATCGATAATTGAATCTATATAGTGACAGACCAGCATGACATGTGTGTAAAAATGAATTTTCATTGGTGTTTTTAACATGTTTAAATTTATAATATTTGTTGATTTGTTGAAAGTTACCTTATTAAAAAAGCATTTATAGAATAATCATTGATGATACTTTTTATACGACCGCAAAAATTGAAAAATTTTTGGTCGTATATATTGGTATGACGTTGGCGTCTTCGTCTGCGTCGTCGTCCGAATACTTTTAGTTTTCCCACTCTAACTTTAGTAAAAGTGAATAGAAATCTATGAAATTTTAACACAAGGTTTATGACCACAAAAGGAAGGTTGGGATTGATTTTGGGAGTTTTGGTCTCAACATTTTAGGAATTAGGGGCCAAAAAGGGCCCAAATAAGCATTTTCTTGGTTTTCGCACTATAACTTTAGTGTAAGTAAATAGAAATCTATGAAATTTTGACATAAGGTTTATGACCACAAAAGGAAGGTTAAGGTTGATTTTGGGAGTTTTAGTTCAAACAGTTTAGGAATTAGGGGCCAAAAAAAGGGCCCAAATAAGCATTATTCTTGGTTTTCGCACAATAACTTTAGTATAAGTAAATAGAAATCAATGAAATTTTGACACAAGGTGTATGACCACAAAAAGAAGGTTGGGATTGATCGTGGGAGTTGAAGTCTGAACAGTTTAGGAATAAGGGGCCAAAAAGGGTCCCAAGTAAGCATTATTCTTGGTTTTCGCACCATAACTTTAGTATAAGTAAATAGAAATCTATGAAATTTAAACACAAGGTCCATGACCTCTAAAGGAAGGTTGGGTTTGATTTTGGGAGTTTTTGGTCCCAACAGTTTAGGAATAAGGGGCCCAAAGGGTCCAAAATTGAACTTTGTTTGATTTCATCAAAAATTGAATAATTGGGGTTCTTTGATATGCTGAATCTAACTGTGTATGTAGATTCTTATGTTTTGGTCCCGTTTTCAAATTGGTCTACATTAAGGTCCAAAGGGTCCAAAATTAAACTAGTTTCATTTTAACAAAAATTGAATTCTTGGGGTTTTTTGATATGCTGAATCTAAACATGTACTTAGATTTTTGATTATTTGCCCAGTTTTCAAGTTGGTCCAAATCAGGGTCCAAAATTAAACTTTGTTTGATTTCATCAAAAATTGAATAATTGGGGTTCTTTGATATGCCAAATCTAACTGTGTATGTAGATTCTTAATTTTTAGTCCTGTTTTCAAATCGGTCTACATTAAAGTCCAAAGGGTCCAAAATTAAACTAAGTTTGATTTTAACAAAAATTGAATTCTTGGTTTTTTTTTATATGCTGAATCTAAACATGTACTTAGATTTTTGATTATGGGCCCAGTTTTCAAGTTTGTTCAAATCAGGATCCAAATTATTATATATTGTATTGTGCAATAGCAAGAAATTTTCAATTGCACAGTATTCAGCAATAGCAAGAAATCTTCAATTGTACAGTATTGTGCAATAGCAAGAATTTTTTTTCAATTGCTCAGTATTGCGCAATAGCAAGAAATCTTCAATTGCACAGTATTGTGCAATAGCAAATATTTTCAATTGCACAGTATTGCACAATAGCAAGAAATATCTAATTGCACAATATTGTGCAATAGCAAGAAATTTTCAATTGATTGGAGTTATCTTTCTTTGTCCAGAATAGTAGTTGAATCAACTTAAATCATTGATTTATACAATATACAATGTATATTCACTTTTACTACCAACTGATAAATTAAAACAATCTTTACCATTCAGTGATAACAAGCACCTTTTGTTACATTTTAATATTTTATGATGTATTTAAATGAGTAGTTATTGTTGCAAACTCCAATAGAAATTTGAATTGAGATCAGTTTTGGAAAAAGGGAAAGGGGGATGTGAACAAAAAGGGGGGGGGGGGGTTAAATTTTTCTCATTTCAGATTTGATAAATTAAAAGAAAATTTCTTCAAACATTTTTTTGAGAGGATTAATATTCAACAGCATAGTGAATTGCTCAAAGGCAAAACAAATATTTTAAGTTCATTAGAGTAAGACCACATTCATTCTGTGTCCGAAACCTATGCTGTGTCAACTATTTAATCACAATCCAAATTTAGAGCTGAATCCAGCTTGAATGTTGTGTCCATACTTGCCCCAACCGTTCAGGGTTCAACCTCTGCGGTCGTATAAAGCTGCGCCCTGCAGAGCATCTGGTTTTATCCTGATATGTTTTAAATCTTATAGTTTATGATTTAATAATTATAAGCAGTTACATCAGTTTAAGAGGGTGGGAGATAAAAATACCATGATAAATATTTGTTGTTTAAAAAGCTACATCAAAACACTTAAAAAAGGATATGGAAATCTGCATTTGAAATTTGAGTTGTACAACTCCTACTTTAAACCAGTACATATTTCTGCAGATTATTTAACAAAAAATCCTACAGGAAAAAAAAGTTGAAACTCATCGACATGAACATATTAGTTGAACTTACAATCACATTTTAATGTAAGATTCTTTTGTAAAAAGAGCCCCAGAACTTTCTAAATGTGATGCATTTCCTGCTCTCATACATATCCTCTGATGATCTGACATACCGCCATAGTCATGATAGTGGGCAGTTAGTTTTAGCCTGGTCTATCTGTATGTCCCAAAGTTGGTTTCCATTCTCTAACTTTAGATGGCCTCAACCATATGTTATGAAACTTATTCTCAATGCTTACTATTACAAAACACAGATCAAGATTGAATTTTGGTGGTTTCACTTTAACCATTCTAAAGTTATGCCCCTTTACAAATGGAAAAAATACTACATTTTTTGTTTCCATTCTCTAATTTAAATTTCCATTCATCAAATGTTATATACACATTGCTTATTCCCACAAAATACAGATCAAGTGTGAATTTAGGTGTTATCACTTAAACAACAGTTCTTACTTCTAGCATTAACATTATACTTGTTTACAAATGGAAAAATTGCTGAATTACGCTCTTATGTAAAAGTAAAATTTAGAAGATATGGTATAAATGCCAATAAGACAACTTTCCATCTGAGACCAAATAACAAATAGTTAATTACTATAGGTCTCTGTAGAGTCTTCAACAATGAGCAAAACTCATACCACAGTGTCATCTATGAAATACCCTGAAATGACAAATGTGAACAAATTTAAACAAGAAAACTAATAGCAGGATATATTAACAAAATAATAAAACAAAAAAACAAATATGATATACAACAAATGAAAACCACTGAATTATAAGCTACTGAATTGGGACACGCACATATATATACAGAATATGATGTGGAGTTAAACATGTAGAAGCAAAATTTCTGGCTCACCTTGGACAATGGTATAACAGTACATCAAAAGTAGGACTTTTATTGATTGTGTTTCACTTGGATATTTGTTAGAAAGTCTTTAAATTGGACTGAAGAGATTACACACTTACTTACTAATAAATTCATTCATGGTTTTGAACTTATTTTCAATGCGAAAGTTATACAATTGGCGAAGTGCTATCAGAAACATTTATATTTATATCGCAGTAAAATGTTTAATTCTGGAGTCTTCATAACAAAAGTCGTAATGAGAGTAGTATTTGATTAAATAAAAGTTATAAGTTATATGAATGGATGACTCTTTTATATATTGGCTAAAAAATTCAGTCGAGAGGTCATATGATAACTACTGACCACCAGTGAGGATTAGGAAAACTTATTCCAAACTAGTAAATGGAGTACATTTTTCAAACAGAGATGAGACCTTGCTGTCTAATAAGTTGATTAAGAACTTAATGACGTTTACATTCGATTGTGATTTGTAACCCAACCACCTTCACAGTTTATAGTAAGTATTTAACTGTAATACATTAATTCAATAATATAAAAAAAAATCGTTGAATATGAGTCATTTAAGGGAAGATAACTCTTTAGGTAAAATTTTTATACTGGACTGATAGGGAAATTTTTTCTTTTTACTTATAGCAAGAAAAAAAGTTTGTGACACCATTTTTTCTTTATATTTTCTTAAAATATATTACAAAACCTATCTTTCACAATTTATTTCAAAATTCTATCTCATAGATTTTTAGCTCACCTGGCCTAAAACTAAAGGCCATGTGAGCTTTTCTCATCACTTGGCGTCCCTCGTCGTCGTCGTCGTCGTCGTTAACAATTTTTCAAACATCTTCTCCTCTGAAACTACTGAATGGATTTGAATGAAACTTAGCATGATTGTTCCTTAGATTATCCTGCACAAAGTGTGTGCTTCGATTTTTGATCCGTCAAAAAACATGGCCGCCGTTACTTAAAATAGAACATAGGGGTCAAATGCAGTTTTTGGCTTATATCTCAAAAACGAAAGCATTTAGAGCAAATCTGACATGGGGTAAAAATGTTCATTAGGTCAAGATCTATCAGCCCTGATATTTTCAGATGAATCAAACAAACCATTGTTGGGTTGCTGCCACTTAATTGGTAATTTTTAGGAAATTTTACAGTTTTTGGTCATTATCTTGAATATTATTATAGATAAAGATAAACTGTAAACAGCAAAAATGATCAGCAAAGTAAGATCTACAAATAAGTTTATATGACCAAAATTGTCAATTGACCCCTTAAGGGGTTATTGTCCTTTAATGACAATTTTTCACAAATTGTTCATCACATTTGCTAACTTTAAAAAATCTTCTCCTCTGAAACTACTGAATGGATTTGGATGAAACTTAGCATGATTGTTCCTTACATTATCTTGCACAAAGTGTGTGCTTCGATTTTTGATCCGTCAAAAAACATGGCCGCTGTTACTTAAAATAGAACATAGGGGTCAAATGCAGTTTTTGGCTTATATCTCAAAAACGAAAGCATTTAGAGCAAATCTGACGGGGTAAAAATGTTCATTAGGTCAAGATCTATCAGCCCTGAAATTTTCAGATGAATCAAACAAACCATTGTTGGGTTGCTGCCACTTAATTGGTAATTTTAAGGAAATTTTGCAGTTTTTGGTCATTATCTTGAATATTATTATAGATAAAGATAAATTGTAAACAGCAAAAATGATCAGCAAAGTAAGATCTACAAATAAGTTAATATGACCAAAATTGTCAATTGACCCCTTAAGGGGTTATTGTCCTTTAACGACAATTTTTCACAATTTGTTCATCATATTTGCTAACTTTAAAAAATCTTCTCCTCTAAAACTACTAAACCAAATTTAACCAAACTTCAACTGAATGATCAGTAGGGTGTATAAAATAAAGTTTGTGCTTTATTTTTTATTTCGTCAAAAAACATGGCCGTCATGGCTAAAAATAGAACACAGGGTAAAATGCAGTTTTTGGCTTATATCTCAAAAACTCCAGCATTTAGAGCAAGTAAGACAAGAAGTTAAAGTATTTATTAGGTCAAGGTCTACCTGTCCTGAAATTTTCAGCCGAATTGGGTAACTGGTTTTTCAGGTATAATGCCCCTGAATTGATGATTTTAATGAAACTTTGCAGTTTTTGGTTATTATCTTGAATATTATTATAGATACAGATAAACTGTTAATAGCAAAAATGTTAAGCAAAGTAAGATCTACAAATAAGTCAATTTGACCAAAATTGTCAATTGACCCCTTAAGGAGTTATTGCCCTTTAAAGACTTTTTTCACAATTTGTTCATCATATTGACTTACTTTAAAAAATCTTCTCCTTTGAAACTGCTGTATCAATTTCAGCCAAACTTAGGCTAAATGAGTTTCAGAGTATCTAGTATAAATTTTATATTTCATTTCCTTGTATGTCAGAAACATAGCTCCTATGGCTAAAATAGAACATAGGAGAAAATGATTTTTTTTTTGCTTTTGAAGAAAATAGGACGATTCAAAGAACATTTAAATAAATTGAAAAGCCAAAATAATCATTGATGAGAGATTTAACCGAAAAAATTAAGGTGAGCGATTCAGGCTCTTGAGAGCCTCTTGTTTTTTTATGCACACAAATGTGTTTTTCCATGAACAATCTAACCAAATTTAGGCAATTTTCAACGACTCATAGCTTGAAAAATAGCACGATGACCCCTACTTTTTATTATATTTTTTAAAAGAGCATATTACAATCTTCATTTTGGCTAAGTATAAGAAAATTCTGTCTCAAAAAATATTTACTTATGATCTACCTTTTAAAGATTAATTTGATTGAATTGATATAAATTAAAATTTTAAAAAAAATGTGTATAACTTCTATACTAAGTTAAGACATGAGTAATCAGATGTACATTTTATGTATGATTACATTATAAAAACCACCAAACATTGATTTGGTTGAATTGATTTAATGTATTTGTAAGTATGTATGACTAGAGGTTAAATAATAGATAAGTAAAGTTATTTCCCATGGTAGACAAACATCAATCAATAATATAGAGTTATCTCCCATTTGTTTACATCATAGAAGATTTGCATGATTGGTGACAGACAAACAAAGAACAATTTTATCAGCTGATTTGTGAAATGATTTTGACAATGACCTAGTGATTGTAAATAAGAATAACCTTTATATATTGAAGGAATAAGTCTAAATATTGGTGATTCATATTTATCAATAATCTATTTTTAATTTTATTTCATGATGAACAGGATGTTGACATTTTAAATGTTTTGTTTTCTAGACAGTCAAAATATGGATCATGTGTAGTGGTGTGTGTCATGTGTAGATAAAAAGTTATTATAAAAGAAGTGTGACAAAGAAAATGGTAAGATTTTTAAGTTATTTTTTGATCAAAAATGATGTGATTTTATTATGAAAAATAGACATTAAAAAAATTAACTAAACATGCTCAAATAAGGTCAAAAAGACATTATTTACATCCTTGATTGAAAGCATGTAGGTTTTATTGTGTCAGTCTATATTATGTTGATATAATATAGAACCCTTTCATAATGGTAATGGTGTACATATTTAAAAGTTTAACAAAAACCTTTTGCATTTGTTCTAATAAATTGTTCATTTTTCTAAGAAAAAGACTTCTTTGCTTTTCGAGAAAAGTTTGGTTTGAGCAGAGCATGTCTTTAATAGCAAAACATGCATGTGCATTGTGACAAAACAGTGAGTTTTAAAATACATGAAATAGGAATAAACTTGTCAGAATTTCTGTTAATTGTTGATAAGTCATATTTAGAATGTTTGTAAGCATGATTTCAATGATTTGATCTTGATCTTGATGATTTGCATTAGTCATCATTCATGGTGCTTGTTTTTTTTATCTGGGGACAAAGCTTTTTTTCTTCAAATATTAAAATCAGGCGCGGATCCAGCCATTTTTAAAAGGGAGGGTTCCCAACCCAGAGTAAAGGGGGGTTCCAACTATATGCTCCCATTCAAATGCATTGATCGGCCCAAAAAAAGGGGGGTTCCAACCCCCGGAACCCCCCCCCCCCCCCCTCCCCCCTGGATCCGCCACTGATTAAAATTATTTTAAAACCTATTTTTCATTAACAACAATAAAAAGATATTTTGTTTGACAGAAGCTTAACATGCTAAATGTTGTACACAATGTTGTATATGTTCCCTAATTTACAATGGAAAACAAAATGTCACTTCCCTTTTGAAACATTTTCATCACCAAAGAATGTTTGTAATGATCATTTTTGTCTTTTATCTGACAGATAAATTAAAATAAGTAAAATTGTTAAAGGCTGTACATTGACCTATGGTTGCTAATTACTGTGTCATTCAGTCTCTTGTGCAGATTTGTTTCATTATCAATCATACCACTTCTTCTTTTTTATATTGTGGGTTCTATTTAAATACAATATCAAATTTTAAGAAATGAAAAAAAATCAAGTGCAGTCCAATTCTGTCTTTACATATATAAATCCGTATAAAATAATCTTTTTTTCAAGAAGTTCTTTCAGAATTACTAATTCCTTTATGAAATGTTTACCATATATCTATTAATATGTTTTAAAAAATGTGCAGTAATTTTATCACTTTTCATTGTTAAACAAACATGATAAATGCAAAATATCAAATTACTTTACATTAAATGGCATGATGGTGTACATTTTTTTTATACAAGTACCTCATATATCCTATTTAAATTTCAATTATAAAAACTTTATACCATAAAACGGAAAAACCTTTGTGCAGGGTTTTGATACAATGACTTAGCTGCACTTTAGAATTTTGTCAGATTTCTTCCTTCCTTGTCTATTACTTAAATTTGTGTTATCAGTCAGAAAACAATCTAATATTGAATGTATTGTACAATGTTGTATGACTGAGTAGAAACATAATTCAGGTTAGATTTATAAGGACTAGTATATTGTTAATTCAAAGTAGGATTTATTATAATTACCGGTACTGTTTGAGTTTCTGAAAGGTATATTCAGATTGTTTTTTTGTGAATAATTGACATTAATTGGAGAATAATTGACCATTTTCTTTAACCATCTGTTAACTGTTCTGAACACATTAACTTCAAATTTATGATAAGCAAATCATATGTCTCTTGAATTATTATAATTTTTTCATTTTCTTTTTATCAAATTGCTGTAAAAAAATATTTTATCTCAATTTTGTAAAATTTCTTCCTTGTGGGTCAGAAATCATTCTTATCTCAGGTGCATTGTTTGAATGTGGCAAAAATATATAAGTCATGTCAGATTGATAACAGCTAAAAATTGATATTTTACTCAACAATAATTCTTTGTTTGTTTAAATGAGTTGAACATGAAAGACAGTAATAGAAAAATATTAATAATGTTATAAGTGCAATACCAATTTTCATGGATTTCGTGGGTTCAATTGAATCACAAATTTATAGGTTTATCAAGTACAAATTTTTAAAGGGCCTAAATGCAGGCTTTAATTAATTTCCAAGAAATGTAATGAAATATCAAGGTAAATATAACTTTCCCTTAATCCACAGAAAAATTTGTATCTAAGAAAATAAATCAATGAATTCAGAGTAAAATGGAGATCACTTGAAAGTTCGGTTTTTCAAAAACTGTTCTTGGTACTGAAAAAATAGCAACCATTTGTCAATTGATGGGATAATGATAATAACCAGCTAAAATATAACATGTATGAAATATAAAATGACAGTGAAGAATGCACTTTTGGTTTAGTTAAAGTGTTTTAAGTATTTAAGCGGAAACAACTTATTGAGAAACATTATTGTAAGTGCTACTCACTACCAACATCTTGAAAATTGAACAATATCTACATTTTTTTGGAGACCGCTGAATTTAAAACAACACTTAACTGCATCTTTTATTGGTTAAAATGTTTTAGCCATTTAGATCAGAGTCTTCAAGACAAAGTATACAAAATGATGGCATCAGATATGTGACATCATAATCATGATAATTATCTATTTTTCATAATGCCCCAACTATAATAGTAGAAGGGAATTATGTTTTTTTATGGCCCCGCAATTAAGTTGTCGGTGCCATATAGTTTATCCTTGTCCGTCTTTCTGAAATTCCATAATTCTGTAATTCTGTCATTCCACAACAAACCATTATACAGAGTTTTTTTCTAAATGCCTTCAGATATTGGGCTGATTTTTGGTATGTAAGTTAACCATGATGAGATGCAGATCAAGTTTAAGTTTAGTTGCTCCACTAATTTTTGCTGAAATTACAGGCTTTGGACTTTGAGAAATCGTTGAAAATCACAGTTATACGGACTTTTTTTCTAAATGCCTTCAGATATTGGGCTGATTTTTGATATGTGAGTTAACTATGATGAGTTACAGATCAAGTGTAAGTTTCATTCCGCTCCCCTTATTTTTGCCGAAATTAAGGGCTTTGGACTTTGAGAAATTGTTGAAAATCACAGTTAAATACGGAGTTTTTTTCTAAACGCTTACAGATATTGGGCTGATTTTTAGTATGTGAGTTAACCATAATTAGTTATAGGTCAAGCTTAAGTTTCATTCCGCCCCCCTAATTTTCGCTGAAAATATCATTTAGATTCCTTCAGAAAATGCAGTTTTCGAGTTACCTCCCCTTAAAATGCAAAAGAATCCTAGTCATTTGCATATAATTTTTTTTTTTATAGTATACCAATAACTGTCCCTCCCTCTTTACTACGATCAACTGAAAGCTGTTTGGTGGTTTAAAGACTGAATTTTAATTTTAAAATATACATTGAAATATTGCTACAACATAATACAGGAGGTCCGAGTACACAGTTATTTCGTAGTGCATTTCTTTTAGACAATAAATGAAAATTTAAAAAATCCCACCTGCGCTTTCTCAATAATATTTTTACAGTGTGTTGTACTACTTTTGGGACAAATTATATCAAAATTATAGAAAACTTCATCAGCTCTAACTCAAAATATGGACAATTTTGTGTTAAGGGGGTCTTGAAATCTTTTGACAGCTTCCAAAGTGCTAATTTTTGACCCTTTTCAGCTGGACCTAATCACTACTTTACATTAATATTTATGACCCAAATTTTTTTACAGTGTCATTTCACCCCCCAACTTGCTATATGAGGCATAAAACATGGAGAAATAAATTTGGAAGGGGTATAACAAAAATTGGCAAGTAACACACTGTCCACACTAAGGACTATATTCGTGGACAACGAAAATCAAAGGACGATAACTGTGTACTCGGACCTAGAGGGGATCTGTAATAATGCAACCTTTATTGAATTTGTTAGCAACCCAATAATTAACATGGGAGTTGTCATTTAGATGACACAATACATTATTACAGTTGTTCATGACAGAACTAACATTGTCTGTTGTTGGGGGTTGTGATGCAAGTTCCCATTTCCTTATTACATGTTGTATATGATAAGATATAAAGAATATATAAGATCTCGATTGAGTAAGATTGCCAATTGCAATGTGACAATAACATGCTTTTACCAAATCTAAAAGGCAGGGATGTAAGCAACTATAGATTATTAATATACCTAAGTATGTATTTAATTTATAAAATTATAGGTTTACATTTTAAAAGAAATAATGTCAGTTAAAAGTTTCAAAATCTGTTTACTAGGTATGGACTATTTACTGGAAGCAAACATTTCCCCCATTAAAATACTATTAAAAGGTTAATAGTTTCAATAACTATTAAATGGAAGCAAACATTTACCCTTATTTTCTGTATTATAAAAATACTTATTTTCTGGCTTATCAAACATTGCTATTATCCAGGTGATAGCCAAAAAAGTAAGAGTACTGGTATACATGTACTATAATACCTATAATATTTTTAAAGTTTCTCTTTTTAAGATAAGAATTCATTTTGAAGATAATGAAAGAGGTGCTTATTATTAAAAGAATCCAGTAAAGGTATATAATTTGACATTGTATTTTTTTAATAAACTTGAGAATTCAGTACATTTGTTTAATCATGACCATAATCATGATAAACTATCATTTATTTATAAATGGAATGTGATGGTAAGACCATTATCTTATAGTATAAACAAAACATTTTTTTCACTTAATGAATCCCATAGACTTGTGTTGCACCTTTTGTGTTTTCTCATAAAGTACTGCCTATTTTCTTTATCTTATAATGCACAGTATTATTGAGAAAGTTGAATAATTTTTACAGAAATTTTTTTTCATGGATTTGTTCCACGTTTTGACAACCATGAAAGAGGTGATTCTCCTCAAAACAATCCAGTATATAATTTGACATTGAATCTTTATCAAATAAACTTGAAAATTTAGTACATTTGTTAAATCATGTTTAGAATAATGATGAACATGGTCCAACATGTGATTGTCATGTGATTGTCTTGTCAATTAATGATGTACATTTTACAGGTGTTATAATGACAAGTTGTTGTAATTCATTCTAAATTAAAATTCTACTTTCATAATGCATAAAGACTCAATCATCTAAAGTGTTACACTATGATAAATGCAATACATTAATAGTATTGTACTTACAAAGGTTATGGCGAAGGATTTAAAGTACATATATATACTTAGATGTAATTTGAGCTATTTAATTGTTAATGTTGGGTTATATCCTCACAGATAAGTCTACAACACAGGTTTAAAGGTAGACATTATGTAAACATGATAAATGAGACTTTTCCATATAGTACATGTGATGTCATTTTTCAGATATTCAGAATTTGTGACTCCTTAAAAAAAATCTTACGATTAAACCTGTTCGTAAGTCATTCTTAAATTATATGTGTACTGTATGACTTACAAGTATTTTTACTCTAAAGATTTTTTTGTGAAAAGAGTTACAGTTTTACATGTATACAAAATTTTTTATCAAAATCCGAATTATCATCAAAATATGTTTACTTGGCCTTAAATTATTTTGAGGAATATTCAACGAAGGATTTTATCATTTATTTTTACTACTTCAGCTTATTTTTATATTAGAAAACTTGAAAGGTTAATAAATATTTAGACCAGGTGGCATACATTTCATTTACCACTTGTTTGCTCATTTTTCTAATATCTGAAAAAAAATACACAAATAAAAACTAGATACCAGGTAAACATAGATATAGGAAGATGTGGTGTGAGTGCCAATGAGACAACTCTCCATCCAAATAACAATTTAAAAAAAAGTAAACCATTATAGGTCAATGTACGGCCTTCAACACAGAGCCTTGGCTCACACCGAACAACAAGCTTTAAAGGGCCCCAAAATTACTAGTGTAAAACCATTCAAATGGGAAAACCAACGGTCTAATGCTTATTTATACCAGGATGTCGTTAAATGTCATTTAATTTCCTGTATTTATTATGCTTTTTCACAAAATAAGGTCAAATTAAAAAAAAAACATCTTCCTAAATGATTTAGATCTATCTTTGTGCATTAATCATCATATCTTTGTGTGCAGAGGGTTATACCTGTCAAGTTCATTTTCACTGATTAAACCGAAATTCTCAAATTTGGTTATACCATACTAAAATGTATATCAAATTAATAAGAAGTTCAAAATAAACAACTAACAATGCATGGACTTGTTATAATGTATCAGCATTTCTTGTGGATTGTTAAACTTGACACTATCTAATTAACCATCAAGAAGACCATCAAAGACTGCCATATAACCTGATTAAAACATAAATATAAACAGACAAATTAGCACATGCATTTGTACGATGATAATTTGTCTAGGTCATAAAAAACATGTTGATCATCCCTTTCTTTGTATAAAAATCCTTATTATTGTGAGTTGATTTCTTCCTGTTTGTTTCCTGTTTACACTTTTTTATGTTGACATAATTTTCTTTTTGTTAATGAACATGCGTAGAACAAGGGTAATTTATTTTCTTTTAGAATTTTGGGTCTTCAGTTATGTCAGTACTCTTCAACTTCATACTTTATTTTGCTTTTTTTTTTTTTTTAAACTTTTTTGTTTTAGAAGTGAGTCTTTTGTAGAGTAAAAACACATCTAGTCTCAAAATGCTTAACCTTCTATCCATTAAGTTTAAATAAAGCTGAAGTTAAAGAAAAGGTAAAATGAATACAGATTCAAATAAGATCGAATAATTGACTTGCAAGACAAGGTATTAGCTATGTTTTTGAGAGCTTAGAGTATATTTTCACCAAATTGTACCAATTGACAGCTAATAGTGAAATATTATTTTAATATTCACTTTTATAAATATTTGAGAAAAAATAATCTGATTTGCTTTTGTTTGTCTAAATCATAGCTTTTGCCCTTTAAATAAGATACTTCTAACCAGGGTAACACCCTTGTGGGTGCATAATATACTTACTGTTTGTTTATTACAAATGTATTGCACTAATGTTCTTGATATGAATGAGCAGCTGAGACATTGAATATGTTTAAATGTATTTTTCAGAATGTGAACTAGCAGAATGCCATCAAATCACAGATACTCCAGTGTTCCGTTAGATGACCAGTTTGATGAGGAGTTTATTGATCAAGAAAGACAACTCCATCAAAATGACGAACAAGAAAATCATGAAACCCAAAATGAAAGTGATAGCACAGTACGATACTGTTGTAAAATACCAAACTTGAAAACATGTCGCTGCAACTACTGCTCAAAATGTTCCAAAACCTCAAAAATAATTATTGCCATAGTGATACTGGTTGTATTTAATGGATTCTGTATAGGTCTTGGCTGTTTAAGTGTCTTTGTATTAAAACCGGGTCCAGTTTTAGATAAATCTTACCATGCATTTTCAATTCCAAATCATGTAGCCTCAATGAATTATGATTCTTTTAAACTGGCTGCCAAAAACAGTGTGATGGGTTCCAGTTTCTATAGTTCTATGGAACGTGCTATTTTAAACTTGAAACGACCAAAGCGTGACGCTACTTCAAACTTGAAAAGACAAAAACGTGACATTTACAATTATAACCTACAATGGAAAATACAGTGGAAAATGCAGGTCGTTTTCTTAGCTGAAGGGGATGAAGACAAAAATATATTTACAAAAGAACGATTGGAATTTATTCATGGAATAGAACAAAGGATAATGAATCATACTAAATTTAAAGAGTTTTGTTTTAAAAATCATCTTATTACTGACCCTGCACTTAAAGGGATACATGACTGTGCGCCATTAAATTCCCTAATGCAGTATTTTTATCCCACTATTGATGGAAGTAACAACACACATTTCGATGGTTTAGGATCTGAGTTAGCAGATATAGAAAGTACAATCAGATTTGCCATGTCCACGTCAGACCATTTCTATTATTTTGTGGACCAAAACATCAACAAAACACATCGTAAGAGTAGGCTGTTGAGGACTGAAGTTTTATTTGGATCACCAATAAAAGGTTTGTGAAATTTCAGTATTTTGTTTGGTACAAATAGTTTAAGTGGGAGAGGGACATGACCTCAGATTCCGGATTCTTTTCGTAAGAAATTCCTTAACTGAATTCATAGTTAACATAACATCCTCTCAATTTTACTGCCTGACAGAGGGCTCAACAAGCATGACAAGTGTTGGATGTCATGGGTTTGAACCCCAACCAGGTCAAACCATAGACTAAAATTGCTATTTGCTGCTTCTTTGCTTAGCATGCAGCATTATGAAGTAAAACTAGTCGCCAAGGAGTTGGTATAATGTGTTCTGAAAGAGTGACATGTTTTTTTTTTAGGACTTTGTGAACTAACACCATTAGAAATCCGGCTCAGTGTAACAGTTTAGTTCACTGCAGGGTTAATATTCTTTACTGTTAATACATTAACATATTCTTGTCCTGCATTACGGTGTGCATTTAATTTTCTGCTGGAGATGAAACAGCCATTCATCATCTTAATTTTCAACCTGTACAACATGTTCATAAATGCCAATTTAACAGAATTATAAAATAAGTTAAAAAATGATAAAAATGAATAGATAAATAAAATTTGGGAAAATTGGGAATATGTCAAAGGGACAACAACTTGACCAAAGAGCAGAAAACAGCCAAATGTGTATGTTTATAATTAATAAACACTGTTTGAGAATTTACCAAAATCTTTTATTGTTTAGGATACAATTCACCATATGAAAGGAAGGATGAACAATCTGACAAGTTCAAAGATTTTGTTTTGTCATACGTGGAAATGTTATCTAAGGCTTCTAATGAGTAAGTAGACACAATGTTACTTGTAAGAATGGTTATTTAGGAAAGTGGTAAATATTTAGTTAGCTGCGGATTCATTATTATTTGTTGGATACCAATTTTCGTGGAATTTGTTGGTATAGGTAAACCATGTTCATTGAAAGACAAAGTTTCTAAACGCTTTATAAAGGAGTAAGTTCGGTAAGGGCCATATTTGGCCCCAATTATAAAGTTCATAGTTACAAGACAATAAATGCTTTAAATTGCCTTAAAGACATGTGAGAAAGTTAAACAGAACTGTTTTTGTGAAAATTTAATTCTAACACGTTGATTTTTACATCCCAAAAAGGTCAAGATAAGGGATTTTTGTGAAATTTGACAAAATCAGCTGGATTTCAACCAAATAAAGGACGAGGAAACATAGAGCGCAGGCGTCGACAAGCTTAATATTCAAATAAGACATGTGAAATGTCTTCACAAACATTATTTTAAACGATCTTTGTTGTCGACGTATGCGCTCTATGTTTCCTGTCCAATAATCTATGGAAATTAACCCATTTTCATTGATTTTTTCGTCAAAAATCAATATGAGTAGAACTTGTGACGTCATAATGAAACGCAGAAACGTGAAATTTTCAATAAAATGGCTTATATCCTATCTAGTTAATGTATTAGCTATAATTTATCGTGATATTGGTAAATAAATCCGAATTTGAAATTTACGCTAAAAATGGGGGCCATTTTAGGACCTTATCGAACATACTCCTTTAGCAAAATTTGAAATTAAATGGCCTCAAACATGCAAGTTTTCCTTCATTCACGAAAATTGGTACCGACTACCCACGAAAATAAAGGAATCTACAGTATTAGATAACAAAGGATTTAAGACACACAAGACAACAATCCAATTTCTGAATACACAAATTGTCCTGAATGTGCATGAAATATTTGCAGATGGACATTAAGAAACCAACTATCAATCAATCATTAATACACATGGAAAGAATCAGATATCAGCGTTTGCCTCTCCTATTTTCAAGATTTGATTAAGTTTGCAAGTTATATTTTTTGTTTATTAGTGCAGAAAACAAATTTTCATATTACGTCATATATTAAATTGCTTTGAACACATTAAAAAAAATATACACACACCAAATCTAAACATATATTTCTATAGCATCTTCAGCAAAAGTACTAGAATTTAATGAAAAAAGTAGTCTGTGGTCAAAGCCTTTTAACCTAAGTCAAAGATCATTTATTTAAACAATGTGTGAATTTGATGACAAAATTGGCAAGTTAAATGTTTGTTATTTGTTGAATTTTAATCATATGATCTTTTTATGTTTTTAAATGCAAAATGAATTTATATTTTCAGAAAAGTGACGATTTTATATGGAGGTAATGAGATATTCGACTATGAAGTTAACAGTGTATTTTGGAATGATGTCAAACTGGCATCCTTCAGCTTGGCGGCCATCTTTATCTTCATGCTAATCCTGACATCATTTTCTGTATGGTTGACTTTCTTTGGATTATGCAGTATTCTCCTCTGTTTCCCGTTAGCTGTGTTTTTCTACCACACAGTATTTAGTGTAGCAGCCTTTGGGATACTAAATGGAGTGGCCGCTTTTGTAATTATTGGCATTGGTAAGATAGAAAGGGAATAGTCTTTTCCAACTTATGATAATTGAAGTTTAATAACCCTCAGCTTAGCCATGAAAATTTACAAATATATACATATATATATATATATATCTTCAGTACTATATTTCTTGCATTGCCTTAAAAATATCCATCTTTCTAATGCCAGTTTTATAGGAACCAGTAGGGGTAGGTCAAAGATATTTGGTTTGCAGTATGAGCATAGGCACATCTCATTTCCATACTGGCTGGCCACTCCTCATGGTTCATTGACTTTGAATGATTTGCATTCTAGTTGACAAGTATTTCCATTTTAGTTACAACATTTGCATTATACTATCAAAATTATATAAAGGAGAGACATTTCTTGGTGTCAAATTTTAAGAAGAAGCCTGTTTTTATGTTTCTGGTTGTTTGAATAAAAATTACCTTACATTACATTTCTAAATTGAAAGTATAGGAACTTTTAATTTGTGTATGCTGCAAAATGTGTCATGTAACATTGGTTTAAATGTCAAAGTAAGATTGTCTGATTTGTATTAATTTCCCTATTTACTACTACAGGGTGTTTAATGACCTAAACTACCCAGGAGAGTCTTGCACTGTTTTTTTTCCTATGAAAACAAATAGTTGTATATATCATCAATAATTTTTCATTAAAAGGTGTTTTTATCTCTTACTTAGGGGACTGGTTTTGGTATAATGAAATGTCTGATTTTTATACGACCGCAAAATTTGAAAAATTTTTCGTCGTATATTGCTATCACGTTGGCGTCGGCGTCGTCGTCGTCGTCGTCGTCGTCGTCCGGCGTCCGAATACTTTTAGTTTTCGCACTCTAACTTTAGTAAAAGTGAATGGAAATCTATGAAATTTTAACACAAGGTTTATGACCACAAAAGGAAGGTTGGTATTGATTTTGGGAGTTTTGGTCCTAACATTTTAGGAATTAGGGGCCAAAAAGGGCCCAAATAAGCATTTTCTT
The DNA here is from genome assembly GCF_963676685.1 of Mytilus edulis. Lineage (NCBI taxonomy): Eukaryota > Metazoa > Mollusca > Bivalvia > Mytilida > Mytilidae > Mytilus > Mytilus edulis. Next base: position 33,844,497 of record NC_092356.1, read on the forward strand.
GGTTTTCGCACTATAACTTTAGTTTAAGTGAATAGAAATCTATGAAATTTTGACACAAGGTTTATGACCACAAAAGGAAGGTTGGGATTGATTTTGGGGGTTTTGGTTCCAACAGTTTAGGAATTAAGGGCCAAAAAAGGGCCCAAATAAGCATTATTCTTGGTTTTCGCACAATAACTTTAGTATAAGTAAATAGAAATCAATGAAATTTTAGCACAAGGTTTATGACCACAAAAGGAAGGTTGGGATTGATTTTTGGAGTTGAGGTCACAACAGTTTATGAATTAGGGGCCAAAAAGGGGCCCTATTAAGCATTATTTTTGGTTTTTGCACCATAACTTTAGTATAAGTAAATAGAAATCTATGAAATTTAAACACAAGGTTTATGACCATAAAAGGAAGGTTGGGTTTGATTTTGGGAGTTTTGGTCCTAACAGTTTAGGAATAAGGGGCCCAAAGGGTCCAAAATTGAACTTTGTGTGATTTCATCAAAAATTGAATAATTGGGGTTCTTTGATATGCCGAATCTAACTATGTATGTAGATTCTTAATTTTTGGTCCCGTTTTCAAATTGGTCTACATTAAGGTCCAAAGGGTCCAAAATTAAACTTAGTTTGATTTTAACAAAAATTGAATCCTTGGGGTTCTTTGATATGCTGAATTTAAAAATGTACTTAGATTTTTAATTATTGGCCTAGTTTTCAAGTTGGTCCAAATGGGGGTCCAAAATTAAACTTTGTTTGATTTCTTCAAAAATTGAATAAATGGGTTCTTTGATATGCCAAATCTAACTGTGTATGTAGATTCTTAATTTTTGGTCCAGTTTTCAAATTGGTCTACATTAAGGTCCAAAGGGTCCAAAATTAAACTAAGTTTGATTTTAACAAAAATTAAATTCTTGGGCTTATTTGATATGCTTTATCTAAATATGTACTTTGATTTTTGATAATGGGCCCAGTTTTCAAGTTGGTCCAAATCAGGATTCCATATCAAGTATTGTGCAATAGCAAGAAATTTTGAATTGCACAGTATTGCACAATAGCAAGAAATATCTAATTGCACAATATTGTGCAATAGCAATTAATTTTCAATTGGAGTTATCTTTCTTTGTATAGAATAGTAGTTGATAATATATGTTGGAAATTTGCCAGACATGACTATGATGTCATTTTCTATTTTTATTTGCCAATAACTTTATGTAAATAACTTCATTGGAAATTTGCCAATATAAAATGTTGCTGATGAAGCTTTTTTCCTTATCTTATCTAAAATGTTTTAGATAATGTATGTTGGAAATTTGCCAGACATGACTATGATGTCATTTTCTATTTTTATTTGCCAATAACTTTATGTAAATAACTTCATTGGAAATTTGCCAATATAAAATGTTGCTGATGAAGTTTTTTTTATTGTTTTATACAATAAACAATGTATATTCACTTTTACTACCAACCAATCTTTACCATTCAGTGATAACAAGCACTTTATTTTACATTTTAATATTTTATGATGTATTTAAAAGAGTAGTTATTGTTGCAAACTCCATTAGAAATTTGAATTGATATCAGTTTTGGAAAAAGGGAAACGGGGATGTGAAAAAAGGGGGGGGGGTTAAATTTTTCTCATTTCAGATTTCATAAATAAAAAGAAAATTTCTTCAAACATTTTTTTGAGAGGATTAATATTCAACAGCATAGTGAATTGCTCAAAGGCAAAAAAAAACTTTTAAGTTCATTAGACCACATTCATTCTGTGTCAGAAACCTATGCTGTGTCAACTATTTAATTTTAGATTTAAATAAGAAGAAATCTTTAATTGATTTGTAAAATCTTGACATTTGTTTTGTGTAAAAAAAACCATGTAATGTCAAAAATTTGATCACAATCCAAATTCAGAGCTGTATCATGCTTGAATGTTTTGTCCATACTTGCTCCAACTGTTCAGGGTTCGACCTCTGCGGTCGTATAAAGCTGCGCCCTGCGGAGCACCTGGTTCATTTTATAATCTATCTGGAAAAGTTCAGTTGTTTCCATATATATATGAAATGATCAGATAATTTTAAAATGTGTTTCAAACCTGAAAAAAGGCTACATACATTTCATTTGGTAATTGTTCAGGTTTTAAACAGAGTAAATATTTTCCTTTTGTACAGAGAAATTATCAAACAATGAAATTTAGAAACCTCATGAAATGTTAAAATCACAAAAATTAGAAAACCCATGAAATGTTTAAATCACAAAAATTAGAAACCCCATGAAATGTTATATCACAAAAATTAGAAACCCCATGAAATGTTATATCACAAAAATTAGAAACCCCATGAAATGTTATATCACAAAAATTAGAAACCCCATGAAATGTTAAAATCACAAAAATTAGAAACCCCATGAAATGCTATATCACAAAAATTAGAAACCCCATGAAATGCTATATCACAAAAATTAGAAACCCCATGAAATGTTGATATCAAAAAAGTTGGTCATCAGGTGCAAAAAGCATCAATTTTGACGATTTTTCATCCTTTCCCTTGACCCAGAAGACCCAGGGATGCTGGTAAAGGTATCCAGCTGTAGCCTGCATGTAGAGTGGACCCCAGTTAACAAATTGACCCCAATAGTTGTTAGGTGGGAAAGAATCTGATCTTGGTTTAGCAGTCTACAGAAGGTCATTTGGACCAAAAATACGGAATTTCACGATTTTTTCCGATTTTTTACTTCAAATGGACCCGAAACCGGAAGTAATCGTTTCCTATGCGTATTTCAATGATAATAATGATCAGTAGTTATATGGCCGTGGGTTTGGACTATTTTTTGCAAGTTTGCCTCTGAACTTCCTGTGTAAGACACAGATGTGAGGCCCACCCCTCCAGAAAACCGCCGATTTCAATTTTCCAAGTCTGTATTTGTGCGCAAAATTTAACTTATTCATGAGAAACATGAATATGGATAGCCTCAGGTTGACGGAATATGCATAACTTTTACAATAAGTATCATAAAGTGGACTTCTAAAAGTATGAAACACCATTGGAGCCAAATAATGGTGGTCTGGGTACGCCTGTCATACGACAGTCACCGCATGGTAAGAGTTAATATCACAAAACTAATTATTTGCTGAATACTGTAAATTCAGAAATTTTTATGTTAATTTATTATTGCGATTTTGTCAAACACAGACTGAAATGCGATTTTAATTTTTGCAATGTTCAGAAAAATCCAGTTTGTTTCATATAAAAAAATTCACAGAATGCGAGTTTAAATTGGGATTATAACCCTGTCACTTTTTTGCAATTTTAATGGAAGCTCCTTAATTTCTTAAATTGATGATTTACAAACACTGTAAATCTACAAAAACGAGTACCCTACTGGCTATAACCACTGTCGCCTGAATTTTAGTGATATATGTATGAACAAAATTTTTTAAAAATACTGTTATATGTATAATATTATACTTATAACAGTATTTTAAAAAAAAAAATTCATACATGTATCACTTAAATTCAAGCGACTGTGCTATAAAGAATCTATATTAAACTTTTCAAGACAATGGACATTCTCATTATAATTCATTTAAATAATCAAACTTTCCGTTTGTAGGTGTGGATGATGTGTTTGTTTTTATCAACATATATCGCCAGGCTACCAATATGAAGACACCGGAAGCCAGAATCAAACATACACTAATAACAGCTGGGAAAGCTACGTTCTTTACTTCATTCACAACAGCTGCAGCTTTTGCTGCAAACACTGCATCTTCTGTAAGTTTTCTTATTACAGTGAAACTTGCCTGAATGAGGGCAACAGTAGTTTACCCATGTTTAAATCTTTTAAATTCATTAGAATGAAATAAATCAATGTAACAATCAGACATTTAGGGAAATGCATACTATACATAAGGAGCCAGACCAGGTGTGTTGTCCAAGATACAGTCCTGCGATGCAAGCATCACCCGCAAATTGGCTGCAATGCAAATTTACAGCTAGTCAAAATAATACAATCATTGAAATTACAAATTAGACGATTATATTGGTATCCTAAGATCTAAGACTGTGAAAACATGGTGCCAGTCCAAGTGTAAACACCTACCCTATTTAGAATTTTATTGAATTATGAAGTATTTGGTATAAACAGACTAAGGTTCTGAAGAAAATTTATTGCTTCTTCAGACTCTTTTATTAGCATCTTATGATTCTTGGTAGATTGTGAATTATACTTTAAATATCTTTCCTAACTATAAATTTTGGTAAACCATTTAAACTATAAATAATGCTTGTTTTTCCTGAATATTATGATGGACAGTTGCAATTACAATGTACCAGAACTATATGAGTTTTTGAAACAGTTTCAAAATCATAGAAAAAGACTTTTATATCCTAAATTTGTAGTTTGAGAAATATGTGTGAATCAAAGGAAATGGTATTCTTAGACTTAAATACCAGTACATAATTTTTTGAGGTGCCAGAAGGCCAAAAGTTTGGTGATTTGGAATTAAATGTAACACATTTCATTATAGTTTGTTAACAGTCTTGATTATATATTTTCAGATTCCAGCAGTGCACCAGTTTGGATTGTTTATGTCCCTGATTGTTTCTTGTTGTTGGGTAACAGTTCTAGTAGTTATGCCTCCAGCATTGTATATTTGGGGTGTTGGAATACAAAGATGGGAAGAACACATTCTCTCAAAGTATGTATTATCTTTAAGTTGTTAACTTATGACTAAAAAATTACATCTCTATCCAAAAATAGAATTTACTGTGGAGTCATTTATTTTCATGGGTATCAATTTTTGTAGATTGCTGAAAATTTGCATATTCGTGGATATTTGATTTCGTGGTTTCCCCAAAATCTGTATACAAAGTCTATTGAATAAATGTATTTGTTGAATATTTGAATTTGTGGTTCTACTGTACCCTCGAAACCAATAGAAATTGAAATTCAACGAATGATAATGAATCCACAGTATACAATACAGTTGTACATGTTTTTTTCACATTTGATTTAAAAAAATATTATTTTAAATAACTTCATTAAAAAGGTTGAGCGACACGAACCACACCAAAAACTATGGGTGATTTTTGGGTGCTCCTGAAGGGTAAGCCATGTGGCATCTGTCTTTATTACTTGTTCAAGGTTTCAACTTATAAGTAATAACAACATGTACATACCTTTAATAGATATGCCTGATTAGTAAAAAAATTATTGACAATAAATGTAAATTCATTTTTTACTTTTGTAAAATGTTTTACTCACTAATTTTACGTTTATTCTTTTTCTCTGTTATTTGCTTTAAAATGCACCAATCAAATGAAAATATACATTTGATATTTTGATTAAAATACATATCCATACAGATTTGGTTCATATTTTCTTTCAATGACATGATATATGTCAATTCATTTATTTTTATGGATTGAAAAAAAAAAAAAGAGTGGATATTTGACTTTGACATTTTTCCTTGTCTGCAGACAAGGTTATAGAAAGTTTGTTCTTTGTTGAACTTTTAAGTTCAAATTGTCGGTTTACCTTAACCAACGAAATCCTTGAATATTTGTATCAAACAAATAAAAATGAATCCACTGAATACTATCAGTGTTGTTATAAAACAGACTATTTAGAAAAATAAGAACTGTTGAAATCCTAATATAGATTCTACCCAATGTCAATATAAGTTTTGTTATAAATTTAAAGTATGAATATTTTACTTTTTAGAATTTGCACAAAATGTAAGTTCAAAGTTCGAAGCTTGCCAAATGACATTGTGGACTTTGTTGGTGGTAAAACTTCTGAAGGGGAATTACAAGTAGGAAGAAACCTCCCAACAACAGATGAGGAAGAAGAAGATGATGTACAGCTTCTTTCATTAGATGATCCTATGGAATATTATATTGGTAATGCATCTTAGTTAACAGTTTTCTTCAAATACAATATTATTATTATAAAGGTGTAATACCACCATTGATTTTTACCTATTAGTCTTTGTTAAATTGGCACTTTTAAAAAAATCGTACAGTATTTACCTTTATTTCAACCAAAGAAATACTTTGCATGTGTAAAGTTCAATCCTTTCCAGTGATACAGTGAAAATTTCACACTACATTTCATTGCATATAAGAAAGTAACCACCGCCGAGGGTAGACAACCCAATTTTTACACTGTTATTTACTGGTTACCTGCTTTGGTAACTATGTAACCTTAACGTTCCAAAATATTTTATAAGACCATCAAATAAAAAAAGAATGATGCTTTCAGACACTCAACATACATATTTACGACTCAGAAAAATTTAAGTGCATTGAAATGCAGGGTTAATTTTCTACAACTGTCAAATTCAAGGGAATATTTTTTTAGGCCTACTTTCGTATGCAACCGGATGTGACGTACCATGATTTGGTGGTATTACACCTAAAAGCTGTTAGACTAACAAACAAGGAAGATTTATATAAATTTTTATCAAAGCAGTTGATAATGAGATATGATAAACTAAATCTTTTAGAAGGTTGTATACAATAAGAGGAGGTGATATGATTGCCAATGAGACACTCTCCACCAGAGACCAAATGACATAAAAATTAGCAACTATAGGTTAAACAAATAAAAATAATATTCAAAAAACCTATTGCAGTGTTTAAGAACATATCTAAAGGAGTAAGTTCGGTAAGGGCCATATTTGGCCCCAATTATAAAGTTCATAGTTACAAGACAATAAATGCTTTTAGTTGCCTTAAAGACATGTGAGAAAGTTAAACAGAACTGTTTTTGTCAAAGTTTAATTCTAACACGTTGATTTTTACATCCCAAAAAGGTCAAGATAAGGGATTTTTGTGAAATTTGACAAAATCAGCTGGATTTCAACCAAATAAAGGACCAGGAAACATAGAGCGCAGGCGTCGACAAGCTTAATATTCAAATAAGACATGTGAAATGTCTTCACAAACATTATTTTAAAAGATCTTTGTTGTCGACGTATGCGCTCTATGTTTCCTGTCCAATAATCTATGAAAATTTACCCATTTTCATTGATTTTTTCGTGAAAAATCAATATGAGTACAACTTGTGACGTCATAATGAAACGCAGAAACGTGAAATTTTCAATAAAATGGTTTATATCCTATCTAGTCAATGTATTAGCTATAATTTATCGTGATATTGTTAAACAAATCCGAATTTGAAATTTAAGCTAAAAAAGGGGGCCATTTATGGACCTTATCGAACATACTCCTTTATGGGCCTGATACACCACATCATAGTTAAACCTAGGTTGTGCTATCTTTTTAAAAAAATCTTTTTTACAGGTACAGCCAAACATTTCTGAAATTGATAGAATAATAAAAAAAAAACTTTGTATTTACAGAACGCTATGGAGCAGATGAAGATGATGAGGTCCTTCTGATACCAGACAATACTCTCCATCGCCAAGGAGCACCACCAAACAGTGCAAACCAGGTTAAAGAATCTTCATTGATACAGTTACTACAGATAGCTCTGTATCATTATGTGGCATTGCCTGTGATTAGGTTCAGAAGAGTTTTCATTGGTTAGTATCATAGAGAGGGAAATAATTCAATAATTTGTTTTATAAATAAAATCAAGAAAATATTGCAGCTCCTGAAGTTTAACTTTAAATAAGAGTAAGGAACAAGAAAAATCACAAATATAAAACCTAATGAGTAGGTTTGGTATAGAAATAGCAAAACCTAATGTCTGAAGAAATAAACCATTTTACAGTCAGTGGGTATATAGGTGGAGACTGATAGCACTTTAACGAGGGACTTAAAGGGGGACAGGGTATTGAAGGTGCAAGAAAAACACAAATATAAAACCTAATGAGTAGGTTTGGTATAGAAATAGCAAAACCTAATGTTTGAAGAAATAAACCATTTTACAGTCAGTGGGTGTATAGGTGGAGACTGATAGCACTTTAACGAGGGACTTAAAGGGGGACAGGGTATTGAAGATGCAAGAAAATAATATGCTAAAAGTTACCTTTATATTAGCAGTTTAAACACACACAATTTGTACATATATTTTGGTTGATGGCAGAGAAAATGTATTAACAATAGATTAGTACAAAAATGTCCAAAACTGTTCCAATCAAAGAAAAATGTTATGAATAGAGTTACTGTGGATTATGAAATACATATTATATTTACTAGACACCTAATGAGCAACTCTTTTTATTTATTAGTTTTATAAAGTTTCAGATGAAAATAAAAAAAAAATGGAATAAAAAAATTATATTTTTTTTATATCTGTTTTGCAGGATTCTCTGTACTAATCATGATAGCATCCATAGTTTTAATCACACGACTTCATCCCTCGACTAAACCACCACAGATATTCCGTGAAGATACAAACCTCCAAATGCTATTGGATCTGAAATCTAGTATGGGTGTTATTGACGAGATATCTTGCTCTCAGTGTTCTGCTATAAATGATGTAAGTCTTATTACTAGAATTCATGAAATTATTATACTGCAATGCTTAAAATCTTTCCACCTCAACTGATAATTCCATCACACTTTTCTCAGGTGCTGATAAGCGGAATCACTTTAAATATTTCAGCAGCTGGAAGGAGCTTTTCAGATTTGTTGGACGGAAACAGATTTTTTGCTGGTTTCATTCTGTAGAATCAAGTGTAGTAGCTTTTTAAACAACTACCATGTTTTACAGTCATTGCAATTGGTTTTACAGCCAATTTCAATGAGTGTGTAGACAAAGGTATTATCTTTGGTTAGCTTGCTTGCTAGCTGAACCATGAAGTCATTGTTAGGTTAGGCAAACTACTCTCATTAAAGAGTAGACTAGTCCGACAGGTAACCAATCTATCTGTCTGTAGGACTAAGCTACTTCGAAAGGAGGGTAGTATACCTTAACTTACAATAACTTCATGATTCACCTAACAAGCAAACTAACTAAAGATATTACCTTTAGCTACACACTCATTAAAATCGGCTGTAATAGGAAATACAATTTGTAAAGAGTGTCTGTAGCATTAAATTTCTGCACTATTGTATGAATTGCTGCTAATTTTTCTATAAGTTCACTTCAATGTTACAGTTAATTCAGACTGAAATGCAATAACTTCTGTAAATTCAGAAATGATTGCGTGCATTTATTATTGTGATTTTGTCATTTAGACTATAATGCAATTTTAATTTTTGGAATATTCAGAAAAATCCTGTTTGATTCATATAAAAAAATTCAAAATGCAAGTTTTAACAATTGCTACCTGTCGCATTTTTTCGCAACAATAAAAATATCACAATGATTTCTGAATTTACAGTATAATGTATCACGACTGATTAAATCAAACAGATTTTTTTACTCTCAATGATTTACTGACAAATACGGAAAAGCTACTTTAATAAAAGAATATTGATTTCTCCATCATCATGTGAATACTGCAAAATAGCTTTACCCTTCAGTCACAGAAGTGCTTTCGCCAAATTTAGATGTGGTGTTGCTCCCCTAAGGATTGAAACAGGGAGATATGAAAATATTGTTTTAGAAAACAGAGTGTGCCATATATGTGACGTTTTTATTGAAGATGAAGCACATGTTTTATTAAGATGTCCTCTTTATGACGATTTTAGAAACCATTTATGTTATGTTGCTGAAACTTTTAATGATAATTTCAATACTTTAGATGATAACCAAAAGTTAGTGTTTTTATTCTCAGATGTAAATATGATACGTGTGTGTGCCAAAACCTGTCATTTGATTTTAAAAAGGCGTAGAAATTTTATATATATTGTAAATAGTATTTTATTTCATATTGTGTATTATATCTATGCATTTTAATAGTCTCTTATAATTCTGTATAGAATGGATCTCATTTTATTTAGTGTTATTTTACAATGTATAAAGATTGATTGTACTTGTTGAGAGATGAGACTTTTAAAATAAAACATTGAATTGAATTGTGAACATGAAAAAAAATGAAACTAAAATTAATGTAATCCATCACACTTCAGCAGTACTTTAAATGCACTTTAGGGTTGCCTTCATTAAGATAGCGTCACAATGCCACCATCACATTTTAGCATAACCTGAACACAAATCAGCGTTTAACCAATACATTTCAGTGTAATCGTTGAGGTTTGACGTTCCATCACAGTTGAAAGTCCTACGGTTCTTTGATAAAGCCCAATTTAGAAATCTCAGTTAATTTACTTTGTTTCTTAAATGATTATAAAAAGAGAGAAAACAGTTTCCTATTATTCTTTTTCATTTTTTTTTTTTAGTAAATCAAATTCTTTCCATTTTCTATATATTAACATGAAATTGTTGCATTTAAAAAGAAGATATGTTTGTAAATTTCAAGAACATACATTTTATTGCAGGTTCACAAGCATAATAAATACAAGCCAACCACTAACAATGGACATTTACCTAATCCAAAAGATGATCATCAACATGTGGTCCCTATGGCTACTACACTAAGACCAAAGCATGTAAATCCTATGACAACACCCAGACCAATGTCTTATAGTAAGTATTTTGTCATAAGATATGTGGGATATTGCATAGTATCAGGGCCACAAATATTTTGTTAAGCATATAGGCTCAATTTATGGGCTACAGTGTAGTATTAAGGCCACAAATTTTTAACTTAGCATAGGCTAAATTTATGGGAAACAGTGCAATATCAAGGCCACAAATATTTTAACTTATCATAGGCTTAATTAATGAGATATAGAGTAGTATAGGGGTCACAAGTATTTAGATAAGCATAGGCTTAATTTTATGAGATATAGTGCAGTATCAGGGTCACAAATATTTAGGTAAGCATAGGCTGAATTTATGAGATTATCATAAAGTACAGTTTCATGGCCTCAAATATTTAGTTAAGCATATGCTTATATTATGAGATATCATATAAAAGTTTCAGGGGCTCAAATATTTAGTTAATCATAGGCTTAATTTAATGAAATATAGCACAATATTATAGTCACAAATATTTAGTTTAGCATAGGCTTAATTAATGGGATATAGCACAATATCAGGGTCACAAATATATTTTTAATATAGGCTTTATTTTACAAATTTTTTTATGGAACATAGCACAATATCAGGGTCACAAATATTTTTTTTTTAGAAAAGGTTTACTTTATTTGATATATCACAACTTCAATGTCACAAGTATTTAGTTTAATAGCATAGTCTTAATTTATGAAATATAACACAATATCAGGATCACAAATATTTTATTTAGAAATGGTTTATTTTATGTAATATGGTGCCTGTGCCACAAATACTGAGTTGAGAATTGACTTAAATTATTTATTGGATATGGTGCACTTCACAGACCTTTAAGATAGTTTTCACCAAAAGAATATAATATATATGATTCTTTAAAAAAGGAAAACAACACTTTAAATATTTCATATATCCAAAGTGTTTTCTGGATTTTGCTAAAAGCCCAATATTTGAAAGCCATAATGCATTAGAAACTAAACAGTTGATATATAGAGAATAATACATGGCAAAATCCGTATCATATGTCGTATCATCCCGAGACATCAATATCAGCCCAAGGGCCTTTAGGCCCGAGGGATGATATTGGTGGAGGGTGATACGGCATGTGATACGGATTTTGCCATGTATTATACGCTTTATCATATATTTCAACAGAAGAGTATTATATTATATGAACTGTTTTCTGATCCATAGCACTGGGTTACCTTCAGTTCTACTTTTGTCTTGTTTGAAAGGCCGTAAAAGAACTGCTCAATTACTTATCCGAAGCACCTGGGTTACCTTACAATTTGCGTGCTGTTGTTTTAAAAATATTTTGTTTATTATTGTATTAATTTGTGTGTTTTTTATTTTTCATAGTTGCATTTAGTGTGCCAAAAAATATGAAAACTTGACGTTCGTGACGTCACATACAATGTGAAAACTCGACGTTCGTGACGTCACATACCAAACAATGACGTCATTCAAAAAATTTACCTATTTTGAGGAAAATTTTTCTTAAGAAAAAAAACACCAAAACTGACTGTTATGTAAAAAAAAAAAAAAAAAAAAAAAAGTAGGGGTGTGATAAAGGGTATGCGATAAAGAATAGGGGTGTGATAAAGGGTATGCGATAAAGGGTGCGCATCAAAGTTGCGCGATATGGATTAAACAGCAGGCTATTTATCACATATGCAAAACTACTGTATTCACTACTAAACATATGATAAATGATTTTACATGTATCCTTCATAACTCTGTTAAATTGTATAGAAGGGGTATACATCTTGAAACGCAGTAATAACAAGTATTGATTTTCAAATACTGTTATCCCATAAGATTTCCAAAAGTAAATTTTTTTAAATTTCAGAACCTCCAGAGTTTGACATGAGACCAAGCAATCAGTCAGTCTTAGCTGGTCGAAACATGTACTTTTATTGTTCTGTGAAAGGATATCCAGCCCCTTCTCTGAGCTGGGAAAAAGATGGTCAAAGAATAACAAGAGGAGAAGTGAAACAAAGGCACATAATATTAAAAGAGGAAGGAATATTAAAGTTAGATGGTGTACAAAAGACAGACCAGGGGATATACACGTGCATAGCATCTAATGAGAGAGGAGTAATAAGGGCATCAGCTAGTTTGACTGTTAATGGTATGGTTAGATTTAAATAATAGGGATACAGAAATAAGAAGTTTTTGAAACCATCCATATTAAAATGTTATTGAAAATAACACTAGAAAAAGCAAAAGAAAAAAATGAATTCCTAAAAGGCTAAGGATGTTTAAGAATCAAAACAGCTGTCAAAGAGCATTATGACCAGAAGAACTTAAACTTTTGTTAAATCCATCTTAGATTAACATATATGGAAGACCAGTCTAAGCTTTTTCTTAAGGAAGTTCGCTTGTCATGTTTTGGAATTATTGTCAGATTTTCAGAATCCTCTGGTTTTATCCATTTGAATGCCTTAGAAAAAAAATTGCCCATTGACCGCCATTTTTCTTTTTATAAATCTTTTACATGTATCATTATAAGCCATCTGTAAAAGTCTTATAAAATCGTTGTTATTTTTTCATAGTTTTTGAGCACCTTAACTTGTCAATGGTAAAGCTATGAAAAATCAAAAGAGAACATTTTCCCGCCAAATTTTCAATAGCTTGTATCTTGAAAACAAGCACATTGACCTATACTATTTTTTTGCTCTTTTGGTTCCTATAATAATCCCCTATCAATATATACTAGTGTTATGAAAAGCTTGTTATTTTGAAACTGAGTAGTGAACTTCTTTATTATTGCGATTTTTGAAGACTGAAAAAAAATGTGAGATTAATTATTGCACTTTTCAGGAAAAGCTTTGTGCATATTTATGTGTCAGAATATGAGTTCTTATATTGATTATCATCCAGGTGCATTATTCACATTAATGAAAACCTTGCAATATTTTTGAATTTACAGCATTCGATCAACACCAATTATACCATATATATAAATGAAAAGTTACATTGTATATTTGTATTTTCAGGTTCATCAACAGCAATGATATTTCCAGCAACAAAACTACCTCCACCTATAGCTAAAACTTCAGTAGCTACCCCTAAGTCAGTACCAGAGAATTTTGACATGTGTAAGAAAGCTGATTGTACCAAGACCAAAGATCGACCCATGCTAGAGACAGGAGCCACAGTTTATGTAGTGTTTGGTATATCTGGCCTTGACCAAAGTGGTATAGAACCTGGTCATGTCATGCAGAAAGATAAGGTATTCTTTTATCAAAAAAATGAAAGGGGAGATAACTGAAAAGATTTATCATGTGAGGTCATTTTTCATCATGTTGAATCGTTCTATGAGAGAAAAATTACACATGCAGCATTCTGAGTTATTTGTACTTTAAATCTATTTACTGTAGATCAGCTTATTTTAGAATAATTTATATTCTGGATGTAACACATATTGTGATAGACAGAAAGTTTGTCTATCACCTCATAGAGATAATTTTGTCATGTGAAGTGATGTCACTAACATTTTTTCTATTGTCCTACTAGAAAAAGATGTAGAAATTTAATAAAAAGAAGAATATATGGTATGAATGCCAATGAGAGACTTTATTATTTAGCAGGTGAGCAACTATAGGTCACTGTACAGCGTTTTTAACAATTAGTAAAATCCATACCACTTGTGGCAGATTCCATGTAAGAAATGGAAATGTCTGTCAAAATGAATAAATAGATAAAAATAATAATTACTGTTATTTGAAACATAATCTGTGAATGTTTTGATGAATAATTATGTTAGATGAAATTATAAAAATAATTTTTGGATATGATTGTTTCTGTTTAAAGTAGAAATGATTAAAACAAGTTGAAAAAATGCAAAAAATTTGACAGAATTAACTCCCATTTTTTTACACAATGTTTATGTGTCACAATGCTTTATGTTGACACTTGTATACTGGTATTTAATAGTGTAGTCAGGTTATTCAAACATCCCTGTTCCCAAATCTGTTACTTTTTTTAGTCAAAAACATTTGTGATATATATTTTTTTCACTTTCAAATATCTTGCTTTATAGCTCAGTGTCTGTCAATAAATCTTATGTCAGGAACATCGCTGTAAAATCTTTCAAAATCATTGTTGGTTCCAATTTATGCCAGTTAAAACTGTAAATCATGCTGTGCATAAGAAAAAACACATGTTGATTCTTTTATTTAACTTTATTCAAGCAATAGTTTAAACTTATATGTTTCCTACATAAGATCTGTCAAACTTGTTTTCTTATGTCTGAAACATTTGAATGTGCTAACAGTTAAAATTATTTGACCTGAGGTGAAATCTTGTTAGATGTTAGGCTGCAGTATTTTCCAGGAGTTTTAAAAATGACTTTCAACTAGGATTTGATTTCCAATGTCAGTAAAAAAAAACCAAATATATATTGTCTGTCAAAATATCTTATGTATGAAAAATCTTATGTCAGAATCAAGTCTGTCAAAATCTTATGTCAGAAACTCAATTTGTCTGTCAAATCTTATGTATGAAAAAATAAAGTCTGTCAAATCTTATGTATGAAAAAATAAAGTCTGTCAAATCTTATGTATGAAAAAAATAAAGTCTGTCAAATCTTATGTATGAAAAAATAAAGTCTGTCAAATCTTATGTCAGAAATAATAAAGTCTGTCAAATCTTATGTCAGAAACAATAAAGTCTGTCAAATCTTATGTCAGAAAAAAATAAAGTCTGTCAAATCTTATGTCAGAAACATAACATTTAAGGCTTCGTTTATTCAAAAAGGATGATGCTCATAATTTTTTTTTTGGTCAAATTGTCTTTATCTTTATTAGTAAAGCATGTATTTAAAAACAGAAGTTCATTGCTTATGATTTATGTCTAACATGCTTATGGGAGTTGTTTCACTTTCTTATATGGAATCTGCCTTTAAACCCCATAGCAAGCTATAAAGGCCCTAAATTGAAAAAGGTAACACTTCAAACAAGAAAACAAACAGCCTGAATTATGAAAAAAAAATTACTAGCTCCTGACTTTGGACAGGCAGATACAGGATGTGGGAGGGTTAAACATGTTTGCAGGCAAACATTTTTAAAAATTGTTTCACAGTTATCTCATATTGATAATATTGAAGCAGAAATTGAACAATACTTTTTGGGTAATTCAATAATTAGGCATTTAAGATTCGAACAAGGACAATATTTTTCAAACTTTTTGGTTTTTGATATCTTTAATTTAACTTATGGTTACAAAAATGAATGTTATTTTATTTTCAGGGAAAGGTTATATTTGATCCAAGTTTTAAGATGAATTTCAACTTTTCAAGTAGTTATCAGAAGGGGATCTCAACACTCTGTAATATTTGTAAACAAGTATCATCCATGCCAAATCTAGTGAGAAATGGTAGTGCTCAGTGCTTCCCTGATTATATAGCAAGTTAGTATTTGTCTAAATTTTACTACCCATTATTTTGTCTCACCTTGACTAAAATGGCATCTGTCATCATTTTTCATCCACAAATCAGTTTCGTAATGTGAACTTTATAAAATTTTTGTGAAAGTAAGCAAATATAGTCACAGTAAGGCCTTAAACTATGAGCTAAACCCAGACCATAACTATAAATTGCCCCTTCATGACAATATATGTAACAATTCAAACAAGAAAACCAACAGCATAATTACGGTATTGCAAGTGAGTAACCAATGACAACCTCCGAATTACAGGATCCTGGCACATAAGACATATTTGGAAGTGCTAAATCCTCAAATAACAACCTCTGAATTACAGGATCCTGGCACATACCACATCTTTGGGAGTGCTAAATCCTCCAATAACCATAGAAGTGTAAGAGCACAACATACATGTACCAAGCTATAAAAATCTGTTGTCATAAATCGTTTATGAAAAACATTGTGTGCATAATAACATTCAAATGATAAAAAGACTTCTTGTTTGGTTATGTTGGCATTATTTTATATATTTGCTATTCACTATTGATATATTTCACAACAATAAAACATATAGAACCTAAAAATAATATTGTTTTTCAGTGCAATATATACTTAATCGTATCCCAGCGTGCCATGATTTACCTAAGCCTGTAACAGTTTATGGTAGACAAGCACAAGCTCATGTTGTGGGTGGTTTTCAGAACAATTCTCTACAGTGGTGGGCATTTGCTTTTGAATCTGTAAGTATTATCAGTAATGAAAATTGTGTTAGTCAGTTTTAATTGATGGAATTATCCAGAGAGAACCAGTATTTCAAGTGGAAAACTGAAAATTCAAGTGAGTTAAGATTGGAGTGGAATACACCTGCCATGTGTAGGATTCAAATCACAACCTCTTAGACCACTCTGCCACCAAAGCCAGGTTCCAATTGAATACAGATATGAGTTCTATAAAGAGAAA
This sequence comes from Mytilus edulis, assembly GCF_963676685.1. Lineage (NCBI taxonomy): Eukaryota > Metazoa > Mollusca > Bivalvia > Mytilida > Mytilidae > Mytilus > Mytilus edulis. The sequence goes on from NC_092356.1 coordinate 33,861,358, forward strand.
AAATATGAAGTCACAACTTTAGACCTTGATTCTGTTCAAACATGCCTTACTATATTATATGATAACCCTAGCTTATAGTAAGCTATAAAGGCTATGTGATGATAACCCTAGCTTATAGTAAGCTATAAAAGCTATGTGATGATAACCCTAGCTTATAGTAAGCTATAAAGGCTGTGTGATGATAACCCTAGCTTATAGTAAGCTATAAAGGCTATGTGATGATAACCCTATCTTATAGTAAGCTATAAAGGCTATGGGATGATAACCCTAGCTTATAATAAGCTATAAAGGCTATGTAATGATAACCCTAGCTTATAGTAAGCTATAAAGGCTATGGGATGATAACCCTAGCTTATAGTAAGCTATAACATGCCTTACTATATTATAGTTCACCCGATGACCTTAATTCAGAAATAAACAAAAGCTTTAGCTTATATAGTAAGCTATAAAGGCTATGTGATGATAACCCTAGCTTATAGTAAGCTATAAAGGCTATGTGATGATAACTCTAGCTTATAGTAAGCTATAAAGGCTAGGGGATGATAACCCTAGCTTATAGTAAGCTATAAAGGCTATGTAATGATAACCCTAGCTTATAGTAAGCTATAAAGGCTATGGGATGATAACCCTAGCTTATAGTAAGCTATAAAGGCTATGTGATGATAACCCTAGCTTATAGTAAGCTATAAAGGCTATGTGATGATAACATGTAAAACAATTCTAAGAGAAAACCAATGGCCTGATTTTTTCAAATACTTTAAAGGGAGATAACCATAACAACCCTAGGATTAAAGACTTAGAGCTTGAACAAGCACTTAAAGTTCCACAAACATATAAAAAGCTTAAAGTAACTTTCTAAGCATATCAAAAAGTTCTGTAAGAAATACATTTTCACTGTTCAAATTCTAAGACAGGTATTTGGAAGACACTAAAGATAATTTTACATTTTTCAGACAACATCAAAAGATCAATCTTACTTTGAAGCCTACAAGGAGTACTTGAAATGGGAAGAACTGATGAAGAAAATCAAACAGGATTATGAGAGTACACAATTTGTACAGAATGTTTTCCAGACATCACAATTTTGGCCTCAGGTTGGTAACTTATATATGTTTACTAATTTCTTGCACATGAAAATAATGTGCACAATTTATAAGTATAAACTTACCCTTTCCAGAGCACCTGAAATCACCCCCAGTTCTTAGTGGGGTTTGTAATGTTCAGTCTTAGTTTTCTATGTTGTGTTTTGTGTACTAATGTTTGTCTGTTGGTCTTTTTTTACCCACAGGGCTGCCAATTTATTTTCAACAAATGAGTGTTTGAATGTCCCTCTGGTATATTTCATCTCTCTTTTATAAATTTCGTGCATCAGTAGTGATTTTCTGGATTCCCATTAATTGGGAACAATTCCAATACTAGAAAGTTTAAAAGTAAAGGATGTATCTGTACTTGGAATATCTTTATGACTGAAATGAGTCTCTTATGATTAGTTAAATTGAAATTTATCTAAAGTCAACTTTGCCTGAGGTAGTTGGAACTTACTTTCCTAAAAATTATAAATTTATAAACTTGTCAATACTGTTTTGTTTTCACACAAGCTTTTAAAAGTTTTGTTAGTTGTTCATACCTGTCATCCTCTGAAATTGAAAATGCAGGTTCCTACATTCAAGATAAAAATGTCAGGTCATAACGCATACAAACTATTTTCTGGTTTAGTTTTAAGGTGGTACCTAACACTACAGGGAGATAACTCTGTAAAATCAGCTAAACGTTTTAATTACGTTTTGTTGTTAAAGGGATATTAAGCTTCTCAATGATCAAAATGAGTGTTTGTTAAACTGCTATATAACCAGTGTAATTTTTCTGATAAAACGGTTGGTTCAAAATTTTTAAAATTTTTATATTTTTGTCAAAGGGTCAAAGTAAATACTTTGTCAAAATTTTAAGAAAATTAAACGAGCCAAATTAATTTTAGTTAAAGTGTTGGGTACCACCTTAAGAGTTATTTTTATATACTATAACATGTACATGTTCCACTGAGTTTCCTACTTGTTCAAATAGAGCTAATCATGTCTTAACATCAAACAGCAACATTGCTAAAGTCTTTCCTCTCTACTTACATTTGAAAAACAATATAGAAGAAATTCATTATTTAGTTGACTAGATGAGAATACTTATTACTATGCTGCAGGACGTCATATCGGGGCCTTTTATAGCTGACTATGGGGTATGGGCTTTGATCATTGTTGAAGGCTGTACGGTGACCTATAGTTGTTAATTTCTGTGTCATTTTGGTCTTTTGTGGACAGTTGTCTCATTGGCAATCATACCACATCTTCTTTTTTATATTTGAAAGTATTCTCTAGATTACTTTCTGTTTTCAGATTAGTTCCTTGTTTTAGGATTAGTATCTCTTGACCAAACTAGTTTTTGGCTCCCTTATTAGTTCTAGTTTCTGGATTAAATTCAGATTAGTTTCTGGTTCCTAGATTAGATTATAGTTTCTATATATCCGTTTATGATTTTCAGATTAGTTTCTTGTTTCCATATTAGTTTCTCATATCAGGGTTAGTTTCTAGATTTCAGATTAGTTTCTGGTTTCCTCATTGACTCATCCAGTTTGTGACATGAAGTTTTTTCTTATTTTTTAAGTCACAGAAAAGTTACACATACATTTTTCAGCCAAAAACTGTTTCACAAAATTGAATCTGTCAACAAAATGCCTAAGATGACATAGACAGAAAATAAAAAGTACCTATTGCCTTGTTTCATTCATCTTAATTTTGCAAAATTTCATTTTATTAAGAGGGAGATTTAATTTTCTTATTTTCTTATTAAATTTTAGGTAATGATGGAAGTTGTAGCAGTAAACAGTGCCATCTATAGTTTGGTCTTCTCCATGGTGATATGTTTAGTAGCAGTAGCCATCTTTACAAGTCATGTGACTTTATTACTTATTGTATTCATAACCATATTAGGTAAATGTGCTATGATACAGTAGACTTATTGATTTCTGATGCATCTTAATTTCATGACTGTTTTTCACAAGAAATAAGCATATTTATGATTTTATCAATTTTTCATATAACCATCTTTCAATATTATTTCTATCAGAACGAATCCAAAGTCTTCTTTGCAATCATGCCTCATCTCTTTATTTTAAATTAGAATAAACATATGTGGGTGGTTGCATTTTCCTTAGAATTTTGTAAAAAATTTAAATAAAATGATTTTTTTTAATTATAGATGGTTAGGGCATATAGGACATAAAAAGCTGCCTTCCTTTATGGGTTTAAATCTTGAATGCCCTTACAGATAAGTTATGCCCCTTTACAAATGGAAAAACGAAATGCAGAATTGTTCATTTCCATTCTCTAGCTTAAGTATGCCACAACCAAATGTTATGAATTTTATACCCAATGCTTATTTACACATGATACAGATCAAGTTTGAATATTGGTGGCACCATTTTAAATTTAGAGTTACACCCCTTTACAAGTTGAAAAATTGCTGATTTTGGTCTCCATTCTCTAACCTAAAATTACCATCAACCAAAGGTTATGAAACTGACACTTAATGCTGATTACTGCAAAACAAGAGTGATGTCTCTTTAAAATGTTGTATGCAAGTGGGGGCATCATTTGTGTCCCATGAATGCATTCCCCATTTATCTAAAAAAAAAAAAAAAAAATCACATGTAGATAAGGTTAATTAGATATAACAAAAAATCTATACATTATTTAAGAAATAATTCATGACGTCAATGAACTCTGACATCATTGTTCTATGACGTCGGGTAGCTGTTCATATGAAAAAGCATATGACGTGGGAGTGCGATTGGAACAGCCCAAACAATATATTCAAATTTTACCACGGGTGTGTTCTCAAAGCATTTGACGGAAGTCTTGTTAGAATTTAATTTTTATTACAGAAATGACTTGCCTGGTAGCTGGTATATTTTACTAGGCTGGTTTGGAGATGGGAGGAGTAGAGATCTTTACATTATTTTGTTTTTGTTTACAGAAATGATTTGCCTGGTAGCTGGTATATTTTACCTGGCTGGTTGGGAGATGGGAGGAGTAGAAGCTATATCCCTGTCTATACTGGTAGGATCGTCGGTTGACTATTGTGTTCATTTAGTGGAAGGTTTCCTGCTGGCTGGGAAAGCTATTCCTGATAATTTGAAAAATGTAAGTCTTTTTTTTTATCTTCACTTTTTATGCCCCATTTATGGGCATTATGTTTTCTGGTCTGCACCTCCATTCGTTCGTTTGTTTGTCTGTTCGTCCGTGTGTCCCACTGCATGTTAAAGTTTTTGGTCGAGGTAGTGTTTGATGAAGTTGAAGTCCAATCAACTTGAAACTTAGTAAACATGTTTCCTATGATATGATCTTTCTAATTTTAATGCCAAATTAGAGATTTTATCCCATTTTCACGGCCCACTGAACATAGAAAATGATACTGTGGATGGGGCATCCATGTACTTGTGACACATTCTTGTTTGTATTACAGTAGTTCATGTCCTTAGTTGATTGAAAAATGTCACATATTTTTTTTTCCTTGTCATAAATTCACCAAAAAGCACTTTATGTTGTTTTCTTGCCATAAGTCAAACCCATTTCACCAATCCTTTTCAAACTCAAATATATTGTTTCTAATGGCAAATAGAGTTATGCCAATTTTTTTGTGTTATATGCTTGAAAAAAAAATCTATTTAAAATATAGTTTTCTGTCATTTTGACTGCCACTTGTCTATGTAATGTTCTATGGATGGTTTCTTGTCTATGTAGTATTTGGGGTATATTATCATCTTTCTTTCTTGAGCTTAGAGTAAATGGTTATCTTGCAGCATCTTTAATCTCTTCATGAGAGAGTTGCACTAAATTAATATTTTTTAAATGTTCATATTCTGGATTTTTTTTTAATCATCCTTGAGAAAGCAATTTAATTTATAGCTGACTTTGCGGTGTGGGTTATACTCATTGTTGTAGGCAGCATGGTGACTTATAGTTGTTAATTAATATGTCATTTGATCTCTTGGTCTCTTGTGGAGATATATCTCATTGGCAATCATACCATATCTTCTTATTTTTATTCTTCTCATCTTTATTATTGCGTACTTTATTCAAAGAGAGAAATTTAATTCTAGATACAGTTTTGTCACCAGTAGTTTGTCCATCTATATTATATTGTAAAACTATAAATATTATTCCTGTAGAAATTATTCGGCTAAAAAAAAGACTTGATTTTGTTTAATTGTTAAATAATCAATGTAATTAATTTGTAATCACTTGTACGATATTGAACTTAATTGTACTGCTCAAATTTTTGGGCGTCATAATTGACAATAAAAAACTTTGTATTGTATTTGTATTGTATTTGTATTGTATTTGTATTGTATTTGTATTGTATTTGTATTGTATTGTATTGTATCTTAGTCACCCTTTAAGCTATTTATTTTGCATTATGATAAAGATCATATTTTACTTTATCCAGGATCATGCTGGTTCTAGACAGTGGAGAACAAAAGCTGCCATTAGCCATATTGGAGTATCTATATTTAGCAGTGCCATGACAACCATAATTGCTGCAATACCTTTAACCCAGACAACAATATTACCATTTTCCAAATTTGGACAAATTCTTGCCATTAATTCATCTGTATCCATTGTTTACTGCCTGACTATTTGTGCCGCATTTTTAGCATTTATGGGACCAAGTAAATTTGTATGTAAATGGAAATCAACATTGAAAATGACTATCGGTACATGTGTAGTGATAGGTTTATCTGCCCTTGGATTGTTTATCATCAGCAAATGTGGTATTTTCATACCAGGACCAAATGGTGGTGCTTTATTTCCTGAATAATATTTTACTACTGTGGATTCATTAATATGGATACCTATTTTCATTGATTTCGTGGGTAAATGTGAACCATGAAATTAAATATCCACAAACATTTAAGTGTTCCTTAATCCATGAAAATTGGTACCCACGAAAATAAGTGAATCCACAGTATATAAATTGATGCATGTGATAACCTTCTAGCCCATATAGTCAAATTTAAACTTGTGAGTGTGAAATTTTTACAATTTTAGCTGAACTTATTGAGAGTTTTAAATTCTTGATTTGAGGTTTACATGTTATCATAGAAATTTTATAATACGCTGGCAAATCGTGATGTCATTAAGTAGGAGTAATCATAAGCTTACCTCATAATATTTTTTAGGGTAATAGGTTATTGGTTTATTTTTTTTTTTCTATTTTGGACAAATGAAACCGGTAAAATTTTTATTGAAGAAGATCAGTATTAATACATTCCAACGAGTATGAAATGAAATGAACATATTTTTTTGTCGAGCCTGCAACTTTTGTTGCAGAAAGCTCGACATAGGGATAGTGATCCAGCGGCGGCTACGGCGGCGGCAGCTACGGCGGCGGCGGCGTTAGCTAACTTCTTAAAAGCTTTATATTTTAGAAGTTAGAAGACCTGTATGCTTCCTACTTTGTATATAGATGCCTCATGTTACGAACATTCCGTCAGTCACATGTCCAATGTCCTTGACCTCATTTTCATGGTTCAGTGACTACTTGAAAAAAAGTTCAGATTTTTTGTAATGTTAATTTCTCTCTTATTATAAGTAATTGGATAACTATATTTGGTATGTGCGTACCTTGCAAGGTCCTCATGCCCGTCAGACAGTTTTCACTTGACCTCGACCTCATTTCATGGATCAGTGAACAAGGTTAAGTTTTGGTGGTCAAGTCCATATCTCAGATACTATAAGCAATAGGGCTAGTATATTCGGTGTATGGAAGGACTGTAAGGTGTACATGTCCAAATGGCAGGTGTCATTTGACCTTGACCTCATTTTCATGGTTCAGTGGTTATAGTTAAGTTTTTGTGTTTTGGTCTGTTTTTCTTATACTTTATGCAATAGGTCTTCTATATTTGGTGTATGGAATGATTGTAAGGTGTACATGTCTAACTGACAGGTGTCATCTGACCTTGACCTCATTTTCATGGTTCAGTGGTCAAAGTTAAGTTTTTGAGTTTTGGTCTATTTTTCAAATACTTTATGCATTAGGTCAACTATATTTGGTGTATGGAAATATTTCATGATCTATATGTCTGTTACGCAGGTTTTATTTGACCTTGACCTCATTTTCACGGTTCATTGCTAAGTGATAAGTGTTTGTGTTTTGGTCTGTTTTTCTTAATTTATAAGCAATAAGTCAACTATATTTGTTGTATTGAAGAATTGTTAGCTGTACATGTCTGCCTGGCATGGTTCATCTGACCTTGACCTCATTTTCATGGTTCATTGATCAATGTTTTGTTTTCTTGGTTAATGTTGAGTTTATGTGACAGTTGTAACAAAGCTTTATATTTAGGTCTATCAACATAATATCAATGATTAGTAAAGAAGGCGAGACATTTCAGCGTGTGCACTCTTGTTTATGTTTTAATCTTAATTATTCAGTTATTTGAATAAATACAAATGGCTTAAGTGTCTTGATACCTCCAATTATTCATGCTTCCATGTTCTGCATAATTTTAAAGTAGCTCAGTGTTTATTACAAGGTTTTTCCTTTTTGATAAAAAATCTGATGGACATTAATGAACAAAATCTTAAATATGATGTTTGTTTTTAAAATGCTTCATTATCATTTTCCATGACCTATGTGTTTATCAATTTGTTTTCATGTTTTCAATTTATGCAATTATTTTTCACTTATAAGTTTTTTGTTTCAGTCTCAGTACAGCATGATGGTTTAAACTTGTGGATTCTAAAAAACTTTTAATTTTCAGTTTTCTAATGAAACATTTGATCAGATTAATATTTTATATCAAATATAATTTTTTCAACAAACAGTCACATTCATTATTTTATTTGTATAATGCTTATTTCTTGCAAATTGAGAACAGAAAAAAATCATAAATTAATAGATTGTTTCCCTTTTAAATTGATGTTTCAAATTAAGTTTACTTATAAATGATATATATTTTTTTTTATTCACATAATTTTATACTTAAATTGTATGATTTCTTTTAAAAAGAAATGACAAGGGGAGGAAGACAAAGTAGAGGGGCTTTTTAGAATGAGAGGTACTTAATATTTTATTTTTGTTATGCATTGAATTTTATATGGGTATTTACTTTACCTCTTTTTAAAGAATTTTTATCTACATCAATCATATCTTATTAGAAATGCCTCCAAATGTTCCTGGAAAATTCTTTGATAATTTAGTTAATTACAAACCAACACATGATGTGGGTTATTGTGTGGTAGGGTGAAATTTGTGTGAGTGCAAAAAATACCTTGAATTCTTGATTGTGATCTCTAATGTGTGAGAGTTGTCATACAATAATTTTGTGATGTATAATCATTTTGTTTTTATTAAAGACTTATAACAGTATTGTGCATCATATCTTCTGAAAAAATAAAGATCTGAATTGTAGATTTTTTTTACATCAATGACATTTATAGATAAGAAATGTACTATTTCTAATTTTTCTAAACCCTAACATGACTAAATAATAAAGTCACCTATTTTTTTATTTCTGTAAGACCTACCTACATCCTTCAAAAAGAGAATCTTCAGTGCCAATTTTCTAATAGTTGTAGAGTAAGACTTTGTTTTACTTGCTTGCATTTTTTGTAAGTTATTTGAGTTAAACTTGTAAACAATATATACTTAAATTTGATTAGAAGCTAGTAAGACTGAAGTGTACATGTAAACAAGTTAAACTCCACTTGCATATATTGTTTTCATTTGTCTATCTTAATGACATTTGCTTGAGCAAAGCAAATAAGCCAACCAAAGTCTTACTCTACAAGCATTAGGAAATTAGCTCTAAAAATGTTTTTCACTGTTTTCAAACCCAGAATACAATATTTTAATATGTTTAAGTGTGTTTTTTAAGTGAAAGTCTGATACTGATAGAAGGACCAAAGATTTACATAATGCCATGTGTCCATAATATATTTTTGTTTATAGTATATGGATTTTAATGTGTCTAACATACATGTATCTCTTATTATATTTTTAATTTTTTATTCTGAATCTTTGAGTACAGGTAGTTGTTTTTCAATATAAATTTCACTAGCATTTACATATATACTTAAATTTGCAATGTTGATTCTATGGCATGATATGAGGCAGGTGTTACCTATAAACGATGATTAAGTCTGTATTAGTTTTGTGATGTACTTTGGTAATCAATAAAGATGGCAACAAGTACTAGAGTACACTAGGAATCTCTCTCTCTCTCTAAAGATGAAACACTCAATGTGTCAATTTCATGCTCTGATATTGAAAAAAACATTTTTGATGTTTTTCCCTGAACCATATTTAAATTTTTTTCTCCTCATTACATTAAAAGAGACAATCACTAAAGCTGGCCTTGTGATGCAGGATTTTCTCGCTATGTTGAAGAATAATTGATGGCCTTTGACTGTATTTTGCTCTTTTGGTCGGGTAGTTGTCTCTTGGACACATTCCTCATTTCCATTCTCTATTTTACTGTTAATTTTGATAGCAAAATAAGCAGTACAATAGTAAAGCTGTTGCAAATGTTTTCTAAAAAAAGCTCAATTTTAGGATTTGCTAGCTACTCTAGTACTGTCAATTCATTTATTTTAGTGGGTATCAAATTTATTGAATGAGGAACAATTGTTTATTTTCCTGGATATTTTTTTTCATAGTTTTGAATCAGTTTGCTAACAAACCTACAAATTATAACACATGTATTAAGAAAAGATGCTTAATTGTATATATATACGACACGAAAAAAGTCCCAAAATTGTAGTAAATGGTATTTTTGTTTTTCATATGAGCATAATCAAAACATGCTTCTTTGAAAACGCTTGTTTGTAGCTATATATGCATTATGGCAGATATTTTGTGCTAGTTTTCTTTTTATAATACCATTTTCTAATTTATAATGGTTATTATTTCTTAGAATAATTTTATTTTGATGTATTGTTTATTGATAGATATTTATATATATTTTAATAATTCCTACTGTATTGTTTTAATTGACATCACATTGATTGATTGATTTTTTCTTACTGAATGTCCAGTGGCAAATATTTCTTCCATATTCAGGATGATAAAATGATAGTCATAATATGGTGAAATGAATGGAAAATCATGGAAATGGCTTGTGACTTATAGGACACACATTATTTAATAATATTTGCTCCAAATTTCTTGAAAATGGCTAATTTAATTTGTTGTATGGACAATAAACCTTGAGATCACCTCTTATCCTTATATTTTAATGTTTTATTATTTATTTGGCTTTTGCTTATATGCTTGAAGTACGTTTTAGTCAGGAATTAACCTGATAGCAAGCTTATGACATAATATAATTATGATATGAAATAGATGGTTTATTTTACAAATATTTTTTTTAAATGTTTCAATTAGTGTCATGTTTTATTCCTTCAGAATCTTCATATCATGACATTATTTGATCTTACTAATTGTTAGCATCTGAATATTTTCTTGCTGTTTATACATATGCTATACTTTATGGTAAAGTATGTTTGTGAATGTGTTTATATGTCTTGTTAAATAAACAGTTGCTTTTGTTGAATATGTAATTATTTCTCTAGTATATGTTAGAAGATGTGGTATAATTGCGAATGAGACAACTCTACTTCCAAGTTGTAACTTGTAAAAGGAAAACCATTATAGGTCAAAGTAAAGCATTCAACACAGAGCCTTTACTCACACTGATTACTGAATAAAGGGAGAAGTACAGTATACATCAATATAACATGTCCAGTAACACAATATATGAAAGGAAGTCTATAGAGGTATTTCATCTTCATACCTGTCAACATGAAAATGAAAATGCAGGTCATGACCTGTATTGAACTACATTGAAGAAAAATAATCTCAGGTCAGTTAACACAGCCATTTGAACTTCTTGTCTAGGAAGAATTTCAAATGTAAATCAATTATGAAATCAGTCTAAAGGCTTAAGAATCTGGGTAAAACGGGTTCACAGGTATACAGGAAGGAAGTTTTATCTAGCTCTAATTGTATAGTTTTATTGTTGATATTCACCCCATATGTACCAAGTGTAAGATTAGTTTTATTGATATTAAAGAAATTTCTTGGTATTCCTAAACAAAAGATTTTATACACACAGATGATCAAGTATACGTAATGACAAAATTATTTTCATCTATCTGATTGTGTAGGATATAACACAGCTTTTTTCAAAGTTGACAATTTTCTATTAATTGTTTAAAATTTCACAGTGGTATCTTACTTGTTTATTTTCTTTTGACCTTAAAATTATTTATCCCTTATACATTTTATTAACTATGAATTTGCATTCAGGTATCGAAGATCAAATTTATTCGTTCATTGTGTGTTAATTTGCGATTTTTGATTGAGGTAAGCCTTCCAATTGATATTTTATAATGTGTTTTTATACGACCGCAAAAATATTAATTTTTCGTCGTATATTGCTATCACGTTGGCGTCGTCGTCCAAATACTTTTAGTTTTCGCACTCTAACTTTAGTAAAAGTGAATAGAAATCTATGAAATTTTAACACAAGGTTTATTACCACAAAAGGAAGGTTGGGATTGCTTTTGGGAGTTTTGGTCCCAACATTTTAGGAATTAGGGGCCAAAAAGGGCCCAAAAAAAGCATTTTCTTGGTTTTTGCACTATAACTTTAGTTTAAGTAAATAGAAATCTATGAAATTTTGACACAAGGTTTATGACCACAAAAGGAAGGTTGGGATTGATTTTGGGAGTTTTGGTCCCAACAGTTTAGGAATTAGGGGCCAAAAAGGGCCCAAATAAGCATTATTCTTATTTTCGTACAATAACTTTAGTATAAGTAAATAGAAATCAATAAAATTTAAACACAAGGTTTATGAACACTATAGGAAGGTTGGGATTGATTTTGGGAATTAAAATTAAAATAATACAAGACTAACAACGGCTAGAGGCTCCTGACTTGGGACATGTAGATTTTTAATTTTTTGTCCAGTTTTCAAATTGGTCTACATTACAGTCCAAAGGGTCTAAAATTAAACTAAGTTTGATTTTAACAAAAATTGAATTTTTGGGCTTTTTTGATATGCTGAATCTAAACATGTACTTAGATTTTTGATTATGGGCCCAGTTTTCAAGTTGGTTCAAATCAGGATCCAAAATTATTATATTAAGTATTGTGCAATAGCAAGAAATTTTCAATTGCACAGTATTCAGCAATAGCAAGAAATCTTCAATTGCACAGTATTGTGCAATAGCAAGAAATTTTCAATTGCACAGTATTGCGCAATAGCAAGAAATCTTCAATTGCACAGTATTGTGCAATAGCAAATATTTTCAATTGCACAGTATTGCGCAATAGCAAGAAATATCTAATTGCACAATATTGTGCAATAGCAAGAAATTTTCAATTGGAGTTATCTTTCTTTGTCCAGAATAGTAGTTGAATCAACTTAAATCATTGTTTTATACAATATACAATGTATTTACTTTTACTACCAACTGATAAATTAAATCAATCTTTACCATTCAGTGATAACAAACACTTTATTTTACATTTTAATATTTTATGATGTATTTAAATGAGTAGTTATTGTTGCAAACTCCTTTAGGAATTTGAATTGAGATCAGTTTTGGAAAAAGGAAAAGGGGGATGTGAAATAAAAATGGGGGGGGGGGGGGGGGTAAATTTTTCTCATTTCAGATTTCATAAATAAAAAGAAAGTTTCTTCAAACATTTTTTTGGGAGGATTAATATTCAACAGCATAGTGAATTGCTCAAAAGCAAAACAAATATTTTAAGTTCATTAGGCCACATTCATTCTGTGGCAGAGACCTATGCTGTGTCAACTATTTAATCACAATCCAAATTTAGAGCTGAATCCAGCTTGAATGTTGTGTCCATACTTGCCCCAACCGTTCAGGATTCAACCTCTGCGGTCGTATAAAGCTGCGCCCTGTGGAACATCTGGTTTCGTTTGGGCTTGTATCATATTTTCCCTCCGGTTTATATGATCCGTTCATCCTATATTATTGACGCTTAAAATTCAAGAGTCTATCTTAAAATGAGGGTGCATTTTATATGGCCTTCCAAATACCGTTTCGATCCCTAACACCACTGAAGAGACATTTATTGTCGAAATCCGGATCTGGTGTACAACAAAAATATTAACACCTTATGTTTGTGGCATAACATCGTGGCCACAAGTTACTTGTTTTCTGTTTAGTATTAAATTTATATTAAGATCCATTTGGTTACATCTTGTGATCAATGTTATTTGGCAATCGCCAATGGCAGTCAGCAGGGTTAAAGAACATCAATTGTTCGACCTGTTAGTCAAATGGGTTTTGTTTAAATATACTTCTTATCTTTTTTGGTCTTTTGGAAAATGTTGTTTGTGTTGTATTTAGACCCTTCTACAACGAAATTTGTTTTACATGCACACGTATAAAAATTGCGGTTTTTATCCAACGCAATCATAGGTTTGAACATAGTTTTCAATTTAGACTCGTTTATATTTTTTCGTCTGAGCTTGTATCATATTTTCCCTCCGGTTTATATGATCCGTTCATCCTATATTATTGACTCTTCAAATTCAAGAGTCTATCTTAAAATGAGGGTACATTTTATATTGCCTTCCAAATACCGTTTCGATCCCTAACATCACTGAAGAGACATTTATTGTCGAAATACGGATCTGGTGTACAAAAAAATATTAACACCTTATGTTTGTGGCATAACATCGTGACCACAAGTTACTTGTTTTCTGTTTAGTATTAAATTGATATTAAGATCCATTTGGTTACATCTTGTGATCAATGTTATTTGGCAATCGCCAATGGCAGTCAGCAGGGTTAAAGAACATCAGTTGTTCGACCTGTTAGTCAAATGGGTTTTGTTTAAATATACTTCTTATCTTTTTTGGTCTTTTGGAAAATGTTGTTTGTGTTGTATTTAGACCCTTCTACAACGAAATTTGTTTTTCATGCACACGTATAAAAATTGCAGTTTTTGTTTTAGGTTTGAACGTAGTTTTCAATTTAGACTCGTATATAAATATATAACTCGTCTAAACATCAACCCAACAATGTTAGATCTGTAAATTTGCTTTTGCAAATATTTTGTTCTTCCCTCGCCGGGATTCGAAATCATGCTACTGAGATATCGTGACACCAAATCGCCTGCATTGCATCCGACATACTAGACCACTCGACCATCTTGGCTACACAAAAATAAAGCTTTTGGTGGCCGGGTGTTACCTTTCCTCGTCAGTTTTATTCTAGCATCCTAATACAGTACATGATATATAAATCATGAAGATGGAATAGTTACAGATCAGCTGAAATATCTATATTAAAGGATCCTACAAATATATTTGAAGGATTAATAAAAAAAATCGTAAGGGTTCCGCGGAACCCATTGTCTCGCACACTTTTGCTGTTAATCGCACACTTAATACAAATGAGGAAAAAAATCAATAAAAATATTCCTCTTGATACTATCTTTTGATTGTAAGAAACTTCTGTCCAAGTTTGGTAAAAATCCAGGATAGTTTATATGAATCCTATAAATGTTTTAAAAACTTTAATTGTATATTGTATGTAATGTTAACTGGAAGAAAAATTTATTAGTATAAAATATGGAAAAAAAGGATTGTTTTTTTTTTTACAAAATTTGCTTCTGTATACTATATTATACTCATAAACAAGCTTATGTCCAAGTTTTGTACAAATCCAGGATAGTTTAAGAACGTTATTGAATTTTAAATTTTTTTATCCAACGAGTGAATGTAATGTTTCCTGGCAGAAAAAAACTAAGTCCATTTATAAGTAAAATAAGAAAAAAATGGCATTTTGTTTTTACAAAATTTACTTCTGGATACTATCTTCTGAACACAAACAAGCTTCTTTCCAAGTTCGGTAGAAATCCAGGATCGTTTAAGAAAGTTATTAAAACTTATTAAATACTTAAACCACAGACAACGCCATGGGTCAACAAAGAAAAAGAAAAACAATAGTACACAAGACACAACATAGAAAACTAAAGACTGAGCAACAAGAACTCTACAATACACTAACTTAAAGGGTGATCTTAAATGCTAAATCTCAACATGCAAAATATTTATAACACGCTCAATTCGAGTGTGGGATATCAGGGTTTTACCCCTTACCGGGACAAACCGAAGACGAAACAATTGGTATTTGATGCTTCAAGAAGTAAGATCATATGCCTGTCAGATCGGAGTAAGTATAATGTGTTTGGGACAGGTGATATGTCTTGCTGTGGTTTACTGTATTGTATAATAGTAAGCTAAAACTCTGCTTCAGACTGTCGGTCTAGTTCAAGGTACATATATTTATAACTTAATATATTTTTATACTGTTATGTATTTTTATATATACTTTTGGATGTTGTCATACATTTTTAAAGACCCAGATGCATCTCAACGAGTTCTAAGTGGATACACAATTTCATCAATATCCAAAAATCTCACATGATAATGTACATTTTACCATAATAAAAAAATTAACAAAACGTTTATCTTTTTACCAATAAAAGATTCGAAATAATATTAAAAAATAGTATTTATATTCATCTTATGATGCGAGGCAGAAGTTACAGAAGTAACCGTATTTTAAGAAATCATGAATATGATCACTACATAGTTTGTGTAAGCTGTGCTACTTGATTGTCTATATGATGTACTGCAAATCATATAATTTTTACACATTATCCAATATCATTTTTAAATCTTCGTTTCCTTGTATAGCTTGCATGATTGCCTTAAAACCATCCGATTTAAATATATATCTTTTAAATGCTTTTAAAAATCTTAAAGTGCAATTTATATAACCTATTGCATCATCCATAAGTTCAAACGCTTTCATTAGAAGTACATTGGATGTAAATGAAGATATAATATTTGTCGATTTATCGCATTCTTTTTCTAAGATCTTTTTAAGCATTTGTAAGGCAGATTGTGTTTCAAGCGAGTTTCCATGTTTACGACCATTCAAAAATTTAAGAAAAAAGAAAAAGGTACACGATTGAATTCCTCCAACGATTCCTGCGTTAGGAATGTCTGCAGATAAAAATGGATAACTTTCATTCATGAAACTTTTATAATCTAAATCAAAAACTCTTGAACTTTCATATCTCATCCTTTTGATAAATGATCCACTGTATACCATTCTCTTGAATTTTGATATTTCTCTGAACGATTGCATGTTAACATCGTTTTTTACGAAGTGATTTTTCAACGATAAGTAGTTCGATGACAGCTGTAATATACATGACATTTCATGATACCTCTTTGTGGAGTAAAAAAAAGCTGCAAGAATTAACCAGCCAGACTCGGTTTCGAAAACAGTATTTAACAAAATGCGAGATAAACATTCTTTGTTATCGACATAGCTTTGCATGTTTTTACGATTTGCAATATCCAGAAACGCTATTATATTCTTATTCTCTTTTAGAAACATTAAAATAAGTATTTTTCTTGCAGAATTTGGTAGATGCTTATTGACCATTCTATAAATAATACATGCAGATAAACTGTCTCTACATCCGTCCAATAAAGATATCATAAAACTGCCGAAAGTTTTAAGGGACAACATCACTCCGTCAAATTCACTTAAACGATGGTGGGGCTTTCTTCGAATAATTATTGGAAGGTTACAAAAATTGCGTAATGACGGAGCTGAAAACATGTTTTTCCAAATTGCATGTATATTCATTTTTTCAAAAAATAACGAAAGATCTGCTAGGTCGTCATGAGAGAGTTTCCCATCAATCATGTTATGGTCAGGAATGAAATAGTTTGGAAAATAACCACAAACAATCCAATAATGAAGACGACGAATGCATAAAAGAAAACAGTGCATTAGATTTTGGGGAATCCAATTCAAATTTTCATCTTCTTCTAATATCCAAAAAAGCACAGTTTTCATAAAATAGGAGCATAACTTATTGTTAAGTTTGTTATCACTATTTACAATTTCCTTTACCCAGATTTTCAGCAACACATAACAAAGTAATTGAGTGTGATTAAATGAATGAATCAATAGTTTTTCGGAAATGGAAAAAGAAAATCGCCATTCAAAAGGATTGCCTTCGCTGCATGATGACTTGCTTCCAACGGGTACTAATAAGCATCCTTGTGAAACTATTTTCGAAATGATATCCTGTGACGGCCATCCAGAAGGCCTAAATCTTAACAACCATGATTTTGCTACCGTTGGCCATGAATGACACTTTAAACAATTCAAAACGTCAAGATCGACCAGAAACGAACTCGAAATACATGGTCCATGAGTTTTATAAGTGTGGTCTATAAGTGCTATTTCGCTTACGGTAAGCATAAAAAAATCACTGTTGGAAATAAGATGTCCATAATCAGTTAGTGTTGGAGAAAGTGGAAAAGATGAACTATCTGCTTTCTTCAATAATGCAAAACCTGGTAACGCATTCTCTGTATCAAGCAATAGAATGTCTTCTTTGTCTTTAGGCTTATCTTCATAAACTTCCCATGAGTTCCACAGTATCATCAAATCAAAATCGCTTCCTGGAAGGTCCAAACCTTCAGCCTTGCTTCCACTGCTAATCAATTCATACTGGGTTTCATTGGAGATGTCATCGTGAAGTTTGTAATACAATCGTCTGTAATTGACAATGTTTTTTGAACCAACTATTTCTTCACATAAGTATTCGTATAGTCTAAGCGAGACAGTCTCCAGTTTTTCTTCATTTTGCATCTTTGTACAAACCTTTGAAATAAAAATATTCATTCAATTTCTTTTTAAACTCACAAGTTGAGAATATACTAACAATGCCATTAAAAAAACCACGAAAATGACCAAAAGACAAATAATAGTATACAAAGCACAACATGGAAAACTAAAAACTGAGCAACAGGAACCCCTTCCAAAATGTGGGGGTTATCTCAGATGCTCAGGAAGGAAAGCGAATCCTGTTTCACATGTTCATCGGTCGTTTTGTTTACTATGTAAAAACATATCAACTGATCATTTGAACAAAAATAAACTAATGAAGTAAAATTTGAATTTTAAAGAAGTTATGATACCGGTATTATAAACCGCATCCAGCATCATCAGGATGCAAAACAATACTGTTAACAAAAACACTTCAACCACCTAAAAGTTGGTATGCCTTAGAGTGCTTAGTGTTGATTTGTTAAACTAAAAGGGTTTTGTTATTGCTTTTTGAGAAAATTTAAACATATGTTATTCATTTAATAAAGTTAATAGTAGTATGCAGGTGTTCAAAAGTCATAAGTCGATTTAGAGAAAACCAATCCTGGTTACAAAACAAAACCGTGGGAAACATAAAACATTACAATATGAAAAGGATTGAGCAACAGGTACAGTCGATTACAGATTTCGCCATACATTTGATTTTTTTTATTGATATTCATATACATTTAAACACATTTCAAGGTCAATGCCTAATTGCATTTTTCACCTCTAATATATCTCAATTTGATCATCACAATCATTTCCCCTAATTATTATAACTTTATTTAAGCAGAAATTACATCCATAAAAGGACCAAAGGCATGACAATTACATGTAATAACAACAACATTATGATGATCATCATTTATTTTACATATTAGAAAGAAATGGAAATTCTATCTTACTTTTGAGATATAGCTTTTCATATGTGACGTAATTTTTCTGCTGTTTCAGAAATTTCATATATTCAAATGTGAAGTAATTTGTATTGCCTTTTCACCATCGTATGTGACGTAATTTTTAATGCATTTTCACCATTTATGTGACGTCATTTTCATAATTTACTGCGTTGAGGCCTCGACTGAGTCGGGTGTGTCTATTCTGTGTTGGTTATGCACTATGTATTCGTGTTTGTTTTATGTAATGAGTTAATACTTCAGTTTCATTATGTATATCTGTTATATTCATTTGATAACATTTACTGTTTGCAATAGCATTAATTGTTCTAAATAATAAGGATGTTCTTATCCCAAGCATAAAAACTTAGCCGTATTTGACACAACCTTTTTCAACTTTTGATCTTCAGTGCTATTCAACTTTGTACTTTTTTTCGCTTTCGATCTTTTATATCTGGGGGTCACTGGTGAGTCTTGTGCGGACGAGGCGCGTTTTTGTCGTATTAAATTTTAAACCTGATGCTTTTTGTTATTCATTAATCATGTGTTTATTTGTCTAATATATTCTCCTATTTATTTGTATTGTAGTCCTGTAATATTATGTTGTCATTTCTATGTTATATTTAACATTAAAGTGCGAGGTTTGGCATGCCACAAAACCAGGTTCAACCCACCATTTTTTCCTTTAAAAATGTCCTGTACCAAGTCAGGAATATGGCCATTGTTATATTATAGTTCGTTTCTGTGTGTGTTACAATTTAACGTTGCGTCGTTTGTTTTCTCTTATTTTTGAGTGTAAATTGACATTGCGATAAGACGTGTCACGGTACTTGTCTATCCCAAATTCATGTATTTGGTTTTGATGTTATATTTGTTATTCTCGTGGGATTTTGTCTGATCCTTTAGGAGAACAACAACACAACACTACAATGTAACACAGAAACGGACCAAGCATAAATTATAGTATATATTATATATGTAGTGTTGTGTTGTTGTTCTCCTCTTATATTTATGCGTTTCCCTCAATTTTAGTTTGTTACCCCGATTTTGTTTTTTGTCCATGGATTTATGAGTTTGAACAGCGGTATACTACTGTTGCCTTTATTCATCATCCATAACTTTGCACTTATTACAAAGTCTTTGAGGACATGGACTATTTTTAATATTTTTCAGTTTCAATAGTAAGGGAATGTTTTCTTGTATCAAGATTAGGGTATGTCAATAGAGGTATTAGAGAAAATCTGAACAAATGAATATAAATGCGCTCATGCAATAAGGATTATTAGTAAGGTTTTTGTCATAGTTATGTACAAACCTGAAGTGAACAACTAATTTATGAAGTTTTGGTTGTATATATTATAATTCCACTGCATTCGCAAAACAATCCGTAGTTTCAGTTTCATATCAAAGCTTTAAAACGTCAAGCAATTCAAATGATTTTATCTTAATATTTTAATAGTATAACTATCTAGTCAAATACGTAATGTACAATCTGATAAAACTGTTTGTTTAGCGAGATTATAGTACGTTTAATAAAATTATCATCTGGTGTCCATGATTATAACCGTTTTTAAAATAAATTGAATGAAAATCAATTATCATAAGATATAAATGATTGAAACTGTGTTGTGTATTGAATAATCAAACAGTTTCTATACTGCAACACACATGTATAACATACAAGTGGAAAACACTGAGAACTTATTGTTTCAAACAGTTCCGAATCTGAACTTTGTATACTTTTTTCAATCGGAAATGAAATATACAATATATCAAATCCAACAGTGTTTTACTTGAAAGGATGATTCGATATATGTTGGACGTTCTTATCACAGATGTTGGAGTTTTTGAACCTTGTATTAAAAATGTGTCATTTTAGGGGCATCATTGAAATTTTTAATGAATAAAAAAAGGCCAAAAGATAGTTTGTGTAATCCTTTCATATATGTAATTCCTCTTAGGATCATTGAAAACCAAACACATTTCAATAAATTGGCGTGTGTTTTTTGTGTGCATTTCATGGTTTCTTTTGTTCTATTGTTATCCTCTTTGAGTTGATGTTTTCCCTCATTTTTAGTTTGTCGTAACTCGGATTTGTTTTCTCTCAATCGATTTATGACTTTGGAACAGCGGTATTCTGCTGTTGCCTTTATTTACAACAATGCCATTTATACAACTTCAACATCGCGGTTCAAATCTTAAATCGTTAAAAGATAACAACATAAAATGTAAAATGAATACGGGGAATAATTATGTCAAAGAAACAACAACACGACCAAAGATCAAATAAAGCCGAAAGTCAAAATGTTTAAATATTAAACATGTTGGATTGACACTCCGGTTTAGATATTAAGACGATAATTAATTTATTTGTTCTGTCTGACTCCATCAACTTGTATTCACATTTCTATTCAAGGCTTCAGACAAATTAATTCTGCAATAAATGAAACGTATTTACAATATATCTGCCTGTTACTATTAAAGACATGGAAATATTTCAGAGAAGACACAGTACGAAATTTAAAGAATAAAAAAAACAAAATAATATGAATGAGGTAGAACCTGGGAACATTATATCTATATGTCAGTATATATACACATGGAAAAATGTATTTTTTAAGACTTGAAAATCAGCCTCTTATTTTGGATGGAATATGATAAAATGTTTGTAAAATAATATTGAAACGTAGTTAATAATAACATTGGCATTAAAACGAACAAAAAAAATATGAAAAAAAAAATGTTTTATCTAACCAAAAGTTTTATAACAAAAAGAAGTGTTTTTATTACAAAAAAAATTATTTTACAACTTTTACTGGAGTCGAACTTTACAACGTCAAACATTTCAAAATTAATCTTTAGATGATTGTTCACATTATGGTTGATCGTTATAATCCAAAGAGTTAGTACTTTGTGCGCAGCCTCCATTCAAACGGATAACAGCATCTTAACGTCTTCTGATTCCTGCCATAAGTCGACTAATTTGTTACAAAGGTAGCAGCAACCATTCCTGACGAAGGGTATTGTTTATTTCATGACTTGTTTGAACTGGGGTGTCCTGTCGTGCACTTTACGTCCAATAGTGTCCCATATATGCTCGATATGGTTCAAATTTGGTCTACGATCGGGCCAAGGAAGATAAACCGAATTCCATTGGAACAATGGATCTTCCTCCACAATGCTAATTTCCAACTTTGGCGAGCTCTGCCCTATATTTGATACGGACAATTGTGTGTCTGTTCGTAGACGAAGGTCCCCGAAATGGTTTTATCGCACATCGCACAATAACCAGTAGCGATGAGCCGATCTCGAACAGTTCTTGTTTAAAGGCTTCTGTATGGTCATCACTCTCTTTTTAGGATTGTCTTGTTTGCAATGGGTTTCCTTCTGACCAACCTTCATTATGCTTGATTTTCCCTAGCAGATGTTATATGGGGTCTTCTTTATCTCGGAATGTCTTTAACATCGTTTGTTGCCTGATTTTTATTCTCAAAATGACTCATAGCGGAATGGGGATGACCAACAATACATGCAATTGTCACAGCGACATACCTGCTTCTCTCATGCTGATTATCTGCCATCTTGCTGCAGTTATGAGTTGTAAATGACCAATTACAAGGTGTCAATCACATAACTTTATAAACTTGGTTATTTAAAGTGTTGAAAACAATGAGGATTAAAATATCTGTTTTATTGTTTACGAGTTCAGTAGCTGCATGCGCAGATAAGAACTTATCGAGTCGATATTTATTGATTAAACTCAGATGATATTTAAATAATGTTTAACTAGTTCTATTTCAACAAATTCTATCACAAAAAAATAAAGAGTCGTTTTTTAATTTAAATTTCAATACTTTTATCCATGTGTAAATGGTCCTGGTAGAACTCAACATTATGAACATTTTTACCTTGTCAGATTTTCTTGGTTTTATAGCAGTTTTCAATTGAACCATGCTCCAAAATCATATTTAGAAGGATGTACCTTACAAACTTGTAGGCAAGTATAAAAGAATATTGAGACTAGACATCTAATCAAAAAGAATATGTAGAATAGAAAGCTAATAGACACGTTATCAACATTTTACAAATATTAACACATCAGTATACCTTTAAATATAATACTAGATTGATCGAAACCGATTACACCCAGAGACAGTCAATACGTTCCTTAGTAAAGAAAGACCCTGTTATACCTTATTTATAGTTTGTGGCTTTATAGGGATTTGTAAGTACGTCTGAGTCAGTGACAACTCTACAACAGATGTATCCATCGGATCGCCATCAGTGCAGGCGATTTGGTGTCACGATATCACAGAAGAATGGGTTCGAATCCCGGCGAGGGAAGAACCAAAAATTTGCGAAAGCAAATTACCAGATCTAACATTGTTGGGTTGATGTTTAGACGAGTTGTATATAACGACTATAATTGAAAACATTACATATATGGGATTTTTTGCTGCTCTTCTTCGGGTTCCATTCTTAATTTTATATAAATAGTGGTTATTCTACTCATGCGTTACAGTTGAGTCTTATGTTAACGAGCATCCGGGTCATTGAGAGAGTTTCTTTAATTGCGATGATAAAACAAAAATACCACATCATGATAATGGCATGATAAGGAAATGTTTATAATGGCATGATTGTGCAAGGTGTACGACTAAAAAAACTGTTTACACATGTTAATTAAATTATAGTTGAAGAGATTGCTAAATGCATTGACAAAACAAATAATCGAACATGAGGGCTTTTATTAAAATTCATCATCAGCTGGGTTTAATGCTAACCGCTGATCTATTTTCTACACGTGAATTTAATCAAATTAAATTTAATTTCAATCTTACCATGCATTTTCAATTCCAAATCATGTAGCCTCAATGAATTATGGTTCTTTTAAACTTTACATATTTGCTATTCACTATTGGTGTATTTCACAACAATAAAACATATAAAACCTAAAAATAATATTGTTTTTCAGTGCAATATATACTTAATCGTATCACAGCCTGCCATGATTTACCTAAGCCTGTAACATCTTATGGTAGACAAGCACAAGCTCATGTTGTGGGTGGTTTTCAGAACAATTCTCTACAGTGGTGGGCATTTGCTTTTGAATCTGTAAGTATTATCAGTGATGAAAATTGTGTTAGTCAGTTTTAATTGATGGAATCCTCCAGATAGAACCATTATTTCAAGTGGAAAACTGAAAATTCAAGACAGTTAATATTGGAGTGGAATACACCTGCCATGTGTAGGATTCAAATCACAACCTCTTAGACCACTCTGCCATCAAAGCCATCAAATGGCAACATTAATAAAATCTGTCCTCTCTACTTACATTTGAAAAACAATAGGGAATTCGAGAAATTCATTACCTAGTTTACTAGATGAGAAAACAAATTGCTATTCTACAGGTCTTTAAAAGCATTCTCTAGATTAGTTTCTATTTTCGGATTAGTTTCTGGCTTTTTGATTAGTTTCTGGTGTTTAATTAGTTTTTGTTTTCCAGATTAGTTTTTGGTTCCCTTATTAGTTGTCGTTTCTGGATTAACTTCAGATTAATTTCTGGTTCATGGACTATATTTTAATTTCTAGATTAGGTTTATGATTTCCAGATTACTGTAAATTCAGAAATTATTGGGATTTAGTAATGTAAGACTTAAATACAATTTTTATTTTTGCAGTATTGAGAAAAAACCTGTTTATCATATACAAAAATTCAAAATGCGAGTTTAAATTATTGTGATTATAACCCTTTCGCATCAATCGCAATAACAAAAACATTGCAACAATTTTTTAATTTACAGCAGTTTCTTTTTCAATATTAGTTTCTTATTTCTAGGTTGGTTTCTAGATTTCAGATTAGTTTCTGATTTCTTCATTGACTCATCCAGTTTGTGACATAAACTTCTTTCTTATTTTTTAAGTCACAGTAAAGTAACACATACATATGCATTTTCCTGCCAAAAACTGTTTCACAAAATTGAACCTTTTTATTAGCTCACCTGGCCCACAGGGCCAAGTGAGCTTTTCTCATCACTTGGCGTCTGTCGTCCGTCGTCCGTCGTCGTCCTGCGTCTGTCGTCGTTAACTTTTACACAAATCTTCTCCTCTGAAACTACTGGGCCAAATTTTACCAAACCTTGCCACAATCATCATTGGGGTATTTAGTTTAAAAAATGTGTCCGGTGACCCGGCCAACCAACCAAGATGTACGACATTGCTAAAAATAGAACATAGGGGTAAAATTCAGTTTTTGGCTTATAACTCAAAAACCAAAGCATTTAAAGTAAATCTGACATGCAGTAAAATTGTTTATCAGGTCAAGATCTATCTGCCCTGAAATTTTCAGATGAATCGGACAGCTCGTTGTTGGGTTGCTGCCCCTGAATTGGTAATTTTAAGGAAATTTTGCTGTTTTTGGTTATTATCTTGAATATTATTATAGATAGAGATAAACTGTAAAAAGCAATAAATTTCGGCAAAGTAAGATCTACAAATAAGTCAACATGACCTTTACATTTAGGAGTTATTGTCCTTTATAGTCAATTTTTAACCATTTTTCGTAAATCTTAATTATCTTTTACAAAAATCTTCTCCTCTGAAACTACTGGGCCAAGTTCATTATAGACAGAGATAATTGTTAGCAGTAAGAAATGTTCAGTAAAGTAAGATGTACAAACACATCACCATCACCAAAACACAATTTTGTCATGAATCCATCTGCGACCTTTGTTTAATATTCACATAGACCAAGGTGAGTGACAGAGGCTCTTTAGAGCCTCTAGTTGTAAACCTGTCAACAAAATGCCTAAAAAGTACCTCCTGCCTTGTACCATTCATTTTAATTTTGCACCAAACTTCATTTAATTACAACCGAGCATTACATTTCGAATTTAAATATTTTATTTAGGTAATGATGGAAGTTGTAGCAGTAAACAGCGCCATCTATAGTTTGGTCTTCTCGATGGTGATATGTTTAGTAGCAGTAGCCATCTTTACAAGTCATGTGACTTTATTACTGATTGTATTCATAACCATATTAGGTAAATGTGCTATTATACAGTAGACTTATCAATTTTTGACGCTTCATAATTTCATGACTTTGTTATTATGATTTTATTGATTTTTCATAAAAACATCAGAGCCATATACCTTTTTGTCAATTGAACATTTCAATATTATTACTTACACTGAGAACAAATCCTCAACAAAAGTCAGTTGTCAATGAAGGAAGTTGTCTCATTAGCAATCATACCACATCTCTTTATTGTATATTAAATATGTGGTAGGTTGTTTTTTTTTAGAATATTCTAAGTGTTACAAGTAAAGTTAAAATTTTATATAATAGATGGTTCTGTGATAAAATGGGTTTAAATCTAGGGTGCCCATACTGATAAGTAATGCCCCTTTACATATGGAAAAAAAAGCAGAATTGTTCTTTTCCATTCTCAAACTTAAGTATGCCCTGACCAAATGTTATGAATTTTATACACAATGCTTATTTACACAAAATACAGATCAGATTTGAATATTGGTGGCACTATTTTAAATTTAGAGTTATGCCTCTTTACCAATTGAAAAATTGCTAATTTTGGTCTTCATTCTCTAACTCAAAATTACCGTCAACCAAATGTTATGAAACTAACACACAATACTTATAACTGCAAAACAAGAGTTATGTCTCTTTAAAATGTTATATGCAAGTGGGGGCATCATTTGTGTCCCATGCACGCATTCCCCATTTATCTAAAAAAAAAAAAATTGCCATGAAGATAAGAGATAAGATTAATTGGATATATGAAAAGTCTATACATTGTTTTGTTTTTGTATTACAGAAATGATTTGCCTGGTAGCTGGTATATTTTACCTGGCTGGTTGGGAGATGGGCGGAGTAGAAGCTATATCCCTGTCTATACTGGTAGGATCATCTGTAGAGTATTGTGTTCATTTAGTGGAAGGTTTCCTGCTGGCTGGGAAAGCAATTCCGGAAAATTTGAAAAATGTAAGTGGTTTTTGTCGAGCCTGCGACTTTATTTGCAGAAAGCTCGACATAGGGATAGTGATTCGGTGGCGACGGATACGGCTCACTTCTTAAGAGCTTTATATTTTAGACCAGGATGCTTCATACTTTGTATATAGATTGCTCATGTTACGAAGTTTTCGTCAGTCACATGTCCAATGTCCTTGACCTAATTTTCATGGCTCAGTGACTACTTGAAAAACAAGTTAAGATTTTTTGTAATATTAAATTCTCTATTATTATAAGTAATAGGATACTTATATTTGGTATGTGCGTACCTTGCAAGGTCCTCATGCCCGTCAGACAGTTTTCACTTGACCTCGACCTCATTTCATGGATCAGTGAACAAGATAAAGTTTTGGTGGTCAAGTCTATAACTCAGAAACTATAAGCAATTAGGTCTAGTATATTCATTGTATGGAAGGACTGTAAGGTGTGCATATCCAACTGGCAGGTGTCATTTGACCTTGACCTCATTTTCATGGTTCAGTGGTCAAAGTTAGTGGAAGGTTTCCTGCTGACTGGGAAAGCAATTCCGGAAAATTTGAAAAATGTAAGTGGTTTTTGTCGAGCCTGCAACTTTTGTTGCAGAAAGCTCGACATAGGGATAGTGATCCGGCGGCGGCTACGGCAGCGGCGGCGGTGTTAGCTCACTTCTTAAAAGCTTTATATTTTAGAAGGTGGAAGACCTGGATGCTTCATACTTTGTATATAGATGCTTCATGTTACGAAGTTTCCGTCAGTCACATGTCCAATGTCCTTGACCTCATTTTCATGGTTCAGTGACCACTTGAAAAAAAAGTTCAGATTTTTTGTAATGTTGAATTCTCTCTTATTATAAGTAATAGGATAACTATATTTGATATGTGCATACCTTGCAAGGTCCTTATGTCTGTCAGACAGTTTTCACTTGACCTCGACCTCATTTCATGGATCAGTGAACAAGGTTAAGTTTTGGTGGTCAAGTCCATATCTCAGATACTATAAGCAATAGGGCTAGTATATTCGGTGTATGGAAGGACTGTAAGGTGTAGATGTCCAACTGGCAGGTGTCATCTGACCTTGACCTCATTTTCATGGTTCAGTGGTTATAGTTAAATTTTTGTGTTTTGGTCTATTTTTCTCATACAATATACAATAGGTCTACTAATTTGTTGTATGGAATAATTGTAAGGTGTACATGTCTAGCGGGCAGATGTCATGTGACCTTGACCTCATTTTCATGGTTCAGTGGTCAAAGTTAAGTTTTTGAGTTTCGGTCTTTTTATCTAATACTGTATGCCATAGGTCAACTATATTTGGTGTATGGAAATATTTTATGATCTTTATGTCAGTTGCGCAGGTTTTATTTGACCGTGACCTCATTTTCACGGTTCATTGCACAGTGTTAAGTTTTTGTGTTTTGGTCTATTTTTCTTAAACTATAAGTAATGGGTCAACTATATATGTTGTATAGAAGCATTGTTAGCTGTACATGTCTACCTGGCTTTGTTCATCTGACCTTGACCTCATTTTCAAGGTTCATTGGTCTTTGTTTAGTTATCTTGGTTAATGTTAAGTTTATGTGACAGTTGTAATAAAGCTTAGCTTTATACTTAGGACTATCAACATAATATCAATGATTAGTATAGAATGCGAGACATTTCAGCGTGTGCACTCTTGTTAAGTTTTGGTCTTTTTTTTCTAATTCTGTATGCAATAGGTCAACTATATTTGATGTATGGAAATATTTTATGATCTATATGTCAGTTGCACAATTTTTATTTGACCTTGACCTCCTTTTCACTGTTCATTGCTAAGTGTTAAGTGTTTGTATTTTGGTCTGTTTTTCTTATTTTATAAGCAATAGGTCAACCATATTTGTTGTATGGAAGAATTGTTAACTATTCATGTCTGCCTGGCAGATGTCATCTGACCTTGAAACTTAGTAAACATGTTCCCTATGATATGATCTTTCTAATTTCAATACCAAATTAGAGATTCTATCCCATTTTCATGGTCCACTGAACATAGAAAATGATAGTGCGGATGGGGCATCCGTGTACTTTGGGGACACCTTCTTGTTTGTATTACAGTAGTTCATGTCCTTGATTGATTGAAAAATGTCACATAGTTTTTATGCCCCACCTACTATAGTAGAGGGGCATTATGTTTTCTGCATTTGCAATTACCCCTTGGTAACCCCTTGCAATCGCTTATGTTCGTCCGTCTGTTGAACTTGAAACTTAGTACACATGTTCCCTTTGATATGATCTTTCTAACTTAAATGCCAAACTAGAGTTTTGACCCCAATTTCACGGTTCACTGAACATAGAAAACGATAGTGCAAAGGAGTAGGTTCAGTAAGACCCCTTTTTGGCCTCAAAATATAGCAGTTTTAGAAAATTGTGAAAATGTAATCGTTTAGATATTTATTGCAAAGAAGAATGCTTCTGCTACACAAATATCGGTTGTTTTTGACAAAACAATGCACATATATCGGGTACTAGCATCATTAAGTCATGCTAAATTACTGAAATCTTCCCAATTGTAGCATTTTAGTTATATTTTAGACGGTTTCCGTCTGAAATGGAAGTGGCCGCATTCGTGTTCATTCATAATATTAAAATATAAGTTGTATTTGATGATAATACATAATATATATAAAGGTTGAGGATGAACACGGATGCGGCCACTTTCATTTTTGACAAAAACCATCTGAAAAGTGACGATTTTTGGCATATTTGATAGATTTTTCATATTTAAGCTTGAATCGGGGCGTTTTAAATGACTAATTGAATCAATTGAAATAGACACTTAAGTGTTTAGAAAGTGTCTAAAATCTTTCGTTAGATGAACTTGAAAATTGAGGCCGAAATCGGCCCTTACCGGACCTACTCCTTTCAGGTTAAAGATTTTGGTCAAGGCAGTTTTTGATGAAGTTGAAGTTCAATCAACTTGAAACTTAGTATACATATTCCCTATGATATGATCTTCCAACTTTAAATGCCAAATAAGAGTTTTTACCCCAAATTCACAGTCCACTAAACATAGAAAATGATAGTACGAGTAGATCATCCATTTACTATGGACACATTCTTGTTTTCCTTGTCATAATTTCTCCAAATAGCACTTTATGTTGTTTCCTTGCCATAAGTGTCAAAACCATTTCACCAAATAGCACTTGATGTTGTTTCCTTGCCATAAGTCAAAACCATTTCACCAATCCTTTTCAAACTCAAATATATTGTTTCTAATGACAAATAGAGTTATGCCAATTTGTTTGTATTAAATGCTTGAATAAGAAATCTATATAAAATATAGTTTTCTGTCATTTTGACTGCCACTTGTCTATGTAATGTTCTGTGGATGGTTTCTTGTCTATGTAATATTTGGGGTATATTATCGTCTTTCTTTCTTGAGCTTAGAGTATATGGTTGTCTTTTAGCATCTTTAATCTCCTCATGAAAGAGTTGCACTAAATTATCATTTTTTAAATTGTTCATATTCTGGAATTTTTAATCCTTTTTATTAGCTCACCTGGCCCACAGGGCCAAGTGAGCTTTTCTCATCACTTTGCGTCCGTTGTCGTCGTTAACTTTTTACATTTTGAACTTCTTCTGGAGAACCACTGAATGAAATGAAACCAAACATGGCATGAATGTTTCTTATGAGGTGCTGACCAAGTGTTGTTACTTTGTAGCCGATCCATCATCAAAGATGGCCGCCAGTGGGGGACTTAGTTTAACATAGGACCCTATTGGAAATGCATACAAATGACTTCTTTTATTTAGAGAACCACTGAATGGAATGAAACTAAACATGGCATGAATGTTCCTTATGAGGTGCTGACCAAGTTTTGTTACTTTGTAGCCGATCCATCATCCAAGATGGCCGCCAGCGGGGGACTTAGTTTAACATTGAACCCTATGGGAAATATATACAAATGTCTTCTTTTAGAGAACCACTGAATGGAACGAATGTTCCTTATGAGGTGCTGACCAAGTGTTGTTACTTTGTAGCTGATCCAGCATCCAAGATGGCCACCAGCAGGGGGACTTAGTTTAACATAGGACCCTATGGGAAATACATACAAATGTCTTCTTGTAGTGAACCACTGAATGGAATGAAACCAAACATAGCATGAATGTTCCTAATGAGATACTGACAAAGTGTTGTTACTTTGTCGCCATTCCAACGTCCAAGATGGCCGCCAGTGGGGGACTTAGTTTAACATAGGACCCTATGGCAAATACATACAAGTTTCTTCTTATAGAGAACCACTAAATGGAATGAAACCAAACATAGCATAAATGATCCTTATGAGATGCTGACCAAGTGTTGTTACTTTGTAGCCGATCCATCATCCAAGATGGCGGCCAGGGGACTTAGTTTATCATAGGACCCCACGGGAAATACATACAAATGTCTTCTTTTAGTGAACCACTGAATGGAATGAAACCAAACATAGCATGAATGTTTCTAATGAGATGCTGACCAAGTGTTGTTACTTTGTTGTCATTGCAACATCCAAGATGGCCACCAGTGGGGGGACTTAGTTTAACATAGGACCCTATGGGAAATGCATACATAAGTCTTCTTCTAAAGAACCACTGAATTGAATGAAATCAAACATAGCATAAATGTTCCTTTCCTTATGAGGTGCTGGCCAAGTGATGTTACTTTTAGCAAAATCTATATTTTTTTATATGATTTCAAAATCTTAAGTAGAATCAAGTGAGCGATACTGGCTCTTGAGAGCCTCTAGTTTGATTTATAGTGATTTTACAGTGTGGGTTTTACTCATTGTTGTAGGCAGCATGGTGACTTATAGTTGTTAATTAATATGTCATTTGATCTCTTGTGGAGATATGTCTCATTGGCAATCATGCCATATCTTCTTATTTTTATTTTTCTCATCTTTATTATTGTGTACTTTATTCAAAAAGAGAAATTTAATTCTAGATACAGTTTAGTCACCAGTAGTTTGTCCATCTATATTATATTGTAAAACTATCTATATTATTCCTGTAGAAATTATTCTGCTAAAAAAAGACTTGATTTTGTTTAATTGTTTAATAATCAATGTAATCAATATGTAATCACTTGTATGAAATTGAACTTTATTGTACTGCTCAAATTTTTTGTCGTCATAATTGACAATAAAAAACTTTGTATTGTATTGTATCTTAGTCACCCTTTAAGCTATTTTTTTGGCATTATGATAAAGATCATATTTTTCTTTATCCAGGATCATGCTGGTTCTAGACAGTGGAGAACAAAAGCTGCCATCAGCCATATTGGAGTATCTATATTTAGCAGTGCCATGACAACCATAATTGCTGCAATACCTTTAACCCAGACAACAATATTACCATTTTCCAAATTTGGACAAATTCTTGCCATAAATTCATCTGTATCCATTGTTTACTGTCTGACTATTTGTGCCGCATTTTTAGCATTTATGGGACCGAGTAAATTTGTATGTAAATGGAAATCAACATTGAAAATGACTATCGGTACATGTGTAGTGATAGGTTTATCTGCCCTTGGATTGTTTATCATCAGCAAATGTGGTATTTTCATACCAGGACCAAATGGTGGTGCTTTATTTCCTGAATAATATTTTACTACTGTGGATTCACTATCATTCATTGGATACCAATTTTCATCGATTTCGTGGGTAAATGTGAACCACGAAATTAAATATTCAAAGAATGACAAATTTCCTTGCAAACTTCAGTAAAACCATGAAATTAAATATCCATGAACATGTAAGTGTTCCTTAATTCATGAAAATTGGTACCCACGAAAATAAGTGAATCCACAGTATATAAATTGATGCATGTGATAACTTTCTAGCCCATATATAGTCAAATTTAAACTTGTGAGTGTGAAATTTTTACAATTTTAGCTGAACTTATTGAGAGTTTTAAATTCTTGATTTGAGGTTTACATGTTATCATAGAAATTTTATAATACGCTGGCAAATATAGATGTCATCAAGTAGGAGTAATCATAAGCTTACCTCATAATATTTTTTAGGGTAATAGATTATTGGTTTATTTTTTTTTTCTATTTTGGACAAATGAAACCGGTAAAATTTTTATTGAAGAAGATCAGTATTAATACATTCCAACGAGTATGAAATGAAATGAACATATTTTTTTTATGTTTTAATCTTAATTATTCATTTATTTGAATAAATACAAATGGTTTAAGTGTCTTGATACCTCCAATTATTCATGCTTCCATGTTCTGCATAATTTTAAAGTAGCTCAGTGTTTATTACAAGGTTTTTCCTTTTTGATAAAAAATCTGATGGACATTAATGAACAAAATCTTAAATATGATGTTTGTTTTTAAAATGCTTCATTATCATTTTCCATGACCTATGTGTTTATCAATTTGTTTTCATGTTTTCAATTTATGCAATTATTTTTCACTTATAAGTTTTTTGTTTCAGTCTCAGTACAGCATGATGGTTTAAACTTGTGGATTTTAAAAACTTTTAATTTTCAGTTTTCTAATGAAACATTTGATCAGATTAATATTTTATATCAAATATAATTTTTTCAACAAACAGTCACATTCATTATTTTATTTGTATAATGCTTATTTCTTGCAAATTGAGAACAGAAAAAAATCATAAATTAATAGATTGTTTCCCTTTTAAATTGATGTTTCAAATTAAGTTTACTTATAAATGATATATATTTTTTTTTATTCACATAATTTTATACTTAAATTGTATGATTTCTTTTAAAAAAAAATGACAAGGGGAGGAAGACAAATTAAAGTAGAGGGGCTTTTTAGAATGAGAGGCACTTAATATTTTATCTTTGTTATGCATTGAATTTTATATATGTATTTACTTTACCTCTTTTTAAAGAATTTTTATCTACATCCATCATATCTTATTACAAATGCCTCCAAATGTTCCTGGAAAACTCTTTGATAATTTAGATAATTACAAACCAACACATGATGTGGGTTATTGTGTGGTAGGGTGAAATTTGTGTGAGTGCAAAAAATACCTTGAATTCTTGATTGTGATCTCTAATGTGTGAGAGTTGTCGTAAATTAATTTTGTATGGTATAATCATCTTGTTTTTATTAAAGACTTATACCAGTATTGTGCATCATATCTTCTGAAAAAATAAAGATCTGAATTGTAGATTTTTTTACATCAATGACATTTATAGATAAGAAATGTACTATTTCTAATTTTTCTAAACCCTAACATGACTAAATAATAAAGCTACCTATTTTTTATTTCTGTAAGACCTACCTACATCCTTCAAAAAGAGAATATTTAGTGGCAATTTTCTAATGGTTGTAGAGTAAGACTTTGGTTTGCTTGCTTGCATTTTTTGTAAGTTATTTGAGTTAAACTTGTAAACAATATATACTTAAATTTGATTAGAAGCTAGTAAGACTGAAGTGTACATGTTAAAAGGTTAAATATAAAAAAGAAGATGTGGTATGATTGCCAATGAGAAAATTCCACTTGCCTATATTGTTTTCATTTGTCTATCTTAATAACATTGCATGAGAAAAGTCAACTAAAGTCTAACCCTACACGCGTTAGGAAATTAGCTCTAAAAATGTTTTTCACTGTTTTCAAACCCAGAATACAATATTTTAATATGTTTAAGTGTGTTTATTAAGTGAAAGTCTGATACTGATAGAAGGACCAAAGATTTACATAATGCCATATGTCCATAATATATTTTTGTTTATAGTATATGGATTTTAATGTGTCTAACATACATGTATCTCTTATTATATTTTAATTTTTTATTCTGAATCTTTGAATACAGGAAGTTATTTTTCAATATAAATTTCACTAGCATTTACATGTATACTTTAATTTTAATGTTGATTCTATGGTATATGAGGCAGGTGTTACCTATAAACGATGATTAAGTCTGTATTAGTTTTGTGATGTACTTTGGTAATCAGTAAAGATGGCAACAAGTACTAGAGTACACTAGGAATCTCTCTCTCTCTCTAAAGATGAAACACTCAATGTGTCAATTTCATGCTCAGATATTGAAAAAAACATTTTTGATGTGTTTCCCTGTGCCATATTTAAAATTTTCTCCTTATTACAATAAAAGAGACAATCACTAAAGCTGGCCTCGGGATGCAGGATTTTCTCGCTATGTTGACGACCCATTGATGGCCCTTTCCATTCTCTATTTTACTGTTAATTTTGATAGCAAATTAAGCGGTACAAAAGTAAAGCTGTTACAAATGTTTTCTTTAAAAAAGTTCAATTTAGGATTTGCTAGCTACTCTAGTGCTGTCAACTCATTTATTTCAGTGGGTATCAAATTTTATTGAATGAGGAACAATTGTTTGTTTTTCCTGGATATTTTTTTTCATAGTTTTGAAGAAGTTTGCTAACAAACCTACAAATTATAACACATGTATTAAGAAAAAAATGCTTAATTGTATATATATATATATATATACGACAAGAAAAAAAGTCCCAAAATTGTAGTAAATGGTATTTTTGTTTTTCATATGAGCATAATCAAAACATGCTTCTTTGAAAGTAAATGCTTGTTTGTAGCTATGCATCATGGCAGATATTTTGTGCTAGTTTTCTTTCTATAATATCATTTTCTTATTTATGATGGTTATTATTTCTTAGAATAATTTTATTTTGATGTATTGTTTATAGATAGATATTTATATATATTTTGATATATACAAAGTGACCTATATAGTTGCTAATTCCTGCTGTATTGTTTTAATTGACATCACATTGATTGATTGATTGATTGATTTTTTCTTACTGAATGTCCACTGACAAATATTCCTTCCATATTCAGGATGATAATAGTTATCAAAAGTACCAGGATTATAATTTTATACGCCAGACGCGTGTTTTGTCTACATAAGACTCATCAGTGACGCTCAGATCAAAATAATTAAAAAGTCAAACAAATACAAAGTTGAAGAGCATTGAGGACCCAAAATTCCAAAAAGTTGTGCCAAATATGGCTAAGGTAATCTACTCCTGGGGTAAGAAAATCCTTAGTTTTTCGAAAAATTCAAAGTTTTGTAAACAGAACATTTATAAAATGACCATATAATCGATATTCATGTCAACACCGAAGTGCTGACTACTGGGCTGGTGATACCCTCGGGGACGAAACGTCCACCAGCAGTGGCATCGACCCAGTGTAGTCATAATATGGTGAAATGAATGGAAAATCATGGAAATGGCTTGTGACTTATAGGACACACATTATTTATTAATATTTGCTCCAAATTACTTGAAAATGACTAATTTAATTTGTTGTATGGACAATAAACCTTGAAATCACCTCTAATCCTTATATTTTAATGTTTTATTATTTATTTGGCTTTTGCTTATAGGCTTGAAGTACGTTTTAGTCAGGAATTAACCTGATAGCAAGCTTATGACATAATATAATTATGATATGAAATAGTTGGTTTATTTTACAAATATTTTTTTAAATGTTTCAATTAGTGTCATGTTTTATTCCTTCAGAATCTTCATATCATGACATTACTAATTGTAACCATCTGAATATTTTCATGCTGTTTATATATATGCTATACTTTATGGTAAAGTATGTTTTTGAATGTGTTTATGTGTCTTGTTAAATAAACAGTTGCTTTTGTTGAATATGCAATTATTTCTCTAGTATATGTTAAAAGATGTAGTATAAGTGCCATTGAGTCAACTTTCCTTCCAATTCACAAACTGTTAAGGTAAATCATTATAGGTCAAATTTAGGCCTTCAAAACGAAGCCTTGGATAACACTGAACAGCAAGCTATAAAGGGCCCCAAAAATTACTAGTGTAAAACCATTCGAACAGTCTAATATATATAAAAATGAGAAACAAGTAACACTAATGAACCACATCAATAAACAACAACCACTGAAACAACAGGTTCCGGACGTAGGACTGTATATATTACACGAACTCTTAAAAGAACAAAAAGAGAGTATTGTATACATCAATACAACACCGATCAATGTACAATGACACAATATGTAAAAAGAAGTCTACAGAGATTTTGGTGCATGGTTCAAATGAATTTTTTTATAGATAGAGATAACCTGAATGAGCAAAGATGTTCATAATATTGAGATTTACATAATGTCTTCTTGCATCAACACCGTCAGTAGATATTCATAGACACCAGGAATAGATTTTGTACGACAGACGCAGGTTTTGTCTACAAAAGCTACTAATTTGTGAAATATTTAATTAGCAAAATGGTCAATAAGACAAGATCTACTAGTATATCTTATGGCCGAAATCATCAGTCAACTCCTTATTGGAAATATTGCTATTTAATGCCGATTTTTAGCCATTTTTAGTGTTTTTGTCTATTACCTTGATCTTGAAAACTTTTATTTATAGACCACTTTTAAATTAAAAAATGATCAGCATCTTCAGATTTATTCATTACTGAGAGGACATCTTTTATTTTTTAGCTGATTTCTTCTGTATGATTACACGTTGATTACTCATACAAATTAATATAAATAAAGGCAATAGTAGTATATCGCTGTTCAAAATTCATTAATCATTTAAAAGAAGCAAATCCGGGTAACAAACTAAAACTGAGGGAAACACATCAACAGAAGAGGAAAACGAAACAACAGAAACACTGAACATAATAACATTTGTTAACAACTTGAAACGAACTGATGATTCCCATCTTCGATGTAGTTGGTCAATTTCATCACACAATATCTGCAATTCATTTATCTGCTTGTCAAATAACTTTTTCTTCTCTGTCGTTTAAGTTTAAATTGGCTTAGCTTTCTGAAATATTCAGTACTTGTTTACCATTGATTGAAAATCTGGCTCCAGCTTTACCGATGTAAATATAATTCCAAATTATCGTTTTATTTTTAAGTGGGTTCCATGTACTTTCCTTTTTTAACCCCTCATATTCAGATTCATTCATTCCGGCTTCTTTTAAGGTTTTCTTTTGTTGTTTTTAAAATGTTCCTTCCAGTAAAGGGGCATGGTTATTATTCCACATCTGTCGTTTCCAATTGTATTTTTTTTTCAAGTAAGTTAGTTTTGTACAGAAATAAAGGTCTTTACTGATTATTTTGCCCCAGAAGCAGATATTTCAATTGACAGATTTAAGTTATCTTCGACTGAGTGTTTCTGGTTTTCAAAACGTATTTGTTTTTGGGTGGTTCTACATAAGAAAATGCCTGTACTCAGTCAGGAATATAACAGTGTTTGTCCATTCGTTGTCAATATAATCCAATTTGATGCGACTGTCATACAAGTTAGAGGTTTAGCGCTATGAAACCAGGTTCGATCCACCATTTTCAACATAAGACAATGCCTGTACCAAGTCAGGCATATAACAGTTGTTGTCCATTCGTTTGATGTGTTTTATCTTTTGATTTTGCCATTTTTGAATTTTCCTCGGAGTTCAGTATTTTTGTGAATTTACATTTTGATGTATTTGAACTTTTTATTTTTTGCCCTTTGATAAGGGACTTTCCGTTTTGTATTTTCTTTGCAGTTCCGTATTTTTGTAATCTTACTTTTTTATCTTATCTCTCTACAAATTTTATTTTCCTCAAAAACTGAACTGTTGCTTTAAAAGAGGGGCGAAAGATACCAGAGGGACAGTCAAACTCATAAATCGAAAATAAACTGACAACGCCATGGCTAAAAATGAAAAAGACAAAAAAACAATAGTACACATGACACAACATAGAAAACTAAAGAATAAGCAACACAAACCCCACCAAAAACTAGGGGTGATCTCCGGTGCTCCTGAAGGGTAAGCAGATCCTGCTCCACATGTGGCACCTATCGCGTTGCTTATGAGATAACAAATCCGGTAAATAGTCTAATTCCGTAGGTCACATTTATGAAAGGGAAGGGGATTGTAGTTACGACGAAAGGAACATATCCGAAATCATTTGTGAAATGGTTATTCCATAACGGTTAACCAACTCATGATGGCGTCCGTATAATTTACGAAGAAATAAACTATGTGCCTGCATTTCATAAACC
Source organism: Mytilus edulis (assembly GCF_963676685.1). Taxonomy (NCBI): domain Eukaryota; kingdom Metazoa; phylum Mollusca; class Bivalvia; order Mytilida; family Mytilidae; genus Mytilus; species Mytilus edulis. The sequence goes on from NC_092356.1 coordinate 33,900,082, forward strand.
GTTTGGCTTTGTTATTTGGTTTTTCTATTCTTTGGATATCGTATAATCTTTTCTGAATTATTTCCATGTCGGATTGTCTTTAATAGTAAAAGAGGGGCGAAAGATACCAAAGGGACAGTCAAACCAGGGACTTTCTATACTTTATAGTTTTTTTTAGCTATCGTTAAACGCTCTAAGATTTGAACCGCGATGTTGAAGTTATATTTATTTGCATTGTTGTAAATAAAGGCAACAGTAGTATACCGCTGTTCAAAAGTCATGAATCGATGGAGCGAAAACCAATCCGAGTTACAAAAACCTAAAACTGAGGTTAACACATCAATTATAAGAGGAGAACAACGGAATAACAAACCACTGAACAGAAGTGCAATAAAAACAAACACCATTTTGTTGAAAAATGATATAAAATCCATGGGTCTACGAGGAAATATATGTGACCAGATCCCACAAACTATCTATCTTGTACATTTTATTCATCAATGATATTCATCTGATTTCAATTGAAGCCGAGAGAAGTCAATTTTTAATAAAAGATTCCAAGGATTTGTATAGTCGTCCTTTACAGATCCTTTAATTTAACTCTTATGTGTAACTGAATAAAATTGAAATGGAATGACTACAAAGAAATTAATAAGAAAAAAAATAAAGATTACAGAATTGATTGAACCCGATTCGGACTGTCCTACACGTACTTGACAAAATGAAAGCAATCCGTTGGAAACCCCACTGTTTATTGCTATTCTTCTTCTCGCACCAAAAGTTATGAATAGGTCACGCCTCAGCAAGTTCAAGACTGGTTTTAAATTGATTCGAGCGTAATCAATTGTTAGATATCGATACAACCTTATCTTCATATTGACCACAGATGACAGGTAGGATCAATACATTGGACAGTTGTTTGTCTATCCCGTTTCTCTGTAATGAGTGTTATTGTGTTTATTTGTACTGTATTCATGTTAGAAGTATTTTAGCATGTACACAAGCGGGAATTCTGGCTAGCAATAAAACCAGGTTAAACTCACTATTTGTTCTTAAAATGTCCTGTCCTAAGTTAGGAATATGGCAGTTGTTATCAAATAGTCCGTTTCTATGTTTGTTGGTATTTGTTTTGTTGCAGTTCAGGTTTTCCTCTTATAGTTGATGTGTTTCTCTCGGTTTTGGTTTGGGACCCGCCTTTGTTTTCGCTTAATCAATGTATGACTATTGAACAGCGGTACACTACTGTTGCCTTTATTTGAATAATGCGATCTCTATTCAATACAAAAAACATTTCACATCCAGTTTGATTGGTTGACATCTTTATTTAGGCATTATAAATGAAGGTCTGTAGGAAAGGTCCTTCAATTCTGTATTCTTTATCTTTTAGGCGAATTTACTACATTTTTATTCTCTTTTGAAATTTATTTTCTGTTCTTAATATTTTTGTACCACATTATTCTTTAGGCTGACAAGCCGAGCCAGGCGGTAGTTCACAAGATTATAGTGCGCATCAGGACATTTCACCACACACAGACATGTTATTCTGACTGACGAGCTGAACAGTCTTTGCCTTTATTTAAGTCTGAACATGAATAAAAATAACGTATTTTCTAGCTTACTTACATATTATGACAATACCGGTTTTAAGAGTTTGATAAAAAAAAAAAACTCATTTGTTGATGTGGGTTATAAGTATTTATCGTTTCTTGTTTTTTTTATATAGATTAGACCGTTGGTTTTCCCGTTTGGATGGTTTTATAATAGTAATTATTGGAGCCTTTTGTAGCTTGCTGTTCGTTGTGAGCCAAGGTTCCGTGTTGTAGATCGTACTTTGACCCATAATTGTTTACTTTCGTAATTTGTGACTTGGATGGAGAGTTGTCTCATAGGCACTCATACCACATCTTCTGATATTTATATCATGTATATAAGAGATATGAAATTCATTTTAATGTCACAAATTACGGATAATAATAAAATGGATGAGATGACACCAGTACCGAATTCTATGATATTAATAAGACATTTATTAGAAGTTGTGAATTGATCCCATTCATCATGTACTAGTAGAATTATGTTAACAAATCATAGAAAATAAATCTGTATAATATTGACAACCGGTTTAGGTTTTATTCAAATTAACCGTTATAGCTAGAATATCTATTAGACTTCCCGTAACCCCTCCTCCTCTGGTAACCCGTTGATACATGTGGTGCCGCTGATACCCATGCTTGTCGACCAGGAACAAATACAGGACTACCGAACCGTGGCATCCAACGCGATGGAGGAAAAGGACCACCTCGTCCGGGAAATAAAGGACTGGTTTGTATTCTCGGAGGCGGATCATCTCCTGTAATGATAATTCGTTGTCCTCCACCTCCACCTCCACCTCCTCTGCCACCTGTGGCACCTGCTAATGCAGGGAATATTGACAACAGGAGCAACAAGGGTATCAAAGATGCCAAGCCGTTACCAGTTCCGCCAAATAATCCAGTATTGGTTCCAGTTCCGGCTGCGGTTCCTGCTGCTGTCCCTGTTCCTCCATTGAATAAATTTGATATGGCATTTCCAGCATTATTACCAGCTGCTAATCCACCACCACCAAGTAATCCACCACCACCACCACCAAGTAATCCACCACCACCACCAAGTAATCCACCACCACCAAGAAGACCACCTGTTCCAGGGATAATTGGTCCAATTAAACTTCCAGATTTAGTTGGTGGTGTTTCTGTCGTTGTCGATGATTGTCCAATAACGGGTTCCTTTGACGGGGATAATGTAAATACTGGCGGTTTGTTGGTGGACTTTGTTGTACCATCCATACTAGAATACAATGCTTCGTAAACCGGAGCTTCGAAACCGGCTAATGGGAGTTGCGTGGTCTTTTGAACAATTTTGACGTCTGCGCAATTGACGAATGTTGGCTGGTTACCATACCCTCTGCCACATAATCTTTGCGGTGGTGGTTTGTCATCATCACATCCATACTCAGCAGCTGAAAAAGAAAATTGAACGTCTAGAATTTAAATCGGACAACACTGTCAATTCGTTTATAGTTCTAACGAGAGGGCAACAAGGAGTGCTTATTCCCAAATGTCGCTGTTTTGTTATTTTTTTTACTTCCAACGTGTTTTAATGATTTGGTCCCCATTCCACTTTTGTAAACACGATTTCCCAAACCATCACTGTTTACCCCTTATATAATAAAACCATGTAATTCAAAATTGTCTTGATTGTTCAAATTTGTGCCACAGTGCATATAAAAAAAGAAGATGTGGTATGATTGCCTATGAAACAACTATCAAACAAAGACCGAAAGACAAGGATGTTAACAGCTACAGTTCATCCCAC